>NC_137104.1:17592799-17640299 GCF_949357685.1 Gobio gobio | reverse complement strand
ATTACCAAATGCATTCCCTAAAGATGTGATCCACAAAACTCGGCACACTCCCACTTACTATGGTATTCAAACACAGGCCTTTCCTTGGTAATGTTTTATTTGTTTACCCGAGATTCTGAACTGAGAACACTTCATTGGATTTCCCAAAGTCCCATTCTTAAAAATAAAAGTTCCAAAAGTAAGTTTTTGCAGTGATGATGCCATAGAAGAACTAAATATTTTCCAAATTCTATTTTATGCTTTTTTTTTATATATTAAACGTGCTACAGTAGGATTTACTGCAGACCAAATTCAAAATATTGGAGAGCGTTGTTTCCCAAACTGGCGGCGTGTGGTATCCTCAAGTTTGAATATTCCTATTTTATAATTGTTAAATCGATGTGTCATCCTCAATAAACCCGTCTCCGGCGTGACGACTCAGATCGTTCGAATATTCCTATTTAATAATTGTTAAATCGATATGTCATCCGCCATAAACCCGTCTCCGGCCTGGCGGCCCCGATCTTTCGAATATCGCAATTTAATAATTGTTTAATCAATACATCATCGTCAATAAACCCGTCTACGGCTTGCTGCCTCTGATCCTTCGAATATTCCGATCTAATATGACCTCTGACCTGTAAGTTGCCAGAATAATAATCACACGCTGTTTGTTAATTGACCAGAGGAGAACTGGTTTCTCCCAAGGTTTATTTTTCTCCTTTAGGACACCTGATGGGGTTTTGGTTTCCTTGCCACTGTCGCCTTTGGCTTGGCTTGCTCAGTTGGGGACACAACATTTTCAACTAAATATCCAAATAAATCTAATTAGTAAACTAAATTAACCATTTAAACTAAATTACTGAACTAATGCCCACATTGTCACTGTATGATAATTGCAATGAGCTGATGACATCCCCGTTTTCTCTGGAGCGGCTGTACGGCCGAATAAAATTCTGTTGCATTATTTTCCTGTTTAACACTGTGAAGCTGCATTGAAACAATCTGCATTGTAAAAAGCGCTATATAAATAAAGTTGACTTGACTTGACTATCCAAAGGACCAAAACAAAAACACAGATTGACATGGAACGCACCTCAAAGTAGCACCTCAAAGTAGAATAACTGGCTGTAGCATTGTTTTTTCTGAGAAACAAGTAGGTGAATTTAGCATGTTTCCTTCATATCTACGAGCATATTATGGTATTTTTAAGTTTTAGTAAAGTGAAAAACTTACATACAGCACCTTTAAAGGAACACGCCAAATTGTTTGGTCTTTAGCTTATTCACCATGTCCCTCAGAGTTAGATAAGACCATACATATACCATTCTCATCTCTGTGCGTGCCATAACTCTGTCTGCCGCTCTGGCCCGTGGCATAGGCGGAATAGGCAAATGCTAGGGGCGCCACTCATCCATAGGGGCGCCAAAATGTATTACTGATACTATTTTATTAATATTAATTTGAAATATTACCAAATAAAGCGCAAAAAAAACGTAACTAAGTCCCCCGCCTCTTTCCGGTCCGCCTCATCAATCTCCCCCCGCCGATCTACTTGAAGTGCGTCAGAAATACAACGCGCGATCAGTTTATCGTTAGGGGAATTTGTTGTGTTGCGTCGCCTCTCGCCGCATCTAACTGCAGACAGAATTGCTTTCATTTTTTAGGGTTCTTGGCCGCTCGCTCCAGGTGTTGACACGGTGTAAGTTGCCTGATTATTTATGACGGATGGCCGAATTGAAGTGTCTAAAAAAAAGACAGAAGCCCTCTGATGCAGGGAAGATAAGGGATACACTGCTCTTCTTACGTAGTATTTGTGTCTTGTTTCTAGTCTAAATTCCTAAATCAAGGTTGAAGGTGCATTTACTAGATAAGTTAAATGACAGAAGATTGTTTTCTTGAAAATAAAATCAAAATGAAGTAGGCTATGTCATTTTACTCATCTAAATGCACCTTGATTTAAGAATTTTTAGATATTTGGACTGGAAACAAGAAAAAGATTCTAAATAAGAAGAGCATTTTTTGCTGTGTAAAGACAGAAGTAAAGTGATGTAGGCAAATTAATTAACAGTTTATTTAATTGCATAGTAGTAAAATACGAATGCTTGCTAATTAATTCCAGTTATTTTTAGCTTAAACTTTATGCAAGCAGCTGTTCTGGGTTCTCCAGAGGCCACAGCCAGTATGATTTTGTAAAAAATAAATAATATAAAAATATTAAACGCATGTAATATCACTATTTTAATACCCTAATGTATTTACTCTGCAGTTGTGCAGTTTTAAGGGGGTGTATAGCAATTATAAAATGTATTTGCCGAAATTTGTAATGATATTTATATACAGGTTTATTTAAAATGGCAACATTTTATGTAAAATTCACAATAAATATCAAAATTTCTCAGTTGAATTCCTGGTGAAAACATGAATGCTCATAGTTTAGTGGAAGATTGCTGCCATCTACTGGAAAACAAACACTTTTGCTAGATCTCAATGAATAGTTTGTGCATGAATGTTAGATGCAATTACTCTTGCTATTTGTGTTTAGGCTGTAATGTGGCATAGGTGTAATATTTGTACAGTTTTACTATCATCAGCCTTTAAAAAATAAAAAACAATAATAATATCATGAACATAATGATGGGGTAGAATGGACTGGACATCATATAAAACAACAACAACAATAAAAATAAAACATCAATGCATTACAAAAATAAAACAGTACGAGTGTTTCCACAACTTAGACTGATAACGTGTAGTGCTAAACCTTGATACAAGGGGCACCAAGTAAAATCTTGCCTAGGGCAGCAAATTGGTCAGGGCCGGCCCTGCTGCCGCTAACCTAGCTTAGCACAAAGACTGGAGGTAAACGGCTCCAGCTAGCCTACTGCTCAATAAGTGACAAAATAACGCCAACATTTTCCTATTTACATGTTGTGATGTGTATAGTTACATCGTGTACTAAGACCGACGGAAAATGAAAAATTGCGATTTTCTAGACCGATATGGCTAGGAACTATTCTCTCATTCCTGCGTAATAATCAAGACAGAAAATAGCCTGAAAATAGGCTAACGTCCGTCAACATAACCAATGTGACAACCTGCTTGCACAGAGAGCATGCTGGGGAATATTTTCAGGCGCTGCGTAATATCATTGCGCTTGCTACTTATTGAGCAGTAGGCTAGATGGAGCCGTTTACTTCCAGCCTTTGGTTGGTGAATCAGATAAAATCCCAAAATGTCAAGTTAAGTCAAGTCAACTTTATTTATATAGCGCTTTTAACAATGTAGATTGTTTCAAAGCAGCTTTACAGTGTTAAACAGGAAAATAATGCAGCATAATTTTATTCAGCTGTATAGCCATTCTGGAAAAATTTCAAGTATCATACAGTGACAGTGTGGGCTTTAGATCAATAATTTGATCAGTAATTTAGTTTAAATGGTTAATTTAGTTTATTATTTAGATGTATTTCGATGTTTAGTTGAAAAATTTAGTGTCCCCAACTGAGCACGCCAAGCCAGAGGCAACAGTGGCAAGGAAACCAAAACCCCATTAGGTGACCTAATGGAGAAAAATAAACCTTGGGAGAAACCAGGCTCAGTCGGGGTGCCAGTTCTCCTCTGGCCAATTAACAAACAGCGTATTATTATTATTATTCTGGCAGTTTTACAGCTCGGAGGTCATAATAGATCAGAATATTCGAGGGACCGGGGGCAACATGCTGGAGACGGGTTTATTGAGGATGATGTTGATTAAATAATTATTAAAGTGCAATATTCGAATGAAAATGTCGGTGTTTTCCTTTAAATGCAGGTTAGGTGATTTGTTCCAGACAGATTTTTTTATGCTGGTTGAAAGTTTCTTTACATATTGATAGCAATCACTGAGTTAAGAGGTCTAAATGTATTTATGTATATATCTCGTCTGAGGAAGGCATAGGACTATAAATGCAATGATTCGATACGATGTCCTACCTGCCTGTCTGCGTATGTATTTCCATACCTCCACGCGCAGACATCACACGTCATCGGTGTGTTTTCATGCAACTCAGCACCGCAAACGAGCCACATTTGACAGTTTCTCCCATACCTGTCAACATTTAGGTACAGTTTACACTGCATAAATTATAAATTATAAATAGATTAAGCCTTTTTAAAGCTACTAAAGTTATTTAGTCAAGAGCAGTGAGTAATTTAGTGAGTAATTACTTGTTCTTTACATTAATGACAGCATAAGTGGTTACTGTCACTTTAAGATCTGCCTGTTGCAAGACTTTAGACTGCTGTAAAGCCTTGAAATTGTATCCTTTATAAGGACCTTTGTATTTATTTTGTAATTAGAAATATGTTTTTGATTTCATTACCCTGTGTATTCATTCTTATTATGTTGTTGCTTATTTGCTGTTATTGTAACTGTTATTTTGTACTTAATTTTTGTTAATGCATAAAGCTTTTTTAAAAAAAGATCTGCCTGCTGCACATGACACTGATCTCACACACGTCTTATTTCCTCACAACACTTTACCTTCATTTAAGACGTTATATAACTCATTTAAGATTACTCTTATGAGGACACCCGAAAAAACTGACATTTTGGCATAATTGCATATATTATTGTTCATTCAAGTGCGAAAGAGAATTTTGGCATGCTGTCTGTGCGCACGATTCTGTAACACGTCTTTCTGTGCGTCCTGTGTGTGTGTCACAGACAGTGCATACTCTTTATCTTGTCGCTCTTGAATGGTTTAAAAGCGTGTACATGAATAAAAGCGTTATCACATAATGTAACGCTAGCCAAATGAGAGAAAAAATTGATGTTGCGTTAAATATTTACCACCTGAGTCTTCTCCTCCCATTTTATTTATCCAGAGATGCTTGATTCAACTTCCTGCGTCTATACCTGCGCAGATATCAACTGCACAACTGGGTTGTAGGTTGCTAGGTCGATGATACAAATGGGCTGAAATTTGTAATAATTAAATAATTATTAATTAGTAGTTTTTCATCAACTCACAAACCCCAATTTATGAAACCCTGTGCTGTGGTATTTCAGATAACAGTGCGTTATTTAAATGGCACCTTATATGCCCCTTTTTACAAGATAATATAAGTCTAAGTGTCCCCAGAGTGTGTCTGTGAAGTTTCCTAACAGTTTCCCAAAATTCCTAACAGATCATTTCATATACCATTTTGAAAATGCCAATTTTTGGGTCTGAGAAATATGTGCTGGTTTGTGTGTGTCTCCTTTAAATGCAAATGAGCTGCTGCTCCCCACCCCAGAGGGCAAGCCTTCACAGCTCGTGAATGAAAATTGAAACATGATACATCTGTTTGGTTTTTATAATCATCTCTATCGCGGACACGCTCATGTGACATTGCAGTTCTTCATCATCATGCAATATTATCATCTGCATGCTTTTTAAAGCCTTATCACTCTCAACTAAACCTCACACACACCCGACGCATGCGCACAGAGAGCTGGATGGATGTAGTGAGTATTAAACTACTAGACTAGTTCTCTTTCATGTGTAATATAACTACTGCTTTATCTGCTGGTAATATGAATCAAACAGAAGAAAAACAGAAACTCACTCACTGCTCTTGACTTAATGAACTTTAGTAGCTTCATTAAGAACACATTTCTTACTTGAATGCTGATGCTCTGGCGAGGAGATAAACATGGCGGACTGTGTAACGTTACAGCTCGTTCAGGGCGGGTTTATGATTTATGGGGATTTTTTTTTAAAAAAGAGAAGTGGGTGGATTTTTACCATTATAGGGTAGTTGTGTACACACACTGCCAACACACATTTATGTTCAAACACCATGTAAAAGTGAATTTCGCATAATAGGTTCCATTTTAAGTAGGAGCGTTTTCTCCGAGGAGGCTGTATAAATCCTGCTTTCTTTTCGTGCGAGTTCATGAATCGGTCTAAAAGAAGAACATGATGGCGTTAATGGGAAGACTAATTAAAAAGTAAGTAGACAACTCGGCCCCATAGATATCAATGCTTTATGTCACATCAAATTCAAACTTGAAATGGCCTGAATACATGATGACTAGGTTAGTGAACCATGCAGTGTTTATTGAGCTTGATGACTGATGCAAATAAGTTGACTATTAAAAAGAACAGCTGTCTTTAGTTATTTTGGAATACATGTAAAAATGTGTAAAAACACTAACTTGATGAGATTTATGCTTGGTTTATATATATAGCCTATATAATATACACACTGATCAGGCATAACATTATGACCTAATATCTAATATTGTGTTGGTCCCCCTTTCTCTACCAAAACAGTCCTGACTCACTGAAGGTGTACTGTGGTATCTGGCACCAAGATGTTAGTAGCAGATCCTTTAAGTCCTGTAAGAGTTGCGAGGTGGGGCCTCCATGGATCAGACTTGTTTGTTCAGAACATCCCACAGATGCTCTATTGGATTGAGATCTGGGGAATTTGGAGGCCAAGTCAACACCTCAAACTCGTTGTGCTCCTCAAACCATTCCTGAACCACTTTTGCTTTGTGGCAGGGCACATTATCCTGCTGAAAGATGCCACAGCCACCAAGGAATACCGTTTCCATGAAAGGGTGGACATGGTCTGCAACAATGCTTAGGTAGGTGGTACGTGTCAAAATAACATCCCCCAAGATTTCCCAGAACATTGTCCAAAGCATCACACTGCCTCCGCCGGCTTGCCTTCTTCCCATAGTGCATCCTGGTGCCATGTGCTCCCCAGGTAAGCGACACACACGGCCATCCATGTGATGTAAAATAAAACGTGATTCATCAGACCAGGCCACCTTCTTCCATTGCTCCGTGTTCCAGTTCTGATGTTCACATGCCCACTGTTGCCATTTTCGGCAGTGGACAGGGGTCAGCATGGGCACCTTGACTGGTCTGCGGCTATGCAGCCCCATACACAACAAACTGCGATGCACTGTGTATTCTGACATCTTTCTATCAGAACCAGCCTTAACTTCTTGATCATTTGAGCTACAGTAGCTCGTCTGTTTGATCGCACCACACGGGCCATCCTTCGCTCCCCATGTGCATCAATGAGCCTTGGTCGCCCATGACCCTGTCACCAGTTCACCACTGTTTCTTCCTAGGACCACTTTTGATAGATACTGACTAGTGCTGGGTGGTATACCAGTTCATACCGATGTTTGTTTTTGTTATGATATGAATTTGTATTATACTGCAATACCGGTGTATGTCGCTTAAACAACGCAGTGCAACACTGTTTAAGAGGGATCTCTTTTCACTTTTGCACTGTAGTGAGGGCACAGCTGAGATCGCATAACAGAGGAGAATTCAAACAACATTACGTTTTTTATGGACATATATTTCATATACTCTAGTGCTCTAAACATGAACCAGCACCGTGTATGCCAAATATTTTATCAGGTCTTCTTAAAATGAAATATTATGTGCAAATAAGGACACTGATACAGCCATACGTCTGATCATGAACGCGATGGCACAATGGATTATTCTAATACACAGAAGACAATAGTAACTATGTCTTTATTCTTTCTGTGTTAAACTGACGCGTGTCATTTGTTCATAGACTAGTGCTATTATTGGTTGTTGTCTCCCTAGAGCATCATTTTGTGGGGCCTTGCAAACCTGTATTAATTCTAGTGTGGAATTTTTCTACAATAGTCACTCGTTATGACAGTAAAATAGGGCATTCTAAGTCAATGTACTGCAGTATATCCTCTCTTAATTAGTAGAAAATGTGGTTAACACCTGGTCATGCATGGGGGAAAAAATATTGTCATATACAGAGAAACCGGTATAATTTTGAAAAATACAGTGATTTTGGTCATACCGCCCAGCACTAATACTGCAGACGACTGCAGACTGGGAACACCCAAAAAGAACTGCAGTTTTGGAGAGGCTCTGACCCAGTCCTCTAGCCATCACAATTTGGCCCTTGTCAATCTCGCTCAAATCCTTACGCTTGCCCATTTTTCCTGCTTCTAACACATCAACTTTGAGAACAAAATGTTCACTTGCTGCCTAATATATCCCACCCACTAACAGGTGCCGTGATGAAGAGATAATCAGTGTTATTCACTTCACCTTCATAATGTTATGCCTGATCGGTGTGTATATGTGTGTTAATGTTATATAATATATATATATATATATATATATATATATATATATATATATATATATATATATATATATATATATATATATATATATATATATATATATATATATATATATATATATATATATATATATATATATATATATATATATATATATATATATATATAACATTAATTATATATTGTAAAAATACAAAATAGAATTGAATGAACAAATTTACATTTGATATACAGAAAAAAAATGAAGACCGACTTTGCCTCCTCATTTTAAAGGAACACTACACTTTTTTGAAAATAGGCTCATTTTACAAGTCCCCTAGAGTTAAAGGTAGGGTAAGGTAAGAATGATCTAAAACACTTTTGTCCAAATTTGTTTAAACTTTCTTTATATGTCAATACATAATTAAAATGTAATTACTCTGAAAAAGAGAGTATAAAAATCGAATGACTCTAGACTTTTTAATCTGCAATAAACACCGCTCATTATTTTCGTTCGGGCCGAAACAAGTGATTGGCTTGGGCGACTGTCACTCTCTCTCGCTACCATGGCTACCACCGCTTCTGCTTCAGGATCTGCCCACATGTGCGCACCCCAGTGTTGCCAAGTCGGGCTACTTCCACACTGTTGCCGCGGGCTGTTTTTCATGTCCGCGGGTTGAAGCGACCCCAATTATGTGATATTTTGCCCCGGGATTTGCGAATTTTAGCATGCAGCCCTACCAAAAAGACACATATTTTACCCCCCAAATGCGATTTTTACCGGAGAAACACAATTGGCCTTGTTTTGGGCTAGTTTTGAGTAGCAATTGGGCGGATTTTGTTGTGAAAACCTGGCAACCCTGGCGCACTCATTTGATTGGAGTTCAAGAGGCTGTATTTCTGCTGGACAGGTAATCTTTCATTTTGAGTATAAATTTTTTTGGTTTATGTTTTCATGAAGCATGTATCACTAGCACACGTAGCTGCCTAATATAGCTAACATAACATTACTTAGCATAAAGTTACAATGTTATACACTAAGCGAGCCATTAGTAGAGATGATAAATACTCAATATGCTTAGCTCAAGTTGATCGCTGTCGTGTTGAATTTCGCAAAATGTAACTTTAGATAACAAAATGCATGTGTAAAAGCTAGTACACCGCATCCAGGAACTTATTTTTAGAACTAAGTTAGCTTTAGCTACTACCCTCGGTTTGTTTTTATATACTCTACCAATGTTTACTGATGCTTTTATCTTGTATCTGTGTGTGTCGTAGACACTGTGTTGTGTGTGTATTTTAAACTTTACCAGTATCGTTATTCTAGCTTGAGAGTGAGTACTAAAAGACATCTTATTTGTTTATATTCATAATGATAAAGTTAGATTTTTTATTACATGTGATTCTGACATGATGTTACTAAATGCACTCCGCTCCTTCTTCTCCGCTCATCTCAGGTAAATAATGGGTCTTTCAGCTGACGGTCGGCGTGGCGCGTTCATGTGTTTGGCGGCTTTGGAAAGAGCCCAGAAGGGAGAAGGTGGAGTGAATGGAAATAATGAGCTGTCTTTAAAACAGTCGTGAGAGGTCTACAGACACTCAATTTTCATACTTTCTTTTTCAGAGTACTTACATTTTAATTATGTATTGATATATAAAGAAAGTTTAAACAAATTTGGAAAAAGAGTTTTTTAACCAAATCCTACCTACCCTACCTTTAAATAGTTGAGTTTTACCGCTTTTGAATCCATTCAGCCGATCTTTGTATCTGGCGGTAGCACTTTTAGCATAGCTTAGTATACATCATTGATTCTGATCAGTCCATTAGCATCTCATTAAAAAAATGACCAAAGACACTTTCAATATTTTTCCTATTTAAAACTTGACTCTTCTACAGTTACATCGTGTGCTAAGACCAACTGAAAATTAAAAGTTGCGATTTTCTACACCTATATGGCTAGGAACTACTTTCTCATTCCTGCGTAATAGTCGCGGATCTTCACGGCAGTACCATGGCTGCAGCAGCGCAATGATATTACAGCTCCTGAAAGTAGCCCCCAGCTAGGTAACTTTCAATGTGACAGGCACTAAGTTCGTGTAGTTGCAGAGAAAGTTTCAGGCTTGCAGCCGACAAATTGTGTTGTGGATTTACCTGTGTGATTAGCCATGGTTCTGTGTGTTGTAAAGGGCTGTGATAGTAAGTCGAAGGTGTATACTACCACCATGTTTTACAGAATACCAACGAATCATGGCACCGCTGCAGCCATGGTACGGCCGCGAAGATCCGTGACTATTACGCAGGAATGAGAAAGAAGTTCCTAGCCATATAGAGTCTGGGAAACTACGTCATTGCGCATTGCATTATGGGTATTCGCCGCCATGTTTTAGGACACGCTCAGGAGCGTACAATGATAACAAATGCGAATCACCAGAGGAAAAAACGACTGTATTTACTTTAATACTTTTTAAGAACTCTTGCTTGCACTCACTTATAATAAATTGACTAATATTTGAATCTCTTACGTACATGAGCGCTCAGTCGTGCGGCCAGGACATTGCACATATTCATCACGTTTCATACAATGAGAAATCAGACGGCCGCCTTCTATCGCACCACACATTGGTTTGTCTTTTGCAGTTTATTTTTTAATAGCCTAACTAAAAAGTCTGTATCTGATATATAAAATAGTAAATATACTTATAGCTTGATCTCAGCCAGTGGATAATTTATTCGATCAACATAGCCTATATCATATCGCCCTAATTCCTTAACGTGCATTAAAGGATAACAGATTATGGCTCGTAATGCAGCTTTGAAATGATTTGTATTTGAAAGCGCTTTAGCCTACAGTACTAAAAAGTTTTACTGGACTTAAATGGAACAAGTACAAGATTTCGTTCTACTTAGAGAAGCTGAACAATGAAGCATTTCCAGACACGTTTCATGCATTATTTATGGTGTGAGCACATTCAAGCGGTTCAGAAAATATTCATCTGTAATATATCTGTTATAAATAATAAATACAAATTATAAAGACACATTTTGGCTAAGTTGTTTATTTCCGAGTGTTATGCTGCCTTCACGTGCTCTCGGAATTATCGTGAATAGGAGTTTCCTTGGTAAAAATTGCACATGAACGCCCTCCACTTTCGAAATATGAATGGGATGAGCTCGTAATCACGACTTCAGAAGTGGGAATTGTCAAATTTCCGATAGCACGTGAAGGTAGCATTACTTTTACTTACTCTTGTTATTTCCAAGCTGGTAAACTGAAATATTGCGCGTGATTTGAGATATGTTTTCCACGCAGGTTGTAAAAGGCAGTTCATAACATAGCAAGCGGTGACCATTCAAATGTGTTTTTAACTGTATAATACAAGTTTTAAAGTCTACCTCCACTACTACTCATTCTCTAATGTAGTGCAGTGTCCTAAAGACCACAAATGCATTGCGTTGCTGACGTCACGTTCCCATTCTCAATAGGTGTAGAAAATCGCAACTTTTCATTTTCAGTTGGTCTTAGCACACGATGTAACTGTAGAAGAGTCAAGTTTTAAAAAGGAAAAATATTGAAAGTGTCTTTGGTCATTTTTTGAATGAGATGGACTGTTTAGAATCAATGATGTATGCTAAGCTATGCTAAAAGTGCTACCGCCAGATACAAAGATAGGCTGAATGGATTCAAAAACGGTAAAACTCAACTATTTAACTCTAGGGGACTTGTAAAATGAGCCTATTTTCAAAAAAAGTGGAGTGTTCCTTTAAAGCATCTCTGCATCATTCTTAGACTTGTTGGTTCTCGTAATTCAACCGTTTACTTTACTCAAAGTTTAAAAAAAAGTAAAACCCATTAGGCCTAAGTCCTCTTGGGGTAATTTACACACCATTTAATTTGTTTCTCCTTGCATGGTTTCATCACTCCATATAGTTTTATGTTGCTGTGCATCATTTCACAACACCTGTCAATTCTCCACAAACTGTCATTGTTTAAACCATACATTTATAATCATATACCATACAGCCCTGGGCAGCGCTTAACTTCAGTTAATTCCAGCAGCAAGTAATGTATTACTCACTCTGTCAACACAGTTGCAATGCGCCAAAATAGCCTGCTGTACCGTAACTCCACCTCACCTACGGTTTGGACTGTTACCATAAACAACACATTAACTGCATAGTCATAGGACTTTACTGCAAAAAAGCTACATAAAAAATGTCAGTGATGTCTTAAAACTTTATGTTGTGTTAACTTGATATGGAGGTTGTTTAAACCTCAGAACATACAGACTTAAAGTCACCATAAAATATAATTTATGGAATATTGCAGTATTTATTATATTTGATTATTTGATTTATCCATGCACATCATTATTTTTATTAAGTCATGTGCCCTCATAATCTTTAAACAAAACCACTTTCTCTTCTCTTCTCTTATGACGTGTTTATTGGCATGAGGGTGGGACAACCTGTCACTCGCATGAGATTACATATACAAACCACAGCGATCCAATGATCCACTTAATTCCCGATGGACAAAATCAAGTCCCACCCTACACTTTCGAGAAGCCATTTCACTCGGATATAAATCACAAAAGGGATGAAAAGACTATCGTAATTCCCGTTTCATAAGACTTTACAATTATACTGCTAAAATGAGCATAGTGTATTTTACCTAAATCTGATGATTTCAAATCAGTATCTGAATGGAATGTTGTCTGTCAGTTGAATACATTAATGTGTATTTAGATTTCACTGAATTCAATAGGGATTGTGAGAACTCTTCAGCGGAACAATCTACAGTTAAAGGTGCAGTAAGACATTTCTGAAAAATGCTGTTGATATTGGATTGGACCGAGGACAACAACACACTTGTAGCCAATCAGCAGTAGGGGCGTGTCCACTCAAAAGAGTTATGATCAGGCAAGAGCATTAGGACTCACGTTAATATTAGGAAATCTTTCCAGCACTGGAGAGACCTATGGTGGAAGGTAACATTGGTTTTGAGTGCTGCTGGCGACTAACAACGCCAGTAAACACGTCAGCTATGTCCGAAAGCTTAAGCGGCTGACTTGTTGCCTTTGTGCACTATCAGGTGATGACTTTGCAGGCAGCGTTTGTGCATGAAAGTACCTCACGAAACTGATTTCGGTCAGAGGCAGCATAACAGTTTAATGATCTACAGCAATCAAAAGTGGAAAATGTTCGTCAGACGTACATTTACACACAAACTGACCACGAACCGCAACTTTCAGACGCCATCTTTCTTTTTTAGCTTAACTGTTACAGAATGGAAAGTACATGGTTGTGGAATATCAAGGGCAGCGAAGGATACATCTATGCTGCCTTCAAAAACGGACGTAGGTTTCTCAGGAGACAGGAAGTGAATCTAACATTGGAATGCATCCTCTGAAGGCAGCATTTTTAAGATTTCGGCTTTCCAGCAGAGCACACCTGTGAAATGGCTAATGAGGGTATATTTTTGTCTCTTCCTCTCAGCTCTGGAAGTGTGGGTTAGATGGCGGGTGGCTATATGCATGTGGAAACAATTCTCACAGTAATGATGCACAATTAATCATGATATACTCTCTAGTTATAACCAGGAAGAGGGCCAGGCTAGGATGTCAGGATAGGAAAGTTCACCTACAATACAAATCCCTCCTTTAACAAGCCTGGTAAGACCGGTAAGGTCCAATGAAGTGTTGATTTGTACTGTGTGTGAATGTACGAAAATCTATTGTAGAAATGGACTGAATAAGACGAACACATCTGCTTCGTTTAAAATAACAAACGAAGCTACAGCATAATCTCTGGCTGACAGGTTTGCACCTGTTGGTGACTTTGATGATTTTGCCTCGTCTTATAGAGCACAAAGCAAAACGAAGGTTGCTGGGATGTCTTAGATATGCCACTGCAAAGCTTTTTCATGCGAAGGTCAAAGTAGCGGATGTCGCTCACATTGAATCATATTTGAGAGCCTATCCAGCTGATGCAGCTTAGCCCATCCACTCATAGACATGAGAGAAAATGTGTCCAATTGCCGTCACACCTGTTTCTCATTCAACCAAGATGCTCTTGAGATGTTTCATCCTCCAGCTACAGCCCATCTTGTGTAAAACAAAGACCCTCAGTGTTTCTGGGGCCCCTGGTTCCTATGTTAATACATCCAATTATGAAACTTGTACTGTTATTTGAGTTTGGGCTTCTTAGGAAAAAGAAACAGAATGAAGTAAAAATGACAGTTGGAATGTTAAGCACCAAGATGCGAAATCTGAGTAAACAATGAACTGGAAACTGGAATGGTCTTAGAAATACTGCATGCAGTTTGTAGTGAATGGCTAAGATGGCCAAGGCAGGTAAGCTTGTTAAGGAAAAAACAACATGAACTAAAGATTTAGTTTGGTGTACAGTGATTGTATTTAATTTGGCAAGCAACGATGCCACATTCCACTGTGCTTTTCTGCCCTTTTCATGGAGTTATTGACATTGATCTGTTTATATTATCACAGGCATGTCTCAGCCGAGTGCAGCAAGAGGATGGGCACAAACCTGCTGAGTGCTAATGTCTGAGCTGTGTAAGGACAGAGGTAAGCAATTCATCTTTATGGTTGTGTTTGATTCATATCTATGGCTTTGAAGCAGACGCCTCTTCATACAACAGACCAAATCCTTTTTTTTTAGGCATATAAATCAATCAGGCGTAACCATTTTAATCAAATTAATTACATGACATACTGATTAATCAGATTAATCAAAATTAGTTTAGAAGAATTAAATGGCTCTTTAAAAACCTGCTGTAACCGGCTTGTGCCTATTTTCAGACCGGACTAATCAACACTGCGCTCTGAAATACTTGATTCTGATTGGTAAATCGTGCCATTTAGAGTCTGATATTTCATAATATTTACCGTCGCTCTAGCAACTCTGTATATTATGGTGCGTTCAAGTCATGTCGGAAAGATCGTATTTATGAGTTGAACGCACATGAGTGCCACCACAAAGTCGAAGCCTTATGCTGCCCGTGCTATCGGAATTATCATATACATACTAGTTTCGTAGTTGAATTGGACACGAACGACCTCTCAAGTCAAAATTTGAATGCAATGAGCTTGTAATCGTGACTTCAGAAGTGGGAAGAAGGACATTTCCAAGCAGGCAGCATTAAATACAAGTGGGAAGTTCTGGATTTTCTTTAAGCCCCGATGTTTAGGAATTGGGGGCATGTCGTGGAATACCACAATATCTATAGCTATTTCACGAGTTCACACTTCACACATCAAATTAAATAGAGTAAAGATTATGCGTATTTGGCATGCTGTCCGGGGGAGGGCTCCGGGCTCTGAATTTTGGCCCGAACCCAGAGTATTCCCCCACCGATGTGATAGGAATAGTCTAGAACAAGATTGCATTGAATTATGAATTGTGTCGACGTCCAATTAAAGATTATTAAATAAAAGCAAGGAGGAGGGATGCTGATAAACTGTCAACAAACAGAGTAAGTCTGCTGTATATATACCTCTTATCTCTAACTGAATGAGCTCCACTCGTGTTTAATTAGGTTTAATTATCTGAACGTGCTCCTCGCGAACTTTGCTAATAAAACATAATTTAGTAGTGACATTGTCAGGCTTTTTATATATTTTGTTATATTACAATGCCATTATATTTTGTGCAGGGAATTTTACAGGCTTATTTTGTATGCACCGCTAAAGTCTACAGTGACTTCGTAAATTAAAAACATTCAAATGCAAAACACATCTGATGCACATTCTTCATTTTCTAGAAGTAGATTTTAGGGCTGCAGCTATCGATTCTTTTTGTAATCAATTAATCTAGCACTTAATCGATCGATTAATCGATTAATCGGATAAAAATCTGTGTTTTTAAACAACCAAAACAAATAATGCATAACGAAAATGAAGAGGAAAAGCAATTTAATTTATTAATATGCACAACAGGTTTCATGCTGTAATCTAGCCCTGACATCAAAGTAAATATCTTTTATGTAGATTTCTACACCTGCAGCATTTACCATTAGGCTACTAACAAATAATATATCATTTCTGGGGTGAGCCTATTTGCTATGGTAACCTAGCAACCTGTGTGTGTGTGTGCGTGTGGCTTCATTGCAATTTGGTATACATACATTCATTTTCAATAGAACGCTGCATTTGGCTTGTATCACTTGCATAGCGGTGTATTTTAGGTGAAGCATCCATTCGAAAAATCGCGTCACAACATCGCGTCCCGGTGTATACAGTGAATGCTGAAATTATTGTTGCGTGGCTGCATAAAAGTTTAAGCATATGTGATGCATTGCCACGATTGGTCTGACTGGCGCGAGAGAGAGGAGGGTGCATGCGTGTGTGTTACTGATTTTCTACTATTAAAGTTGGAATTTTTCCAACAAATGCAAAAAGTGCATTTCTTTGTGATTTTAAAATACTTGAAGGAAACGATTCACTTTCAGCTGTTATTGTCTATGGAGCAGATTTATGTTTGTTGTACATCAGATACAGATACATTAACACAGTAGTAGACCTACATTACATTTATTTGGATGCATTAATGAGAGCGTGATTGTGTGTGTGAATTACTCATTCCGTCTCTATTCATTATGAAGCTGTGGTTTGTAATTACTTCAAAGGTATTCAAATGTATGCCTATAACGGTTGAGTTGAGTTTCTAAGCTACTTTAGTGACTTTACTTTAGTCACAGGACGGCGTTGACACTGCGTTTCTGCGCTGCTCTCCGCGCGCGATCTTCATGTGTAAAGAGGTCTGCCTTCAGGGCGCGCGCTCGTTGTCAAAGACGCGACACGGCTCAACTCTCCGTCACAGAAAAAAGCTGAGCATTGAATGGATAAGTTTTCCGTATTGTTGTTTTTGAATAGTGCACAATCGCTTCAATGTTCAAACTGGCAAGGCTTTAAAAGCATTTACTTGACAAACTTTCTGAGGACGAAAGTGAAAGCGATCTGGCTTCGGGGCTTGCGCGCGCCGTGTGTGTGTGTGTGTGGCAGCTATAAGAACGGTAATCAACTTGCATAAACTGTGTAAAACATGCAGTTACTATAGTGATTCTGGGCAATCTAAACTACATTCAAAATGTATCACGCGTTATGGTGTGCTTCCTGAACATTAACAGCGGTCCGTGTGAATCAGATCCCTGCGCGTATAGTGCGCGTCATAGGAATTTAACGAGGCTTCGAGGCAGAATTTTTGCCTCGAGGAATTTTTGTAATCGAGTTAATCGAGTAACTCGATGAATCGTTTCAGCCCTAGTAGATTTCAAAAACCTTGCTGCATTTTTTTTAAGAGAAGGTACACGTGCCATCTTACCTCGACAAAAGTGACTTGAACGGACCATTAACACGATTTCCCAACTCGTAAATATTAACTTCCCAGGAGGATTGAACACACCGCTCTATCCGGATAACAAAAACCAGTGCAACTGCCGCCATCTTTTGTGTCAGTTATCAATTACAGTGAAATTCACCTCAGTGGACTTCAGGGTTAATACCGTATTACTGTAAAATTGTGCAGTGTTTGATTTTTTTGTTTATTTTTGTTTAGTGGACTTTTTCTAAACGGAAGCTTTAAGACAATATACAGATAAGACTGGACAATTATTTCAACCAATGTTTCATGTGAACATATTGATTTGTTTGGTGAGTAGGCCCTGTCCCAAATGGCACACTTCATATGCACTTTTCTTGTGGACTTACAATGGCTGCCGTGTGCGTGTGTCCATTAAGTCCATGAGACCGTAGGGTGTCCCATTTGTCAAGTTAGGTTTTTAGAAGGGTGCTCGTGAGCTGCCCCTTTGCGATCAATATGCGCCCTCGATGCTCACGCTCAGTCAAGCGGCATTACGTCACAAAAGTGCGGACTCGTAGAAGACCCCAGGTGTTTAAGGGGCCATTTGGGACAGAGCCCATGTCCAAATATGGCGCTGACAGCTTGGAGCCAGAGTCTGCGCAGTAGTGAGCATGAAGTAGAGCCACGCTATCAAGGCCCCGCCCACACTCCCACAGAATCGGTTAGTACAGTTTACTGCAGAACAACTCATTATGTCTGTGTGAAATAAACAGTTATGGAAATGTAGAAATTAAATTTGAAGCTCCAATCTCCTAGTAGTAGTAGTAGTAGTAGTAGTTGTAGTAGTAGTATTAGAAGTACTTTATTGATCCCAGTTGGGAAATTAAAGTGTGTTAGCAGCAATACATGAAGACAGTAAAGTACTCACAGTACACACAAAAACATACTATACTCATATAATAAATAAATAAACAACGTGCCAAGAAAAATATCTTGCTTGAAGTTAAGAAAGACTTAAATATAAATATAAATAAAAAACGGTCAATCAATAAAAGCAGTAATGCATATTTTATGTCTGATAATCAACTGCATTAAAGGTGAACTATGTAGGATTTTTGCAGTAAAACATCCAGAAACCACTAGGCCAGTGTTATATATTTTGTTCAGTTGAGTACTTAGAATATCCCAAATGTTTTCAACTATTTGTAAATCGTGAGAAAATTGCTATTTTAACCAAGGAGCCGGGACGTGTGAGCTATGCGTGTGAGGGAGTCGCCTGTCGATTGCGTCATATCTGCGTCACCCTCGGTCTCCGGTTTTATTCAGTGAAACACTTTACTCTCACTGCATTGTGAACAAGTGTCATAGCAGCCGCCGAGCGAACGTCATAACTTCCTTTTCAACACACTCAGATATATCTAATACGATAAACAGAGCTGCGTTACCTCACACTCAGCACTGGAGAAGAGGAAGTGCCGCCGGCAACCGTGTCATAATAAAAGTCCCGCCAGCGACTATGCCATAATAACAGTCCCGCTCTTCAATCGCTCCTGCGGCCTTGCTCAGCTCCACAATACTCGCTCCTGCTCTGCTTCAGACTACAGTAATGTTAATAATCGCATCCATGAACATGATTTCTGCCCGAGTCCTATCCTGATTCTTTTCCACCGGCTGTGAGGTGAATACCACATGTCCCGAGATTCTGCGCTCAAACGTGGCGTCATCAAACTACGCCTTTGTTTTGAACAGGCGACCTCTAGTGGACGGAAAAGTTACATAGTGTAGCTTTAAATACAACTATACGGTGGGTGTAGTGACCTAATTCCTAAAATGAAAAATGAATGATACCTCGGCGCATACGGGTAGTTGAATTGTAAAGTCTCACAGCTGTAGGCATAAATGACCTCCTGTAGCGTTCTCTGTTGCAACATGGATGGATCAATCGGTTGCTGAATGTACTTCTCATTCCAGCAAGCATGTCATGGAGGGGGTGTGAGGTATTGTTTGTGATGGTCAACAGCTTGGCCATTATTCTCCTCTCTGTAACAACCCCAAACATGTCCAGATCCACTCCAATGAAAAGCCTGCCTTCTTAATAAGTTTATTCAGCCTTTTGGCATCTCCAGCTTTAATCCCAGTGCCCCAGCACACTATGGCGTAAAACAGGGCACTAGCTACAACAGACTGATAGAACATGTGACTTGCTACACACATTGAAGGACCTGAGTCTTCTCAAAAAATAGAGTCTGCTCTGGCTCTTTTTGTAGATCACCTCTGTATTTTTGGTCCAGTCGAGTCTGTCATCTATGTGGATCCCCAAATATCGATAGGAGTTCGTCTATCGACTATCTCAACGTCTCTGCCGTGAATAGAAATAGGTAAGGGATGATCTTTTTTTACTTCTGAAGTCAATTACCAATTATTTTGTTTTATTTACATTTATTTGTGGATGGTTCACTCCACACCACATCACAAAGTTATTGACCAGTGCTCTATATTCCATCTCTTGCACGCCCTCAATGCAACCAACCACAGCTGAGTCATCTGAAAACTTCTGGAGGTGACATGACTTTGAGTTGTAATTGAAGTCTGAGGTATATAGGTTGAATAGAAACGGAGACAAAACCGTTCACTGAGGAGCACCCATGTTGCTCACCACCCGCTCAGACACACAGTTCTGCTGTCTCACAAACTGTGGTCTGCCTGTGAGGTAGTCCATCACCCAGGAGATTATCGATGAGGCGGTGCTAGAATCCATTTGCAAAAGATTATTAACAGCAGGCTTTAGGGACTGAAACGTTAGGCTAGGCAGAAGGTCAAAACAACAATAGCAGTCCAATTTGTTAACTTCAACAAGGGTGATCCAAAATGCAGAGATGAATAAGCAGGCAAAAGGTCCAAACACAGTCATAAATCCAAATAAGGTTACCAATGCAATGGGATAATTCAACAAACGTAAATCAGTAAATCAGGCAGAATCGTACACAACAAGACAGTCAGGCAGAAAACAATGGAAAACGCTTGATTAGGCAGATGAACTGGCAATACTTCACAATGAGCAAACACACAGGCTCTTACTAAGTACTGATCAAACAGGAAATGATAGTAGAATTAGGGAAAGTGGTACACTGTCAGTACTCAGGCGAGGGCTCTCTCTGCTGGTGGTGTTACACAATGATTACTTCGCTCAGAGAAGCTATCAAACACATTTGTCAATCATGACACCGTTTTTATAGCATCAAATAACTAACTAAAACCAAACTTGTTTAAAAAAACGAACTCACCACAGATAATAAACAATATTGTTGGAATCACTTTCAGAACGATTTCATCCAGCTGATGAACAAAAAACATTAAGAGCCAATCAGAATCTATCTTGCTATAACAAGCTCGAGCATTTAAAGTGACAGACAAGAACTCGTTTAAAATAAACAGAATGATATCGTCCGCTGGTGTGGACGCTAATATAGTTATCTTTATACTTATCGTTGTTGATGTGAACGTGCCTTAAGACTTTTACTCAAGTGGTTTTGGAATTGGTAACTTGTAATGCAGTCTTTTTCGCTGTAAGTCATATTCTACTTACTCTTTACACCTCTGGACATACAGTTTTTTTGGGTTAAAGACTTGTGAAACACCATTTTACCTACACTTCAACCATCAACAAGCAAGTTGAAGCAGCCAGATAGTATATATAATAGACCCTTTTCACATTTCCGGGTTTCTCAGAGCGGAAGTCGCCATAGTTGGGTTAAATATTATAGCTGTGAATGAGAGAATACATTAAATATTTTTTTGTGTGCCGATTTGCTCAAATAGCAAAAGAAAAACGCCACAATAGGGATTTCACAACTTTCAAAAAGAGGGAGAAAATGGTGAGATTGGTTAAGGCAGTCAAAAGAGAGAAAGATGTTTATTTTTACCATCACTCCCTTAGACGCTGTATTAGAAACACCCTCACAGCAGCGGTAACTTGTTTTTGTAATTTGATGGAAAAGTAATAAAATACAAAGTATTAGTGTTATAAATGTATATATATTTGAAATGACAAAAAACGTTGCAGGATTTACGATATTGATGACCGTTAAAACGCGTCATTACAGTCTGTGAAAAGGGTCTATAGCTTTGTCAGCTAATTCTGAAAATGGCAACATATCAAATAATAAAACAGTAAAAAGCATCTTGTGTTGTTATTATTTGATGTTATAGTTTCCTAGGACAAGATGCTCCAGATGTAGTCTGAGAAATACTTTTTAATTTCTGTACCTGCAATGAAGGTTTCTTAGGTCTTAAGCTTTTTAAGTCTTATATTAGTATACCTGGCACTATAATCACTGTACTGTCTACCCAACTGCTATTTCTTTTCATTCATCAGCTTCATAACAGCAGAGACTGTGCACACACTTAATCCTTGTTATTAATGCAGAGTTGATGATCAGTCCCTTCGATAGATTTAGGGTCTTCTGGCACAATGGTGTATTTTTTCCCTCATTAAAAGACGTGTTGGTTCTGTCACTTCATTTGAGAAATACGACTTGGAGTTTGGTATGGCAGCTGGCAGTAGTATTGAGAGATACACAGAATGCAGTGTTGTATGGCAGTTGGCAGTAATTTTGGGGGAAAAGATATGACACATTTATATATTGCTTTCCTTTGAGACTATTCTGAGGTGGTGCTGTGTATTTCTTTCAACTGGCAGTGAAAACGCAGTCCTCGGAACATTTGGGAAAATCCAAGCAAGGCACCAGAGCAGGATTTAAAAGCCGCTCATAACTGTTAACAAATGAATATCAGACTCTGCTGTGGTCACAGGATTTATTGGACATAATAACCCTTGCATCATAGATTATATAAATCATATTTATTTATTATTATTATTTTCTAAAATACTGCAGATGTAAACAAAGCAAAATTTTGCAGTCAGGATAACTCTTCTATTAGATTTGTGTGCCATATTTGTTTGTATAGCTTTGATTCTGTAATCATTCCAGTGGTAATTCCCACCAGGGAGTGAAATTCAAATATTGCTGTATTTTGGAAATGACACATTTGGGATAGAATGACCTTTTTTTTAAATACAATAACATGCAGCAAACATTTTGGTTGAGACAGAGAAAATAGATAAATAAACTGGTAAACTTGACCACCCGTGTAAATATTGAAAACAGTCTGGAAAAGTTTATTTAGCTAAGAATGCAATTAAGCAAGTTTCAGTATTCTGCATAAGAGAAGAAATTCTCAAATTAAAGCATTTTCGTTATTATAATCATTTAACATTTATTTAGTTTTTATTATATTTGTATTGTGTATAGCATGTTTGCATAAACTGTGTATTTACCTTTTGTATACCATGCATGCCTTTTTTACTATATTTGCACAATTATTACATGCACATACTGCTTGAGATAACAATTTCTGTTCATAACCTTCATTGGAGAACTTCATCTTAAAATGTAATGCTCGTTTAATTTAAAATTCATGGATTTCCTAGTTTTGCCCATGCAGAACGCCTAACTGGTTGGTGATGAGTGTGGGCACATGTGTGTTGGTGTAAGTGCACATATATACAGTATGAGTGTGCGTTCACTTTACGCTTTGTTGCATCAGTGATGATAAGCTTTTTCCTCTTGTCTTCTGGCCTGAGCTCTTGTGACATCATCATTCATCACCATCAGAGATCACTGGGGCCAACGTGGGTGGGCCGGACTAGGCCAACATCTGCAGACTGAGAGCTTCCAGGTCTCTTTTCATCTTTCTTCTCTCGGTCGCGTTCTCTCTTTTCTGTCTATTTCTCTTAATTTTCTCTCTTGTTTTATAGTTTCCTTTCTTTAAATTTTAATGTTCATATCATTTGATTGCATTAAAAGGCAAGTTAAGCCGCGTTTCCACCGAAATTACCCGGAACAATTTGTACCAGGAACTTAGGCATTAAAAAGCTTCTTGTGACAATGACTGCATTAACATGCACACATTATGTTATTAATTATGCATTAACATGTTTAAATACAATTAAACATATTAACCTTGCCGTAAGGCAATTTTTTTTAGAAATCTGAAAATATAAATCTGAAATAGTTTCTAGAAATATGAAGACAGTTGGTATATGTATCCAAATTTACCACTTTATCCACATTATTCAGAATATTCACTGTAACTTAACTGAATTTAATGCATATAGAATTCAGTGAAATAAATGGCAAGAGTGAACATTTCCAGTATTTCCAGTATTTCCTGGGTACTTTAGATCGGTCATGGGCCCTGTCTGAACTGGTTGACGGCAACATTGCCTAGTAACATTGCTCAAAAAGTTGCCCTGTGTATCATCACCATTACAGCATGACAGCATAACACAGTTTCTGCAGATTTATCGACTTCACATCCATGATGTGAATCTCCCGTTCCGCCACATCCCAAAGGTGCTCCATTGGATTGAGATCTAGTGACTGTGGAGATCTAGTGGCCATTTGAGTATTGTGAACTCCTTGTCATGTTCAAGAAACCAGTTTGCGATGATTTGAGCTTTGCGTTATCCTGCTGGAATCAGAAGATGGGTACACTGTGATCAGAAAGGGATGGACATGATCAGCAACAATACTCAGGTCAGCTGTGACGTTTAAACAATGCTCAGTTGGTACTTTTTAGTACCCAAAGTGTGCCAAGAAAATATCTCCCGCATCATTACACCATCACCAGCAGCCTTAACTGTTGTACAAGGCAGTATGGATCCATGCTTTCATATTGCTTACGCAAGATTCTGACCCTACCATCTGAATGTCGGAGTAGAAATTGAGACCCATCAGACCAGGCATTGCTTTTTCCAATTTTCTCTTGTCCAATTTTGGTGAGCCTGTGTGAATTGTTTCCTGTTCTTAGCTGACAGGAGTGTCACCCGGTGTGATCTACTGCTGTAGCTCATCTGCTTCAAGGTTCAACATGCATCTTCAAAGATGCCTCGGTTGTAACGAGTGGTTATTTGAGTTACTGTTGCCTTTCTATCAGCTCGAACCAGTCTGGCCATTATTTTCTGACCTCTGGCATCAACAAGACATTTTCACCCTCAGAACTGCCACTCACTGGATATTTTCTCTTTTTCTGACAATTCTCTGTAAACCTAGAGATGATTGTGCGTGAAAATCCCAGTAGATCAGCAGTTCCCGAAATACTCAGACCAGCCCGTCTGGCACCAACAACCTAGCCTGGCTCCGACCTCCTACGTACTCCCGCTCAATTTTCCTTTTCCTTCAGTACTCCTTCTGGGACTGCGGTATATTCTTAGGTTTTCCACGAACACATTTTTACCAATCCAATCAGCGAACAGAGGGAGTGGCTGAGAATGAGGACGTTGATGTTGTGCGCTAGTTTGAGTCGTAGTTCAGTAATGGCGGCGGAGAAAGATGCGAACAAAGCCAATCATTCAGTTGTGGCACCGCTGCCGAATATCCAGAAGTTAAAGCCAGAAGAACAATCTTTGCTGAGTTTTGTTGATGGCCATGATGTTGTGGCCCTGTCCCCATTGGGTTCGGGAAAAGTCTAATTTTCCAGCTCTACTGTTTTAGACAAACACCTAGGTCGTGTGGTAATTTAATTGCTGTCCGAATCCACATCTCTGAGTTTTCAAGAATATATCACTTCAAAATTCACTTTTTGACACTGCAGAGCACCGTGCGGTTGCGCTTCACTGTAATTTGGATGCATTTCTAGACTTGTATTTCTTTAAATGCTGGCAAGTATTTACAAGAGCAATATATTTCATCACCGCTCAAAAAATAAAAAGAAGAAAAGCACGTAAACATTTGAATTGGGCCGTTATTTACGACAGCATTTATTCTTATCATACCAAGCATATGACATTTTATTTACAGCATACAATCATGTCACAGACCCGATCACAAAACTCCACTGTGAATAAATCACAATGCGAATGCACAAGTTTTAGGTTTTATCACTGAGGTGGCGTGCACAATCTGCACAGTTATTTTTTACGGACTTCCATGTGAGAAACAGAGGCGAACGGCGCATGACATAAGTCATGACCAAACGTTAGCGATTGGTTATGGCAGATCCAGAGTGGCTCTTGGCAGATCCAATAGTTTTAAACTTCAACAGAGTACCCGCCTTCAAGGAAGTAAACGCTTATCAATGGAGAGTGGCCAGACCTTCTGTACAAATGAAATTTATGAGAGTCTGGTAAGACCAGGCTACCAACAACCATGCCACACTCAAAGCTATTTAAATCACCTTTTTCCCCCATTCTGATTCTGAGTTTGAACTTCAGCAGATCATCTTGACCATAGGTTTGTCCGAAAGCTTAATGTTAACTTTGGAGGATGCATTCCAAGGTAGGAAGGCATCAAGGCACGTCTGAATCCAATGTTAGCTTCACTTTTTGTCTCCTTCATCTGATTGACTTTCGAAGGCAGCATAGATGTCTAAGTTACTTTAAGGCAAGTCATTTCACTCAGTGGCCATCTTCGAAATGCCTCTTGGGCAACTATTTCAGAAAATCTCTTTATGAACTTTTTGAAGCGACAACGTGGTAGTTGCGTGGACTGTCAATGGAGGGACAGAATGCTCGATGAACAAAAGTCTTATGGGTTTGGAACGACGTGTGCAATTGATGACAAATTTTTCATTTTTGTGTGAACTAACCCTTTAATAGAAAAATATGTGCTTGTAAACATGGTAACTTTTTTTCATGGAGTATAGTTCACACAAATATTAATTATTCAATTTATTGACCCTCATTTTACTTGCATAATATTATTTTTTTTATTAAATATGAGCACAGATGTGATGTAATGGTTTCTCAAAATAAATTATAAAAAATCCTGAAACCCCTCAAATGATAAATCCTGTAATTTGAGACGCACAGACATATCCATTCATTTTTACGCAAAATCGTAAAAGAGGTAGTGGAGGGGGAAAGCTAAAACATAGGCATTATGTAGCACATCTGTTTGAAAAAATGCACTCTACAGTCACAGTGCCCTACAGTCATTGCTGAAGTATATAGGCTGCTTTGTGGGACCGCTTTTAAGTGCTGCGATTCCACTGATCCACTGTATCTTGGGTAATGATGAGACTGCTCATCACGGCAAATACACGAGACTGTTTTTGTTGGTGGGGACATTTGATCCAGAAAGAGAGGAAATGCAGTTAAAAAAACAGCACTATTTGTTCCTCAGTATTATGTGTCAGCGCTGTGTGTATGGAACCACATGATACCACTGTTCCTCGCCCTGTGACCTCATGTTTGGAGCCATGCCTTTCTTTAGTTATCTGTATTGCATCACACTCTGAAACCTGCCTGAATGGGATCACGGCACAATGAGACTGTGGATCTTTTCTCTCTCTCTCTCTCTCTCTCTCTCTCTCTCTCTCTCTCTCTCTCTCTCTCTCTCTCTCTCTCTCTCTCTCTCTCTCTCTCTCTCTCTCTCTCTCTCTCTCTCTCTCTCTCTCTCTCTCTCTCTCTCTCTCTCTCTCTCTCTCTCTCTCTCTCTCTCTCTCTCTCTCTCTCTGGGATAAAAATGTGTATGTAACTTTGTCACACTTGCTCTGTTGAAGTGTGAGTAGAAATCTATCTCTCTTTCTCCTGTTTGTAAAGACATCTTGACTGTTGTGATTTTAATCTTTGGTAGTCATGGTGACAGGATTTTGCCTGCCGGTCAGTCCCCCATTTACACCTGACATTAAGATATGTTTACAGGGTCTAAAATGTTTTGTGATCTGATATCACACTAACTACATTTGGTGATGGTTGAAAACACACATGACCACATTGCATTGGTACTGTACATGCTAGTCCATCCTAGGGTTTTGGCGACAGAGTCACTGGATGGAAGTCGAATATCCTTTTACACACAACTGTCAATCTACCATAGGCTACTGTTGTCTTTATAGGCTATGAACCGGCAAAGCAGATTCAGCTATAATACACAAATGAGATTGGGAGAGACCAGAAAGTATTATTTATTGAAAGGGTTATTTATTTATAGACATTTTAACTATTTAAGCTATTTAAAATTTTATTTTGGAGTAGAAAATGTATATATTAGCCTGACAAGCCAGACCCACATCAAGATGTTGGGTCTGGGAACTCACCATTGGCAGGGCTCAATTCAAGGGGCGGGATAAACGGTTGTCCTTCAAATTCTCTCTGCACGCAATAGGATAGTGCTACAACCAACCAGAGCAACGAAGAAGGTGAAGCGTAGCTAGTTGAGAGATTAAACTTTCGCCGTATCCGGTCGGCAAACCTCAGAACACAACTTGCTTTCTCAAGAATTACTTCAGCGCTGTTCTTTGTTCTTTTCTCAAAGAAAAGCTTAACTCCAAGTCTTCCAGAATAAGCCAAAGCTTATTCGAAAGACCGCTGTTCGCCAGCTGCTTTGTTTACGGGTAGCACGCGGAACCGTCACAACTCTGCCGTCATTATGTTAAGCCCGCCCACCGACTCTATACACGATGTGATTGGCCTGACCAGAGTTAGTTTTTTTCCAGCTCGCAAACCAACGGAGAGTTGCTAGACTTCCCTGGCTGCATATGTATAATTATTTATTACTCATCATCATGCCGTTCCCCACCCGTAAGACCTCCATTCATCTTCGGAATACAAATTAAGATATTTTTGTTGAAATCCAATGGCTCAGTGAGGCCTGCATAGCCAGCAATTACATTTCCTCTCTCAAGATACATTAATGTACTAAAAACATATTTAAATCAGTTCATGTGAGTACAGTGGTTCAATATTAATATTATAAAGCGACAAGAATATTTTTAGTGCGCCAAAAAAAACGAAATAACGACCTATATAGTAATGGCCGATTTCAAAACACTGCTTCACGAAGCTTCGGAGTGTTATGAATCAGCGTGTTGAATCATTATTCGGATCGTGTGTCAAACTGACAAACTGCTGAAATCACGTGACTTTGGCGCTCCAAACCGCTGATTCGATACGCTGATTCATAACGCTCTGAAGCTTCATGAAGTAGTGTTTTTCTCGATATTCTCGTCGCTTTATAATATTAATGTTGAACCACTGTACTCACATAAACTGATTTAAATATGTTTTTAGTACATTATTCGATCTTGAGAGAGGAAATGTCATTGCTGGCTATGCAGGCCTCACTGAGCCATCAGATTTCAACAAAAATACATTAATATGTGTTCCGAAGATGAACGGAGGTCTTACGGGTGTGGAACGGCATGAGGGTGTGGAATAAATTACATTATTTTCATTTTTGGGTGAACTAACCCGAAACATTCCTTTGAATGTTAGGAATTGTTTTCCCAAAATGACAACATGTAAACTAACATCAGGGGAACATTCTGGATGTCTGTGGCAAACTCTCATGACCAGCAATACCTAGTGTAACAGGACACAGATTAAATCAATAAATTCAAAATAAAATATGAAGACTTTATCTGTTTACATATTAGTTATGGAGAAATGTTTATCCAATCTCCTTGATGAATGATATAAATGCGTAAACAAATACGTAATTGGAGCATGAACAGCACAAGAGATTTTCTTCATGATCCTGTTTAGGTGAATGTATTAAACACAGAAAAGAGGGCTTTTCTGTAGGTCTTATGATTTGTTGATTGCTTACAGTGGGATTACTTAAGTCTGACTTAAAGGTTAGATAGGGATGGGCAACAAACTCAAGCCCCTCTTCTTTGATATCGAAATCCTCTGCCATTTCTCTTTAAAAATTCTCGTTTTAGACTCTAATTCATGACCGATGTTTTGATTTGCTCTATCCTCTGCGCTTCTGCGTTCGTCAATACGCATGCGTCAAGGGTTACTCTTTTACCGTAACTGTTTACTCTTTCACTTGCTGACCGCCAGAAGCTAGTTATTTTAGTCTATAAAGTTTTAAATATGAGAATCTACAACATGAATGAATCAATTTTCCAAACCGTGTTTTTGTCTTACCCTGAATCATTATGGTACACTTATAATAAGTGTTTATAGTGGGACTATTTCAGACCGGTCTGGTAGGAACCGCTGCGGAGGAGCACAGTCCCTGTGTGACTCGCCATAGACATAAACAGAGAGAAGTAGCTCCGCCTGCCATGTTCTTCCGCAAGACGCATGCAGTTCTGTTTATTAAAGGGTTAGTTCACCCAAAAATGAAAATTCTGTCATTAATTACTCACCCTCATGTCGTTCGACACCCGTAAGACCTCCGTTCATCTTCGGAACACAAATGAAGATATTTTAGTTGAAATCTGATGGCTCTGAAAGGCCTCCATTGGCACAATGCACGGTTCACTCTCAAGACCCTTAAAAAGGTACTAAAGACGTCGTTACAAAGTCCATCTCACTACAGTGGTTCTAAAATAACTTTATGAATTGGCGAGAATAGTTTTTGTGCGCAAAAAAACCCTAAATAACGACTTATATAGTTGTTTTGTAGATTTAATTAAGGACTGTATTTGTACTGGAAGAGGTGTCTTTGTATCCGCACTGGTGTGTCGGCAAGAACACATAAGACTCAGTTGAATCAAAGTTGGAGTTTATGATTCAGTTGAATGGGTACAGTGAGTGGTTACAGTGAGTGGTATTCTGGTAATTAAATCGCTCACATAAGTCCACTAATGAAAGAAGGAAATGGAGATATCAATCTCCTGCATTGGAGCATTCAGTTCGTCTTCCTCTGACTGCTAGGCATTGACTGACGTCACTTAGCAAACAGCGCTCCGATTGGATGAAACTTCTTAACACTGCCGCCCCCAAATATGCTATGCATATTTGTACTAACCAGTCTTGGGGGCTAAGCAAGTTTCCTCTTGATCTGTGAATGCAGGAAGGGGGATCAGGCGGGAAAGTGGTCGGGTGTAGGTCTTATCCTTTACCTGAATATCTGCAGCTCTGATATGGCCATCAGAACCTGGGAAGGTCTTCACAACTTTGCCTACCAACCACAATGCTCGTGGTAATTGTGGATCAATGAGCATTACCACAGTTCCAGTAGAAATGTCATTGACTTCTGCTTGCCACTTGTTGCGGGTCTGTAGGGTAGGCAGGTAGTGCTGGATGAAACTTGACCAGAACTGATCGGCCAGAACTTGACTCTGTTTCCACCTCCGTCTACCCATAAGCTCTGTAGCGGGATAAACTACGAGTGGTAGTGAACTATCTGGCCGCCCCATGAGCAGATAATTTGGTGTGACAGGGTCAAAGTCTGCTACATTACTGGAAGTGTAACCCAGTGGTTTGCTATTAAGCACTCCCTCCACTTCAATGAGGACTGTTTGAAGAACCTCCTCAGTTACGACTTGGGAGCTGACTACGATGCGAAGGGCAGTCTTGACTGACCTAATTTCTCTTTCCCAAGCACCTCCAAAGTGTGGGGCTCCAGGTGGGTTAAAGTGGAAAGAAATCCTTTGTTTAGCCAACTGTAGTTGAATCTGTGGAGTAAGCAATGCAAAGGCTTCTTGCAATTCTCTCTGTCCTCCATGGAAGTTAGTACCATGGTCTGAATATAGCTCCCTAGGTGTGCCACGGCGAGCTACAAACCTCCTCAAGGCCATCAGAAAAGAATCGGTATCCATAGATGCAAGGAGGTCTAGATGCACACTACGTGTTGTGAGACACTTAAAGATGATTCCCCATCTCTTTTCACATCGTCTGCCAATCTTAACTTGGAATGGCCCGAAGCAGTCCATACCTGTACTGTAAAATGGAGGTTTGAGTAGTCTGAGTCGAGCTGGTGGTAGATCTGCCATTCTGGGAATAACTGGTTTGTTTTTCCATTTTTGACAGTCTCTGCACAGATGTTGTTGTTTACGGATAGCTTCCCGTCCTCTCAGTATCCAAAAGTTTCTCCTCATCTCTCCGAAGACTCTTTCAGGTCCTGGATGGCAGAGTTTACTATCATAGTCTCGGATCAACAACTTGGTGACCCAGTGATGTGGGTCAAGGACTACAGGGTGTATCGATGATAGTTCAAGTCCTTCAACTCGGCGTAAACGGCCACCCACTCTGATAAGCTGGCAAGCGTCGTCAAACTCTGGGGCCAGAGCAAGCAGTCGACTAGTGGAATGTACAGGTTTACCAGCTTTTAGCAATTTGTACTCATCAGGAAAACTATCAATTTGGGATTTCTGTAATATATGCCATTCTGCGGTTTGGTAGTCCTCTGCCGAGGGTGGGCCTGAACCCTTTTGCCCCTGAACTGTGGCCTCAACTAACTCGCTCCAGGTGCTGTGCGTGGTTGGGTCAGGAATGTCAGGAACAACCACTTCTGTCGTAAGGCCACAGAAAATTCCTTTACGCTGCTCTGTTTTGATATCTGGTGGTTGTGTGGGAGGAGTGATAGGCCATGCTGATTCAGACTTAAGCAGGAATGGTGGTCCTTGGCTCCATCTGTTCGGCACGGACAGTTCGGAGAGACTTTTACCTCGGGTGAGGTCATCTGCTGGATTACTGCTGGAATTCACATATCGCCAGGTACATTCTGCAGTCAGCTCTTGAATTTCGGCAATACGGGTTCCCACGAACACCTTGAATCGGTATGACTCAGATTTGAGCCAGGATAAAACAGTGGTGGAATCTGTCCATAGTGTCACTGTATTGATCTTTAGGGTGAGCTCAGTTTGCAAGAGTTTAGCTAACTGGGCACCATTCAGGGCAGCACACAACTCTAGTCGGGGAATGGTCTGACGGTGTTTTGGGGCAACCTTGGACCTTGCTAGTACAAAGGCTAATTGGATCGGACCACTGTTCTCCTCAGTACGTAAGTAGGCGACAGACCCATAAGCTTGCTCAGAAGCGTCGCAAAAGATGTGAATCTGTCTGGTGGTGTGAGACTGATCCATGTCTGAGGGTGTGATACAGTGGGGAAGTGAAATACTTGCTAACTTAGGGAGTTCTGACTCCCATCCCTTCCAGGATCTCAAAAGGTCATCCGGTAAATTTGGATCGTCCCATTCTCGTTGCTTGTCCCATAATCTCTGAACTAAAATCTTGGCCCGTGTGGTGAATGGAAGTATGAAACCTAAGGGGTCGTACTGCATTGCAAGTACCTTGTAAATGTGCCGAAGGGTACATGGTCCAGGCTTGACCGGACGAGTATTATACCCAAGGAGGTCTGATTTGCAGTGCCACCTTAAACCTAATGTGGATTCGTGCACATCAGTACGATCTTGAGACAGCCACAATTCGGTACTGCTGGATCTTGCTGCTGTCGGTAGGTGGTCCACCACACTGGGATCATTGCTTGCCCACTGACGAAGTTCAAAGCCACCGCTGGCAAAGAGGGTGCAGAGTTCGTTCACCAGCTGCCTTGCCTCTTGAGGTGATGGAAGGCTCTTCAAACAATTATCCACATAGAAATTTCTTTCTACAGTGGTTCTGACATTGTCGTCAAGAGTGGTTTGATCCATGACATGGTTCTGGACAGCATAAATGGCACAACACGGACTACAAGTAGTGCCGAAAGGTAGCACTTGCCATTCATAAATGTCTGGTGGTTTAGACCGGTCCAAGTCTCTCCAAACAAAGCGGAGAAGATGTTTATCTTCTGGGAGGAGACGAACCTGATGGAACATCCCTTTAATGTCACCGCTTATTGCCACGGGATGTTCACGAAAGCGCAGGAATACACCTAACAAGGATGGGCCTAAGACTGGTCCTGGCAGTAGGTAGTTATTCAGGTTATGGCCTTCAAAGTCAAATGAACAGTTAAAAACCACACGGTTCTTACCGTTGTGCTGCACAATGTGGTGAGGGATGAACCATGATTCACTCTGTGGATTAACTGTTTCAGGTGGGAGTTTGACAACGTAGCCTGATGTTTCTAATTTCTTCATTTCCTGTTGGTAGGCAGCTGCTTTACTGGGGTCTTTCTCCAGGCGTTTCTCTGTGCTCCTAAGGTTCGGGAGTACTGCTTCCATGGGAGCTTGAAGAATGGGCATATCTTTCTTCCGCAGGAGTGGGGTGGCATAGCGACTCACACCATCGACCAGTACTTTGACAGTTTGTGACTGGAGCAAGTCAAGGGCTTCTTGGTCCTGCTTGGACCGAGTAACAGATTTCTCTGTTCTGTTAGGAATGGCATCTGCTTGCCAGAGTCTCTCGACATTACGGAACAACTCTGCCATTGAGGGATTAACAGCAATGTGCAAACACTGTTGAGATTTCACTTTATCTCCAAAGACTCTTGCTGGGCCCTGTAAAGACCAACCTAATCTTGTCTTGACAGCTGCCGGACCTCCAGGTGGACCAAGACGGATTGGTTCAATCGGCGTGATAAGGTGAGGATGATCTGCTCCGATCAGTAACAGGGGACAGGCTTTGTGGATAGGTTGTAATGGTAAGCCTCTCAAATGTTGGTAACGCCGCTGAAGGTCTGCAACAGGGTATGAATGTTCAGCTAAGCTCAGCAATTCTGCAGTAAAGGCTCCCTTTATGTTGTAACTCCTGCCAGGCTGGGATGGAGTTGAAACATGAAAGGACACTGAAGCACCACGAAGCTTGGTGATGTCTTGCCTTATAGTTCTCAAGGCTAAGTCCTCTGCCTGGCCTGTGAGTCCTAGCTTCCGCGCTGCTGATGGTAACAACATGGTCCGTTCAGACCCATCATCAAGCACAGCGTAAGTATCAAGGCTCTGTCCCTTATGCTTCAGAATGACTCTGACCACTTTCAGGAGGACACTGCTGAATCCTTGCGGGCGGTCTAGGTATAGCCGTTTGCTAGTTGAGCTGACTAAACAAGTCCCTTCTTTCGTCGGTTTAACGTTGACCTCATGGAGGATCTGGAGGTGCTTCCCATTACACAAGTGGCAGAGTTTCTTGAGAGTACATTGGGCAGCTCTGTGGTTGCGTCCACACTTCCAGCATCTGTTATTAGTCTTGATCCAGTCAATCACTTGGTCTTTAGTCAGGGACTGGAATGTGGCACATTGACTCAGATAATGTTCTTTGCTGTCACAGTATGGACAGAAGGCAAAGCTTTTGCCTTGACTCTTGGTTGGCACTGGTTGTATTGGGGGAGATGGTTCATTTGAGCTGTGAAGGATTGTAGTCTGTCTAATCTTGTATTTAGTCTCTTTCTGTTGATCCGCTCTGGAACGGGCTCTATCTTTCTGGGGCTTATATCCACCAAAGCTCTCTGGGTCTTGACACCAAGATTCGAAGTTAAGCCATTTTGCTAGATCCAGAAGTGTGTATACTGAGCCTGGTTCATAACTCATGTGTCTTCTGAAGGATGCTCTTTGTTCTGGAGGGAGTTTGGACAAAAGTCGAGCCACATGGGATCCACAATGCAATTCAATGTCTCCTTCAGCTCCTAATGTCCTAAGGAATCCTACCAGGGCTTGGATCTGAAGAGCGAAGCGTTCAAAGCCTACAGTGTCTCCAGGCTGAATATCCGATGCATCCATAATGGCAGCAATTTTGCTCAGAGCAAGCTGGTGAGGTCGACCGTACCGTTCAGTGAGTGCCGCCAGGGTATCTGAGTAGGGAGTGGATGAATTTAAAAAGGAATCAGCAATGAGGCGAGCATCTGTTAACTTCAGGTGATCTACCAAAACTTGGTACTTGAATAGCTCTGTAGCTTCATCAGGTAGTAAGTTGCTCTAGGCTAGTTTGAGACGGGCAAATTCACTAGGGTCTCTGCGGGTAAAATCTGGAATGGTTGGCTGTGGACCTCTATAAATGACCTCCTGTCTTGAAGTGTTAGTCTGCATCCCTGCGTGATTAGCTGGGGCTAAATGCAGCGGACTGGAGTAATGAGTAGGAGGTGTGGAGATCAAAGAAGCTCTCATTTCTGTCGTTGGTTGCCATGTGACCTGGGTAACTCTGTGAGTGTCAACCGTGTCTGAGGAAATGTGAGCACCTACATTACTTGGAGCAAAGACATTTGAGTCAGGCTGAAATGAAGGAGATGCATGCTGTGCATATCTGAATGTAGCTGCATAAGGATCTGCCTTCTTATGTGTAGAAAGGCGACGTGGTGCAGGTACTGGCAAAGCTCTAGGGGCTGGTGATGGCACTGGAGACTCTGACTTTCGACTGACAACTCTAGGCAAAGGAACTGGAGGGTTTAATACTCTGGTCTGTGGTTTAGGCATAGAAATTGACCTCTGACTTTGCGACTGGTTAATCAGCATCTCTTGCATGTTTTTCTGGATCTCTACAAGTTGGCTGATCTCTTCCCTCATGGATAACTGAGCAGCACGGAGATGTCTATTTTCTTGTTCCAGATCATGCATTGTGCTTTGGATGTTAGGAGGAGAGGAATGTCTATTCCAGTGAGAGCTGCGTTCATCTCTTTCACTCCACCGATCTGTGGTAAGATACCAAGGCTCTAAAGCCAGACGTGGGGATTCCAAAGAATCAGGTGATCCAACAGATCCTTCCCTTTGGTCATGATAAGTACTGGATGCATATGGATGGTCCATAGGAATATCTCCATCATCCTGCTGAAATTCATCTGACACATGTGGTTGCAGTGTTTCCGGAGGCAGGGAAACATTAGTTCTAGGCAGCCCAGCATACTGCAACTCGAAGTCTTGTAAGTAAGCTGGTTGACGAACTGAACGTCTAGGGCGTGCTCCTTGGACTCGATACTCTAGGCTCTGCTCTTCTGACATCATTAGTCCAGTGTAGACACACTATCCGGCTCGAAGGACCAAATTGTTTTGTAGATTTAATTAAGGACTGTATTTGTACTGGAAGAGGTGTCTTTGTATCCGCACTGGTGTGTCGGCAAGAACACATAAGACTCAGTTGAATCAAAGTTGGAGTTTATGATTCAGTTGAATGGGTACAGTGAGTGGTTACAGTGAGTGGTATTCTGGTAATTAAATCGCTCACATAAGTCCACTAATGAAAGAAGGAAATGGAGATATCAATCTCCTGCATTGGAGCATTCAGTTCGTCTTCCTCTGACTGCTAGGCATTGACTGACGTCACTTAGCAAACAGCGCTCCGATTGGATGAAACTTCTTAACAATAGTGATGACGATTTCAAAACACGGCCTCATCAAGCTTCGAAGCGTTATGAATCAGTGAGCCGAATCAGCAGTTTGGATCGCCAAATTTCAGCAGTTTGGCGGTTTGACACGCGATCCGAATCATGATTCGACTCACTGATTCATAACGCTTCGAAGCTTCATGAGGCCGTGTTTTGAAATCGTCTATCATCACTATATAAGTCATTATTTAGGGTTTTTATGCGCACAAAAACTATTTTCGCCGATTCATAAAGTTATTTTAGAACCACTGTAGTGAGATGGACTTTGTAACGACGTCTTTAGTACCTTTTAAGGGTCTTGAGAGTGAACCGTGCATTGTGCCAAGGGAGGCCTTTCAGAGCCATCAGATTTCAACTAAAATATCTTCATTTGTGTTCCGAAGATGAACGGAGGTCTTACGGGTGTCGAACGACATGAGGGTAAGTAATTAATGACAGAATTTTCATTTTTGGGTGAACTACCCCTTTAAGGCCTGTTCACACCAAGGACGATAACTATAAAGATAACGATAAATATATAGTTCTACAAATCGTTCTCATTATTAAAGAAAAAAACCTCATTATATATAGCAGAGTTCACACCACAGCTATAACGAGAACGGGTTGGAATCACTTTCAGAACGATGTCATCCAGCTGATGAATGATAAGCCAATCAGAATCCATCCTGCTCTAACAAGCTTGAACATTTAAAGTGACAGACAAGCAAAAGCTTAGAATAAACAGAACAATATTGTCTGTTGGTGTGGACCTTAATATAGATATCTTTATTGTAATCTTTATAGTTATCATTCTTTGTGAATGGGAGCCTGTCCACACATACAGTGTAAAAATGCACTAAATAGAGAATTAAAATGAACAGACCTACACTAAAAAAATTAGATACTCCATTAAAATACTGAAGAATTAAGCTAGAATACCTTGATTCAAGTAAATTTGAAATAAGCTATTGCAAGGAAGATGTGAGTGAGTGATGTAGTCTAAATCAGAGCCCGTCCTCTAGAATTCTGATCTAGTTACTGAGTGGTAACAGGACACTCATTTAAAACGCATGTTACTACCAGGTGTAAACAGTGATGTGTCTTGGCTGACCACAGATCTATATACCAGGTGTAAACAAGGCCTTTTTGAAGAGTTATTGAACTTGTTGAACCATGAAGTGAAAAACTGTGATGTTTACATGCCCGACACTTCCAGCTGGTCAAGCGGTTAAGATAAAACACATCAAACCTGATATGTTAGAGGAGTCTCTGGTTACAGACGGATCTGAGGTCAACTCACCCAACCTTGCTATCCATAGTGATATTCATGAAAAGACCCAGACAGAGACTAAAGCTGCCCCCGGTGACCTTTTCTGTGGTTTACATAGCAGTGAACCCTAACACTTCATTAGAGAGTTTTGTACGGGTTAGGAATGGATTCAAAGAATCACAGTATATGTTTTTTGTAGATTTCAAAGCCAAACCCCATGGCCTATGTAGAATCAGATCTGGCCTACACTGAAAAAAAAATAATATATTTTTTAAAAAGAAGTAAAATGTACCTAATTTTTAAGTTTTTGCATGCATATTTTTTAAGTCAGTGTCATGTAGAATTAAAAATCTACTTAACTAAGTTGACTAAAATCAACATAGAAAATAAGTAACTATTTAACTTTGCCAGTTAAAGTTTGTTAAATAATTTCTACTTGGTTATATACTCTGTTTCAAGGACATTTTACTCAAACAATATAACACTGAATTAAGCCATGCTTTTAATGTGTATGCTTTACATTGAAGTAAATAATACAGTAGTGCTAGTTGGATAATTTTTGAGTATGAATGTGTCATTTTGGGTAGAAAATGAACTCCAGATGTCACAAAACAGCAAGTTACTAAAACTAACAACAAAAACAATGATAAAAGTGTGAATACAGCTGGAAAAAAACAGTAATTTTTTTTTTTTTTTACAAATGCAACCTTATTAATTATTCCTGCCCCAGTGCGTGACGGGAACACCATCAGCAAGTTGAGTAGGTTTAACTTAATTTAATAACACTGATATTTACACTTCAATTTCTACAAGCTTAAATTGAGTACTAATATAGAATTTACTTTAACCCTTAAAGGGGCAAGCATAAATACATTTGATGGAAAAATGATTCATTGCTATTTTTGTATGTATCTAGACTAAAATGACACAGTTCATACATTTTTTCCAAAATATGACCTTTATTTTCAAAGTTACAGTCTGTATCTCCCAGGATACATTGCCCATTTAGGGTTACATTGTAACATGTATTCTTTTTTTATTATAGTTCATATGAAAACTTTTAAAACATTGAATGAACAATTATTTAGCTAAATTTTTTCATGTTATCCATGCAACATTAGAAAAATTGGAAAAAACTGAACTTTTTCTCCCAAGATGCCTATGCAGGGTATACATTTAACATTTTATAACTTTTTGAACAGTTCATGTGCCGATTTTTAAAACACCTTTTTCCTGTTCTGTTTTTTTAATTCTACCATCTTCCCTGTGGTGCCCCACACCAGATATATTCTATGGGCAATGGAAGCTGCGAAAACAGTTGCGAGCATTTTGTCCAGAGACCAGGCAAAGCCTCACTTTGCACTTCTGACACATGATGTATGTCTGCCCATCTTGGCACATCCTGCATCGGCCTTTCACTGACAGGGTGGGGAAGATTCTTGCCTGAACTAACTTATTCATGTAGAAATTACATGTGTTTTTTTTTTCTGTAGTATTCGCCACACAATAATTTTTATCTGTGTTCTTTATTTCAATTATTTTTAATTAAACATCAAATAATTGAATTGTCACAGTACTAGGATGTTTAGATGAAATGTCTTTTTCCATTTTCTCAGCACATATCATGGGCTAGGAGGTAAAAGATTTCCAAACTTCGCGATTGGGTAATAATGAGAAGCATTTTGAATCGTTTTGAAAACAAACCTTTAACTGAAAGGTCTGTAAATATGTGTTTGATTTGGTGCGTATTGTGTTTGTGTGTTCCGTACACACTTTGTGACCACTATGTGATCACCTGGCTTTATCTCGTCTTGTCAAGCGCTGCGGCCACCCACAGAGGTCATGGATAGGATTTCTGTGTCTTGGTCCACTGCTCTCCTGGAAGCAGATGAGAAGAGATTGGCGAAGACACATTGGCTGATCTTTTTTCATTTTATTTTCTTGACGTGTCAATGATCTCATTGATGATTTCTCTTTGAGAACATTAAATCACTTTGCACTAAAAAATGTAAATCATATTGATCATTTTCAAATGTTCATGTCAAAGAGCATTAATTCCAGAAGTGCTCAATAAAGTTTGGCAACCATGCTCTTAGCTACTCCCACAAAAAGGCATCATTTATTTATTTTTTTTCTTTTAAATTTTCATATTTACCCGAGCTATTGATGTGGAGACCATTACAGAGACAGAGTAAAAAGAAAATGTAATGTCCCTTGAATTGTTTTTTTTTACATTTTCCTGCCATTATAAATTAAAGTGTCCTTTTGTTGCACATTTCTTTGTGAAATAAAATATATATTTTATGTCAAACAACAAAACTAAATTGAAATTTTAAATTGAATGAAATAAATGAATGATACAAATAAAAGAAAACTCTTCATAACAAACTAAGGCTTTGTCTTTGCTCTTTCCTAGCTTTTAAAAAAAAGAAATATCAGCATAATTTTCTGGCATAAGCTGAGATCTTTGTACATTCACAATGTCCCCTGTTGATGAAAAAACCCTTTTACTAGGGACAGAGGTGGCTGGTGTGGAGAGGTGTGCTTTTACTAGATCGGAGATCAGTGGGTACAGCCTAGCATTCTCTTTCCACCTCTTGAGTGGACAGCTATTGAGGGAAATGGATGTTTCAGCTCTGTACTTATTCATTTCTGCATGAATCTGACTGATGGGCTGTGGAGTTGGTTCATGAAAAGTCCCTCCAAGAGATCCTCCAAAGCTGTTTTCTTTGGAGGAGGTTGATTCAGCTCAGCGCCTGCACAGTTTGTCTGGTCAAGAGGATTCTCTGTGTTGGTCACAGTGAGAGGGCATGCCATGTTATGCTCAATCATATGCTTTAAGGGCCAGGGGCGGAGGAGACATTTTCATAGTGGGGGGGACCAAACTGTAAGCAAAAGCCCAGATACTGTTGTAAGATCAGATTTCCAGATATCGGACCACCACTTCAGGCTCACTGTCGGACCACCATCAAATATTAAACGTGCCTGATCATTAATAGAATAATATTGATTATTATTACAATATGAACTAAGTGAAATAAGAAATGCATATGAATGATCGAAATTTAGGGATAAGCAAAATGCCTGCAGAATGCCAAATCTGTCCCCTGTAGACCAGTCTTTTATGTGGGATGTCTCAACTTTCAACCTTGCACAATTCTACTTTGATTCGGGGTGTGTGATATATTGACAAAAAATTATTTCAATATTTTCTATGATTTTATCGATAATGATTATTTAACGATATGTTGTGTGTTATTGTGCTGGTACCTTGGCAGGTTTAGGACTGCTGTGTACAGCTGACTCCTAACGTTTTGGATATTTTTCATATTCTGTGTGGTGGTCAGTTGTTTTTCCAATACGTTTCAATTGATTATGTGCATTTATACCTTAATTATATATATATATATATATATATATATATATATATATATATATATATATATATATATATATATATATATATATATATATATATATATATATAAACCTAATTGTTTGCATGCATCATCTTTTGTGTCAATTTCACAATTTATTCAAATGTAATTATAATAATAAGATACAATAGGGCTGTTACCAATCAAATTAAATAACAAAATTCATCTTTGCAATGGAGAGGAAACACAGAAGCTGCATCTGAAGTGGCATTTAGTTGCATTTAGACTGTTTAATGCAGCTCATAGGTAAAAAGAATAATCTGCAGTTACAAATGCATAAATAATGTTTTGATGTTTTAAACATAAAACATTGAATATTGATATTTGAAATGATCTGAAACACGAAAACATAATATAAATGTGAATTTGAAACCGCCAATAGGTATAGCAGCAAGTCACTGTTAATGAGTGAGCCATTGTAGCCTAGAAATCAAATTTGCAGCCAGGGTAGTCTAGCAACTCTCCGTTGGCTTGTGAGCTGGAAAAAACAAACTCTGGTCAGGCCAATCACATCGTGTATAGAGTCGGTGGGCGGGCTTAACATAATGACGGCAGAGGTGCGGCGGTTCCGCGTGCTACTTGTAAACAAAGAAGCCGGCGAACTGCAGCCTTTCGAATCGGCTTTGGCTGCAACTCTGGAAGACTTGGAGTTAAGCTTTTCTTTAAGAAAAGAACAAAAAACGGCACTGAAGTCATTCTTAAGAAACAAAGATGTGTTCAGAGTTTTGCCGACCGGATAGAGCGAAAGTTTAATCTATCAAATAGCTCCGCTTCACCTTCTTTGTTGCTCTGGTTGGTTGTAGCGCAATCCTATTGCGTGCAGAGGGAATTTGAATGACAACCGGATTGAGCCCTGCCAAAGGTGAGATCCCAGACCCAACATCTTGATGTGGGTCTGGCTTGTCAGGCTAGAGTCATTGGAAGGAGTCATTAGAGTCAAGGAACCAAGCATTTGACTATGTTAATTTTTCTTAGTCATCGTCGAATCATTGATTCAATTGATTCGTTCAAAAAGCTGATTAATTCAGTAAGGAAACACCTCCGTGTGTTGCTCAGAGATACAGTGCTGTGGCTTTGTTTTCAACTATTTTCGTTGCCGAAATAGAGCAAAAACAGGCAATGTGGTGTCTACTTGTCCACTTGGCTTAAAGTGTGTTTAAAGTAGTTTACAGTGTAGGCAAAACACCTGATATTGGGGGCTAGCCCAGCCTCTCTGACAGCAACATCCATATTTCTTGTGTTGTCCGTGACAACAGCAATTCCACGGTTAGCCTTTTGAAGCCCCCATTCACTCACAGCTAATTTTAAAATTTCAGCAATGTTAGCACCGGTGTTTCGAAAAGAGGACGAGTTTGAAGTACAAAATTAACCATCTCCCACTTGCCGATTATCACATGAGCTGTGACCATAAGATAACTCTGGAGGTCCAGCTGTCTGTTGCAATTGATATGCAATCTCTTGCAGACGGAGAGCAAATGGGACCAGGCGACACCGATGGTCCTAGAGGCCTAGGTGGAGCCGCAGTGACGAGTGTCTGAAGGGGAGCTGGGGTGCTTGAGGACTAAGTGGAGCCGGTGGGACTAAGGTCCGAGGTGGAGCCGGAGCCAAACAGAGCAGAAGGAGTGGAAAGATGGAGAGCAGCAGATGGTTTGTTCTTTCTTGGTGCAGGCAGGGTGACGTCTGACCGGGCCAAAGCCGGAGGGACGAGGGAGCCCGGTGGAGCCACAAGGACAATTATGGCCCTGTCCCAAGTGACACACTTCATGTGAACTCGCAGTCTTGTGGACTTGCAATGGCCACCGTGTGTGCATGTCCCATTTGCCATTTAAGGTTTCAAAAGGATGTTCGCGAGCGACCTGTTTGCGGCCAATATGCGCCCTCGATGCTCACTTTTGCCAAGCCCACAAGCTCCACAGAAGGCTTCCATTTGGGACAGGGCCGGTATCTGGTTGAGCAGAGGGAGGGAGGAGCCAAGGCTGAGCCAACAGTTCGACGGACCGAGGTGGAGTGACGTGATCAGCGGCTGGAGGCGGATCGGGGGATCCACTTGCCTGGATGATGCTGGAGAACTTAGGACTCAAATCTACAGGTGGGGCTGAGACTAGTGGACTAGTTGAGTTTGGAAGAGGAGGCGGCAGAGGGAGGCTGAGCAATAACTGAGCAATAACTAAGGAGCCACAGGAGACTTTGTGCTTGATGGGACCATTGGGGGCACAGGAGATTTCGCGATGGACAGGAACAATGGGGGAACAGGAGATTTTGTGCAGGACAGGACCAGCAGGGGCACAGGGGACTTTGTGCTGGATAGAACCATTGGGGACAGGAGAAACAAGAAAATGATCCTCTTCCAAATCTAAATATTTCCCAGAGGCCAGGCACAACATCATAGCTGTCAACATTGAACATTGAAAATAAGGGAGATATCCCGGAATCCATCCACAAAATAAGGGATTTTTTCTACACGATTCTTACCCACAAACTTAAAAAAAAGAGTCTAAAGAGTTTATAACTACGCAAAATATTTTGATTTTGGCCGTCAGCGTCCTGATCCATCATTGCACATCACACTCACCTACTCTACTCTCCTTGAAGTTTACTTCCCGCTACTTTTTCCCTCTTCCTCCCGCCCGCGGCTGCAACTGTCTTCTTCTTCTTCTTCTTCGATAGTAGCCTAAGCCAGTGTTTCCCAACCTTTTTTCAGTCATTTTATCATACGTTACGCTAGGGGTATAACGGTACAGATTGCTCACGGTTCGGTTTGTATCACGGTTTTAGGTTCACCGTTTCGGTACGGTTCAGTATTTGCTATGTTCAGGGAAAAAAGGACTACTGTCAAATAAAAAAAAAGAAAATAATAAGAACAAATAATTTATATACAAGCAGCAGCACAAATAAATACTATCGAGCAAATATACTAATAAAATAAACTATGCTTTTCAGGTTTTTCAGGTACGTCTAACATTAGTTTTCAGGTACAGAAATTGATCAAATGTAAAATAACATTGCATATTTGACTGTTTAAATAAAAGATTAATCCTATTAAACTTACAAAAGCTATTCAATCAAGAGCAGTGAGTGATGCCCTTTTCTTTTGTTTGACATTAAACAGACAGCAGTAAAGGCTACTGCCCCTTTAAGACCTCGGATATGCGTCGTCTTTTCTGGACTGTATAAAGTTTACTTAAGGCATATACAGACTATATCTGCTAGAATACTCATCAATATGGACATGTTGACATACTTTTTGCATGAGTTTGTCCGTTCAAGAGCAAGACTTGAAAGAGAACTCAATATTTGCGCGCTGAGAGACGTGTGCGCGCTCTCGGATGAGTGCACAGACACATTTTCTCACAGTGCGCGCGACTTCTCATTCGCGTCTTCTGGCACTAAACCAGATAGTTGCGTGTTCTGAGTTAACACAATCAGAAGGTAAAAATACGGGATATTTTACGGGAAAATACTAAAACGGGAAGACAGCGGGAAAAGAGCTAAAATACGTGAGAAACCCGGAAAAAACGGGAGGGTTGACAGCTATGCAACATATCCACAGTGGCGGAGGTGTGGGCGGGGCTTCCCTTCATACCCTCGAACTCCACAAGCAACCCCAACAGGGGAAGACGATATAGCCGGCTCACGCACCTGGTCAGACATTTGGTCAGAAATCCTTGTGGTCCTCGAGGCATTACTGCTCCTGCTCTAGGCAAAGTAGCTGGACTGCCAGTAAGTCCATCTTTTAATACTCAATTTGATGGTTCAGTATTCTGTAACGTTGTGTGGGTGGTTGTAGCGAAACGACAACATGACATAAAAGTTTCAATGGAAATTACATTAATATTTTAGCTTACAACGTACCATTAATGCTTGCCACTGTCAGTACATTTGGCAGTACATTTTTCAAATACACTCACCTAAAGGATTATTAGGAACACCTGTTCAATTTCTCATTAATGCAATTATCTAATCAACCAATCACATGGAAGTTGTTTCAATGCATTTAAGGGTGTGGTCCTGGTCAAGACAATCTCCTGAACTCCAAACTGAATGTCAGAATGGTAAAGAAAGGTGATTTAAGAAATTTTGAGCGTGGCATGGTTGTTGGTGCCAGACGGGGCGGTCTGAGTATTTCACAATCTGCTCAGTTACTGGGATTTTCACGCACAACCATTTCTAGGGTTTACAAAGATGTGTGAAAAGGGAAAATCATCCAGTATGCGGCAGTCCTGTGGGCGAAAATGCCTTGTTGATACTAGAGGTCAGAGGAGAATGGGCCGACTGATTCAAGCTGATAGAAGAGCAACTTTGACTGAAATAATCACTCGTTACAACCGAGGTATGCAGCAAAGCATTTGTGAAGCCACAACACGCACAACCTTGAGGCGGACGGGCTACAACAGCAGAAGACCCCACCGGGTACCACTCATCTCCACTACAAATAGGAAAAAGAGGCTACAATTTGCACAAGCTCACCAAAATTGGACAGTTGAAGACTGGAAAAATGTTGCCTGGTCTGATGAGTCTCAATTTCTGTTGAGACATTCAGATGGTAGAGTCAGAATTTGGCGTAAACAGAATGAGAACATGGATCCATCATGCCTTGTTACCACTGTGCAGGCTGGTGGTGGTGGTGTAATGGTGTGGGGGATGTTTTCTTGGCACACTTTAGGCCCCTTAGTGCCAATTTGGCATCGTTTAAATGTGACGGCCTACCTGAGCATTGCTTCTGACCATGTCCGTCCCTTTATGACCACCATGTACCCATCCTCTGATGGCTACTTCCAGCAGGATAATGCACCATGTCACAAAGCTTGAATCATTTCAAATTGGTTTCTTGAACATGACAATGAGTTCACTGTACTAAAATGGCCCCCACAGTCACCAGATCTCAACCCAATAGAGCATCTTTGGGATGTGGTGGAACGGGAGTTTCGTGCCCTGGATGTGCATCCCACAAATCTCCATCAACTGCAAGATGCTATCCTATCAATATGGGCCAACATTTCTAAAGAATGCTTTCAGCACCTTGTTGAATCAATGCCACATTGAATTAAGGCAGTTCTGAAGGCGAAAGGGGGTCAAACACAGTATTAGTATGGTGTTCCTAATAATCCTTTAGGTGAGTGTATATTAGAAGTAATTCTTGAATTACATGTAAAGATATACTTAAGTCCTATTTAAGTGGGTCAAAAAATCACAGCTAATTGTTCAAAGTTAAGCTTATTTCAATTAATATAAATGTAAACTACATTTAATGTACAAAAAATATATATTTTCATTTAATTGCAATTAACATGCAATTGTTGTCCGAAACATCAAATTCAGTATATTCTTTTAAAGTTTATTATTATTTTTGTACTCTTTTAAAAAGTATACTTAAGTATATTCTTTTTCATAAGGTCTTTATCTTTTTGTTTATTCGTGTTCAGTTTTATTTATTTAATACAATAATTACAGCAGTCCTTTACAAGTCAAACCAGCCTTTTTTCAAATAATTTTTTAAAAATGTATTACTCAGAGCAACCAATCAAATTGACTATAATTACACCTCATAATCAAAACAAGCATATCCGTGTCTTTTCGGATACAGTTAGTGGAAAAGAAATAAATCTCTGACATTTAAACCTACCTTTCAGAGCATGTTATAATTATCTGTCTTTTAGATCTCCGTGGTGTGCTTGAAGTTCAAAGCCATTAAATATGCCAGTGCTTTCTGAGCATGCTCAGTCCTGATGCCAGGATAAAGATGGTGATGTGTGTTGTTCGATAATTGCTAGACTTGGTCAGAGCTTGTTGCCGTTTTGTGAGGTCCATTCCTGTATTCATAGCATGGAACATTGTGTGTATGTATTGCTAAATTCTGTTTATCTAATCCAATCAGCTGATTATTGTTGATCGTGTTTTCCATTGTTTTGAAGAAAAGAAATGCATATGCTCTCTTTCCAAAATAAATTGTTAAAATGTTGTGGCAAAGTAATACACATACTTGTATTGCACTTTTTTCTTATGTACCCAAATGTGTTTGTTTGGTTGTCCCACTTTGTTTATTCCTCAAGGCGTCTTTCAACAGCCGGGTTAATCTGTGCCTTCTCCAAATTCTGTGTAAAGACACAAATACAAAGTATGCCAGCTCTGACCATCCTCAGTGACTAATGTCAGGTCGCGTCAGATGCAGATCCACTTTCAATCCTTATATTGTTAGCTATATAAAGCGGAAGGCAATGTTGTCATTGCCAGTCAGACTGTATATTTCATGCCCTTAAATCCTTATTATAAGTATCAGTAATACTAATTGTATAATACTAGATAGTACTTAGGCCCTGGGGAGTTTTTAGGTTGTTTGAAAGGTCAAAGATGGATCAAAGGCATATAAATACATGCAGTAAAGTAAATACATGCAGAACTAAGTCTGCTGGTAAGTTTCCCAGC
>NC_137104.1:17402799-17587799 GCF_949357685.1 Gobio gobio | reverse complement strand
GTGTTGACTAATGGTAGGTTGACCTTGTGGTGCCAATGGGCAACTGGTCAAGGCTGTGTGCTCTACCACAGATGTCTAGAATGGGAAGTGTGCAATAAATCTATGAGGCTCAAAATTAGTTCTCATCTACATCACAGAAATGCCAGCCTATGCTTTGTTTGGTAGAGGCATTTTTTTCTGACCGACACTGATGTCATATCCTGGTTTGAGGTACATTTGGATATGAAGTTGGCTTCACTGTGTGTGTGTGTGTGTGTGTGTGTGTGTGTGTGTGTGTGTGTGTGTATGGCCAGGTCTAATTACAGACTGGGTAAAGAGGCCCGTTGAGGGACAAAAGTAAGCTTCTAGTAGGCATAAGGTCTCCCAGATTTACCACAGCAAGAAAAGTGAGAAATAGACAGAGAGCGAGGAGCCAAGAAAGCTGTGGAGAAATTTAAGGACATATAGGCGGAAAGAAGGCGTGTATCAGTGTGTGTGTGTGTGTGTGTGTGTGTGTCTATTCTGATCATGTCACAGGATTCATCATCGAATCAGCACGTCTGCCACTAAACCAAATGGTTTGAATATGAGTATATAAAAGCTATTGCATTTAAACCTTAATCTGTCATTGGGGTCAATATTACTTTTTTTTTTTAAATGGTTCCCTTCATCTCAGTGGAATAAGATTTTGTGACTTTTCCTACATTATCTATCTATAAACACACACAAAAACTGGGCTTGATTTGGTTGTTCTGAATGTATTTATTTATATTTTTTTCACAAATCTGGTCTTTGGGGTCAATATAACCCCACATTGAAAATGAATGGGAAATGCGGGGGGAAAAAATAATTTGTCAAAAACAATCAATAAATCCAGCATAAATCTGAAAATTTCCACACCGCAATGAAGGCCTGGTACTAGAGCACAAATGCAATGTGAAACGAGCATGATCACACACACACACACACACACACACACAAACCAACAAAAGAGGTAATAGAAAATAGAAATTGGCAAATAAAATAATCAGTAATATAACAAATTTTCATACATAAATCAAGGCCTGGTATTAGAGCACAAAAGCAATGCGAAACGAACATGATCACACACGCATGCACACACGCACATGCACACACACAGACAAACAGGTGTGTTCACTCGTCACTCCTGTTCATATCTGCTTATTGCTGTTTTGTTTTTTTGTTGGTTTTATTTACTTTTTAAAAATGTATTTCTTATTCTAAAGTTAATTATTTTCATACATGTGGATTATTGAAATAAACAATATCGGATTACAATCAAGTCTTTTCTTTTAGTGGCATTATTACAAATGTATGTGGCATTATTGCAATAACAAGACACTTCAAAAGAATTCTGAATTCTGCCTTTAATACCTAGGTCAATATCCAGAAACAACTCATATTTAATTTGGACCATCATTAAAGTGGTTTTTTTTCCCTCAGAAAAATGTAATATTTCATATGCAGTAAATAGGTAAAACAGTACTTCATATCCCCCAAATCACAGGGGGAATATATAATTTGTATGATTTAAAATATATATTTTTTTGTTCAATCACTGTTTGGGGTCATATTGATATAGAGGGACAAATTCACTAAACATTTGTGCAATTTCACAGGATAGTATTTCAGCACAAAGCCTGGGTCTTATTTACTAACTATCCAAAACCTTAACCAGATGTTTGTCTGTATTGTTTAAAGTATTGAAGATTTCACTTCAAAATGAAAATTTCCTGATAATTTACTCACGCCCATGCCATGCCATGTCTTTCTTTCTTCAGTGGAAAAGAAATGAAGTTTTGTTGAGGAAAGCATTTCAGGATTTTTCTCCACACAATGTACTTCAATGGCAACCAAAATGTTGAAGGTCCAAATCAATGCAGTTTTTAAAGCACTTCGAAGGGCTTCAGAGGCTGTGCGCGATCCCAGGCGAGGAATAGGGTCTTATCTAGCGAAACGATCGGCCATTTAAAAATCAAAACAAAAACATTTATATGCGTTTTAACCTAAATTGCTCATCTTACGCTGCTCTGCGATGTGCCAAGGATTGTGTAATCACATCGGAAAGGTCACGCTAGACGTAGGCAGAAGTACCGCCCCCGTGTTTACAAAGTGCTCGTGCGAAGACTAACACAAACATAACTTAGCAAAAAAAGGTTAAACAATGATGTCGGACAATTTTGAAGTTGGAGATGGAGGTTTTTTTTGTAAAGGGCGTTTGTATTAATATTCGCACGTTCGCTTGGGGCGGTACTTCTGCCTACGTCTAGCGTGACCTTTCCGATGTGATTACACAATCCTTGGCACGTCGCAGAGCAGCGCAAGATGAGCAATTTAGGTTAAAAAGTATATAAATGTTTATTTTTTCTTGAAAATGACCAATGGTTTCGCTAGATAAGACCCGTCTGGGATCGTGCAGAGCCTCTGAAGCCTTTCGAAGCGCTTTGAAACTGCATTGATTTGGACCTTCAACATTTTGGTTGCCATTGAAGACCATTGTGTGGAGAAAAATCTGGGAATGTTTTCCTCAAAAACGTAATTTATTTTCGACTGAAGAAAGAAAGGCACAAACATTTTGGATGAGATGGGGGTGAGTAAATTATCAGGAAATTTTCATTTTAAAGTGAACTAATCCTTTAAGCATGTACTTCTTTTCTGTGCAAAGTGCATACACACTTCCTCTCTGTGCAAGTGATTAATTGCGACCTTAACAGCACTTTACAGTTGTTATTTTCCCAAACAACTTTTCAGTGATCAGTTCTTAAAATCATTTTTTTTTCTTAGTGTGAAAAATATTTTATAATCTATAGAAACTTTTTCCCCCATAAAGAACCTTTTGTGGAATATAAAGGTTCCATGGAGGTTCTTCATGGAACCGTCGATGTCAAAAAGGAACCTTTAATTTAAGAGTGAAGAGAAGCACTCGTTAACAAATGTTTGGTGTGTGTGTGCACCTCTTTTAGCAATTCTTAATTCTTTAAAGGTCCCATGGCATGGCATTTTTCTATTATTTTATAATGTTTCCTGTGGTGTACTTAGTATTGTTAGTATGATTTTTACATCATAAAATGTCATAATTTAGAAATAAAAGGCATTTTTTCTATACTGCTGTTTGCCCTGTGGCTGAATGCCCTGTTTCAAGAGTCGTGTCTGCTGTGAGTCTTCAGTAAAAACGGCCACTGTTGTGATTGGCTGACATCTTTGCATTTGAAATGAGCGGAGGGGGCGTGGTTTAACGAGGTCTACGACGCACGAGCTGCTGCCAGAGAGACGGATGGACCTGAGTTCACGTCACATCAGTTCTCAGCATGTCTCAGTTCAGTGAACTGTTGTTACTAGAATATACTTCAGGTTATTAGTTTATTTTTAGTCGGAGGGGCTGTCAGAAAGTTAGTAACTTTAGTAAATTATGGATCAGCGCTGACTCGAGACGCGAACCGTTTAGAACGATTCAGTCCGATTTGGTGAACTGGTTCGGTTCACTAAAAAGAACCGATTCAAAAGAATGATTCGTTCGCGAACCGGACATCACGGAGACGGAGCTATTGCTAACCAAGTTATTTATAGTAACTACTGAGTTGTGAGAGCGCTGTCTGTCGGAGCGAGTTTATTGTGTTTGTATCTGAGAGTTCTGAATAAACACGAGTCCCAGTCACGCCGAGTCCGTCTTCATCATTATTCTACCAACATGCAATGTACCATTACAGCGAGATGAACGAGTTAGTAAGTGTTGATTATAGCATTATTTTTAGATATGTTCCAATCATATGAAAAGCGTCAGTGACGCGCATTGAGTACACAGCGCAAACAAAGACACAACAGCAGTAATCGAATGTAATCCAGTTTATTGTGGGGATAGCTGGCTAGCCTAGCCGGATACCCTCACGCTTACCCCCCGTCTGCTTAATCTCGTGCCGCGTTTGGTGCCTCCGCTGTGGGCCAGATGCAGTACTGGGGGTCGGGGATGTTGAAGGCCGACCGGCCAGTGCCCGAGCTTCGGCGTGCGTGAGGTTTATTTCTAAAGAGATGTGAGTCTGCCGATGTTGAGCAGAAACTCATGACTGTATGCACATTGTAGAACAGATAGACGCGACGAGGACGTACAAAAACACTGACTCACAAGATAGAAAACACGAAAACACCGTTCTGTCTGGAGAGAGAGAAGCCGCTGCGTGTGCACGAATAATAAATAATTAGCTACACATCAGAAATCACTGATCACAGATCAGAAGGAACTGAAAAAAGACTTCTGTTTTCATTTGTACATCCAAACAAACTTCCAGCATTCACTCGTTCACAAGCCTTGATCTCTCCAGGACAAATATGGCGCTTGCATGGGCGTGCCAAATTCTCTGGGCGGACGAAAGGGAGGTAACCGTTCCTGTGTGGACGTCATAACAGGAGACTTCAGGATTGGCTCGTCTGGCCTGTCATTTTCTCAATGGCAGATAAAGACAGCCAGAACTCGGTTTTACACCGATCAACATTTCTATCCATTTGGGGACAATATTCAGGCTAGGGGAACTCATATTAATGTTGAAAAACCTCATAAAATGAAAATGTCATGCCATGGGACCTTTAAGAGATGATCATATGATGAACAAGATTTACCGTAGACAAATATCTAACACGTTATGTAGTCGAGAGCACTCTCAACATTTTGTTCAGCTGTTCAGGTGCCTCAACTGCAGTAAGGGCCCAATACAATACTTCAGATCTTAGTCTGCTGCATTAACCACTCCAACCGAGCATCCAGAACAGGCCTGCTGAGGAAAGTTACTTTACAGCACATTTGTTTTGCGTGTGGGGTGCGTTGTTGTCTGATTTGCATAATTCCTTTAGTGAATCAGGTGCAAAAACAAAGACAGCACATGCAAATGAATGCCGCTCAGCAGCCAAAATCCACTGCTTTGGCATTATTGTGTTTGTGCACAGTACACCAATTAACTTTCTGACCAGATAAATAACTGGTTTGTCTATGTTACTTGTTTGGCACGTTCACTCACATGCGGAGTGTAACATTGCAGTATCTCAGCTGTCTGCTGTTGCTCAGTTTCAGTTCATTAGTTCAGCTTCTTGTTAAATAGCTTTAGGTAACGTTTAGTTTGTACATTTTTAGATTCAATATTTTAGTAAGATTTAGATTCAATGTTTCATTTTTTTAATAATTGCATTCCATTTATATGCACTACATAATTAACATAAAAATACATAAAAACAAAAGTAGGATTTTGTGTAGCATTCTGTCAGTAAAATACTCTACCACATTCAGTGTATGCATAACATAATCAGTTTTAGTACTACTTAGACATGTGTTATGTAGGGTGAATTCAAAAACAAAGGAGAGCTGGATCCAAAAGCAGTGAGTTTAATAATAGAATAAACATAATAACAAATCCAACCCAGGGAACCGAATGAGTGCACCAAACATATCATCCCTGTAGGACAAGACTGGACAAGGAACACACGAAACACTGGGGTTTAAAGGTCCCATGGCATGAAATTTTCATTTTATGAGGTTTTTCAACATTAATATGAGTTCCCCTAGCCTGAATATTGTCCCCAAGTGGATAGAAATGTTGATCGGTGTAAAACCGAGTTGTGGCTGTCTTTCTCTGCCTTTGAGAAAATGACAGGCCAGACTAGCCAATCCTGAAGTCTCCTGGTTTGACGTCCAAGCAGGCACGGTTTCCTCCCTTTCCTCCGCCCAGAGAATCTGGCACGCCCATGCAAACGCTCGTCGAGAGATCATTGCATCATTGCTTGTGAACGAGTGAACGCTGGCAGTTTCTCAGTGTTTGGATGTACAAATGAAAACAGAAGTCTTTTTTCAGTTCCTTCTGATCTGTGATCAGTGATTTCTGATGTGTAGCTAATTATTTATTATTCGTGCACACAATGCGGCTTCTCTCTCTCCAGACAGAACGGTGTTTTCGTGTTTTATATCTTGTGAGTCAGTGTTTTTGTACGTCCTCGTCGCGTCTATCGGTTCTAAAATGTGCATACAGTCATGAGTTTCTGCTCAACATCAGCAGAGATAAACCTCACACACGCCGAAGCTCGGCCTTCAACATCCCCGACCCACAGTACTGCATCTGGCCCACAGCGGAGGCACCAAACGCGGCGTGAGATTAAGCAGAAGGGGGGTAAGCTTGAGCATATCCGGGCTAGCCAGCCTAGCCCCACAATAAACTGGATTACATCCGATTACTGCTGTTGTGTCTTTGTTTGCGCTGTGTACTCAACGCGCGTCACTGACGCTTTTATTTTATTTTAAAAATAATGCTATTATCAACACTTACTTTTAACTCGTTCATCTCGACAGCTGTAATGGTACTTTGCATGTGTTACAAAGTTGGTAGAATAATGATGAAGAGACGGACTCGGTGTGACTGTTTATTCAGAACTCTCAGATACAAACACAATAAACTCGCGCTGACTGACAGCGCTCTCATAACTCAGTAGTTACTATAAATAACTTTGTTAGCAATCGCTGAGCTCAGTCTCTGATACATTAGTGATGTCCGGTTCGCGAACGATCTCTCTTTTGAACCAGTTCTTTTTAGTGAACCGAATCAGTTCACCAAATCGGACTGAATCGTTCTAAACGGTTCGCGTCTCCAGTCAGCGCTGATCCATAATTTACTAAAGTTACTAACTTTCTGACATGAGTGACAGTCCCTCCGACTAGAAATAGACTAATAACCTAAAGTATATGCTGTAACTAAAACAGTTCAGACATGCTGAGAACTGATGTGAAGTGAACTCAGGTCCATCCGTCTCCCTGGCAGACTCGTGCCTGCTCGTGCCTCGATAAACCACGCCCCCTCCGCTCATATAAAATGCAAAGATGTCAGCCAATCACAACAGTGGGTGTTTTTACTGAAGTCTCACAGCAGACACGCCTCTTGAAGCAGGGCATTCAGCCACAGGGCAAACAGCAGTATAGAAAAAATGCCTTTTATTTCTAAATTATGACATTTTATGATGTAAAAGTCATACAAACAATATAAGTACAGCTCAGGAAACATTATAAAATAATAGAAAAATGCCATGCCATGGGACCTTTAAATACAATAGGGGTGATTGGCAAACAAGACACACCTGGGAACAATCAAATAACTAATCAATAAGAAAAACTACAAAGGACTACAAAACATGATGCAGAACAGGAAATAACATATAAGTCTACACAAGACCAGGGGAACACAGACAGGGATCATACAATTCAATTATAGTATTTTCTTTTTATTCTTTTTTATTATTCTTTTTATTTTATGTTATATATTAATTTTTGTTTTCTACTCTTGTGATTTTTTTATTAGTTTAAAAATCTATCTATCTATCTATCTATCTATCTATATATCTATCTATATATATATCTATCTATCTATCTATCTATCTATCTATCTATCTATCTATCTATCTATCTATCTATCTATCTATCTATCTATCTATCTATCTATCTATCTATCTATCTATCTATCTATCTATCTATCTATCTATCTATCTATCTATCTATCTATCTATCTATCTATCTATCTATCTATCTATCTATCTATCTATCTATCTATCTATCTATCTATCTATCTATCTATCTATCTATCTATCTTCAGCAGATCTCTATCTATCTATCTATCTATCTATCTATCTATCTATCTATCTATCTATCTATCTATCTATCTATCTATCTATCTATCTATCTATCTATCTATCTATCTATCTATCTATCTATCTATCTATCTATCTATCTATCTATCTATCTATCTATCTATCTATCTATCTATCTATCTATCTATCTATCTATCTATCTATCTATCTATCTATCTATCTATCTATCTATCTATCTATCTATCTATCTATCTATCTATCTATCTATCTTCAGCAGATCTCTATCTATCTATCTATCTATCTATCTATCTATCTATCTATCTATCTATCTATCTATCTATCTATCTATCTATCTATCTATCTATCTATCTATCTATCTATCTATCTATCTATCTATCTATCTATCTATCTATCTATCTATCTATCTATCTATCTATCTATCTATCTATCTATCTATCTATCTATCTATCTATCTATCTATCTTCAGCAGATCTCTATCTATCTATCTATCTATCTATCTATCTATCTATCTATCTATCTATCTATCTATCTATCTATCTATCTATCTATCTATCTATCTATCTATCTATCTATCTATCTATCTATCTATCTATCTATCTATCTATCTATCTATCTATCTATCTATCTATCTATCTATCTATCTATCTATCTATCTATCTATCTATCTATCTACTGTATCTATATATCTACTGTATCTATCCATCTATATATCTACTGTATCTAGATTTTTGGTGGTGTTGTTGTCTTGTTTAAGGCTTCAGATTGAAGTATTTTTGTAGTGTTTATTTATCTTAAATGATTAAACATGTTGTTCAGTCAGAACAGTCCATTGTTTGTTCTTAGATGAGTATACTGACTATGAGGTTTAGAAGAGGCAAATAACAGAACTACAGTAGTTTTTGCAAGAGCTGTAATCAGATTTGTGTGTGTGTGTGTGCGTGTGTGTGTGTGTGTGTGTGTGTGTGTGTGTGTGTGTGTGTGTGTGTGTGTGTGTGTGTGTGTGTGTGTTTGTTTCCAACATCCAAAGAGGGATTGTGAGATGGAGTAAGATTGAACTGTGGATATATCATAGGGCCTGCTGATGTTGATATTTGCTCCAGCTGTAAATGTCAAAAAAGAAGCAGTGCTGATTGTTAGACTAAACCCAAATCCTGCAGCTTTGAGTGTTTTTCATCACATCGCTTATGGGTTTAATTATATCTCTGGAAGGAAATTTAGTGCAAATTGTATATAATTGTTCAACAAATTATATGTTGGTCCTGCATTTAACGGTTTACAAATGGTTTGTTACTGCTCAACAAATACAGCCAGATACAGATACAAGAAGTACAAAGATTTAGTAGACATGGGATTAATTATGGGGGAAATCACATTGCCTTGTCCCTGCTCTCCTCATACGTTATCAATGACAAATCGGTTTGTTGTTCTGTGTTTTTATTAAGGCGTCATGTCATTCATGAATTTAATACTTGCACTCTGGGAAAATGAATGGCTTTGGTGGTGCTGTGCAAGTTAGAGCAGTAATCTGGGTGCAATTCTAGAGCTCAAGCAATTCAGAACATTTATAATGTTTTGGATTATAATATTAAAGAAAACCTTATTCATAATTATAAACATATTGTTTGGAATACTTGAGACAGAAAGGCTCAAGACAACTGTACTTCCCTTAATGCACATGAATCAAATGTCTCATTAAATGTGTAATAAAATCTAGCCCTCAGTCTCTGCATGAAAAACATGTTCTGACATGGAGGGGCCAGCAAGGGGCAATCATCTGAATTATCCGAATTACAATTTCTGTATTTAGAAGCTTCGGCTGTTTCTTTTTCACTGTGAATAACAACAACATAAACATATCAAACATGATATTCACTTATCTGAAAACCAATATCTGTATGCACTGTATCTGTATTTGTTGCAAATGGCAAAATTCTTTGGAAGGGTTTAAACAACATGAAAAACAGCAATTTTTTTAGAGCTAACACTATTCCATATAGTGACTATATGTAAAGTAAAGTTATTTAATATACAATAAATGCTAGTTGGGATTTTGATTCATCTCAGTGACTCTTGAATTCATTCAACAAAAAGATATGTTCATATTCATCTACTGACCCTTTTTGCAGATTACATTGTAATGCCAGTAGATATAGTGACAAGTGATGTATGATGTTTGTCTGTCTCAGTAAGGAAGAGAATTTGAGGCAGGATCTTTATGCATCAGTCACTTTAATTAACAAAATAAGTAAAACAAACACGCAGTAGCTCAGGAGCATACAGGAACGCAGGAAAATGACCAACTTAGATGAGAACAGACAAAGAATGACTCAAACTAAGGGCTATAAATGCCCAATTTGTGTACTTATGCACTATTCTATGAGTTTTGTAGTATAGTGTGAGTAGTGTGTTCACACTGATAACCCAAAAAGAAAATGGACACTTTAACCCTCTGGGGTTCTTCATTTATGGGTCACACTCAGGACCTTCGGGTCAAAAATGACCCGGAGGGCGGGATTAAGATAAAAAAAGATTTGAGTAAAATCAATGAAATATATTTTTGTTCAATAATATTTTTTCTTTTCTTTTTTGTTGTTTTGAGATAATTTTATGATTTATAATTAATATTTATGCAATAATTATGACCCATTTTTTCCCATTGAATATAATAAAAAAAAAAAAAAAAAAAAAAAAAAATATATATATATATATATATATATATATATATATATATATATATATATATACATATATATATATATATATATATATACATATATATATATATATATATATATACATATATATATATATATATATATATATACATATATATATATATATATATATATATATATATATATATATATATATATATATATATATATATATATATATATATATATATATATATATATATATATATATATATATATATATATGTTTTTTTTGTTTTTTTTATTAAAGCTGTATTTTAGAGTCAAGCCTAGGCCTCATGAAAGCAATTTTTTAAATGAGATTGGTGCCCTCCAGTGGACACATTGAGCATTTTTATCACGCAATAGCACATTTTTACCACTATAGTGGATCTTGCGTTTTATAAAAAAATGTAGCTTCATCAGAATGGTCCGAAACTTAGGGACTTTATTGGTACTTGGTATATGAACACCCAAAACAATTGGGGACAGGATTTGAAAAATCTAAGTGGACGTAAAAAAAATAGTCACACTCAGGACCTTCGGGTCAAAAATGACCCCCATAGGAAATTAATGGGAAATTCGTTTTTTGTGCATACAATATACAAATCAGCCAGGATGCAGAAAAAAAGAACTCAAAAAAGTGAAGGGGTGAATCTCTAAAACATCAAGAGTGCAAAACAGACAAAAAAAACCTCACACACACACTTAAACACACAAAAACATACGCACACACAAATTAACGCGTGCCATTCCAAAAGCTTATTTTGTTTTTGTGAGTGTGTGTGTGAGTTCTTCTGTCTTGTTTTAGAGATTCACCCCTTCACTGTTGAGTCCTTTTTTTCTGCATCCTGGCTGATTTGTAGATTGTATGCACAAAAAAACTGTATTTTCATATTTTTGCCAATTTCCCATTCATTTCCTATGGGGGTCATTTTTGACCCGAAGGTCCTGAGTGTGACTATTTTTTTACGACCACTTAGACTTTTCAAATCCTTTTTTTTTTTGGGTGTTCACAAACCAAGTACCAATAAAGTCACCAAGTTTCGGACCATTCCGATGAAGCTACGATTTTTAACATTTAAAAAAAAAAAAAAATTGACCGAAGAACCCCAGAGGGTTAAATATCCAGATGATGCACTCAATTAACTGATAAAATTAAGTGTGGAATATTGGAATATATACTTCATGCTCTTGTAAAGTAGCCCAGTAATAGCTGTGTGTGTAAACCTCAGTTCCTTGGCCTCAAGAGGCACGCTAGCAACTGACACTAGTGGCTGCTGTTTTTAGTGTCCTTGTTCGGCGTGGGTCCTGAGTTGGATCGGTTACATTTGGTGCTGTGACCAAGTTGGTTTAGGGAGGTGAATGTAACGTAGGCCAGTAAGAGCTCTGTATGTAAACCTCACTTCCCTGGCCTCAAGAGGCACGCTAGCGACTGACGTTAGAGGCTGCGTTCTTTAGCGTCCTTGTTAGAAAAGGGTTACATTTGCTGTCATAACCTGGATGGAATTGAGGTTTAGGGTGGTGAGTGTAACGTAGGCCAGTAAGAGCTCTGAGTGTAAACTTCACTCCCCTGGCTTCAAGAGGCGCGCTAGCGACTGATATTAGGGGCTGCGGTCTTTAGCGTCCTTGTTAGCACGCCTGCCTCCCACGGTGGAGACCCCAGTTCAAATCCCGTTCAGAGCGGGTCAAATAGGACCAGTTGCACACTCAACTGTCGCAGCTTTAATTATGTAGTAGAGGGGTTATTAGACTCTGAATGACAAAATAACCTTTTTTAATTCATACACTACGGTTGAAACAATGAGTCACTATGACAAAAAAAGAGAACATTCTAGAAACCCTGGAAGCAGAAAGGAAACACCGGAAACAATGAGTTACAATTGACTAATGCTGCCTCCGAAATCGCATATGGTACTACATTTGGATTGAAACTTACTTTGTTAAATAAGTATGTTCTATATAGTACGTGTGATATGAATGAAATTCAGACGTACTACATCGGCCATGTTGTCACTGTCAAGTGACCTACCAGCATTAGTTGCGTCACTCCATTCATAAATCCTCTCCCATGACCTCATGGTATAGTAAAGTGTCCAGTGGATGTACACTTCAGAATCTCGGCGGAAGTAATCCGGGTACTTTTTGCCTAGTTTTCGGACATACTACTCTGTTTCCATATTGTTTCCCTACTTTATAGGGAAGTATTCGATTTCAGACACAAAGGAAAAGAGTCATTGAATCATTCAGTCAACCAATTAGTAAAAAAAAAAACACTTTTGTTAATGAATTGTTAGTCATGATATTTATTTATTTATCAAGGGAAATAATATATTTTTTTTTTCATTGATTCATTAATTTAAAAGATTTGTTCTAAAACTGCTGTATGAAACACCTCTCATGCGTGCAGGGTTTGTGGAAGCTTTAAAACATAACAGACATTTAAAAATGAAATAAATAAATAACGTGTGATATAACGTTATGTACATTTTCTCCAATTGAATGATCGAGATTTATGTCATGTAAACATCATCAGATTTATCCTGTGTAAGTATGTGTTTGTGTCTGTAAGTGATTGTATTTGAGTTGACAGACTCTTACAAAGAGTGTATGGAGAAGGCATCGGCAGATAGACTGTTTGTATACAGTCTAAAAAAGACCGATAGAGATAGAGTGTGCTACACTTGTGGTTTGCTCTTTCCTCTTTTTTTTTTTCTTCTTCCAGATTAATCAGCGCCCAGAAGAGGTCAACCCTTTTCCACGTAAACATGGCATGGTGGTGTGACACGGCTCATTAGCAAAGAAAATGGTGTATTCAGAGCAATGTGATTGTGGCTTTCTGTTAAGAGCTCACATATTTACAGGCCCCAGCATCGGTACAGCAGGATGGTGCCAGCCGCAAATAATGTTTACACTTAATCTTCGAACAGAATTAGCGCTCAGAGGGCTAAAATAGTAAATTACGGCCTGATTACAGAACAACTGAACATGTGGTAACAAAATGCAAGCAGTCATTAGCTGGACGAATGAAGCGTTCAGCCTAAGTTGGTACGCTGTTTGAAAAAGCATGATTTGCCAAACTTTAACGTGTAAACACTTGTTGCTGGATGAGGAAAGCATCTGTCATTATCTTCTGCTAGTTTTCTTTCACTAGAGATACATGTTCAGTTTGTTGATGTGTCAAATAGATTAGCAATTTTCGTGGAAGATATTTTGTTCTGGTTTTAAACACAGTTTGTTTTAGTTAAATATTTACACAATCATAGTTTGACTAGACGTTTGTTTTGGACTGAAGGATTTTCTAAGGCTGCAAAAGGTCTAAAGACCAAAATGTTTTCCCATTCATTTACATGGTCCACGCTGTAAAAAAAAAAGAAAAGGAAAAGATAACATTTGAGTTCCCTGGTACCCCAAAAAGGAGGTTCTATGATGAACCTGTTAACGGTTCTTCCATTTGGAAACCCAACACTTTAAAAAAAAATACTTTTTATAAAGCAAGGATGCATTAAATTGATCAAAAGTGACAGTAAAGACTTTTACATTGTTACAGAAGATTAATATTTAAAATTTTTTTTTTTTTTACTTTCTATTAATTAAAGAATCCTGACTAGTAAACTGTATAATGCTTTCCGCAAAATTATTAAACAAGACTGGATTAAAATTCAGCTGTGACATCACTGGAAAAAAAAAAAAAGTATTAAAATAGAAAACAGTTATTTTAAATTGTAATAATATTTCACTATATATACACTATAGTTTATACTGTATTTTTTAATCAAATAAATACAGCCTTGGTGAGCATATGAAACATCTTTCAAAAACAGAAAATCTTATCAACCTCAAACTTTTAAATATTGGTGTAAATATTATAGCCTTTAAATTCTGCCTAGAAGTTCTCCACTCTGGAAGTCTGAGGAACCTAAAAAACATTTTTACAGTGAATGTCAAATTATGAATATTCATGTCAACCTCAGGCATAATAATCAGCAGTTTGACAGCATCTGTCCTTCACAGTTAGCAGGGTTTTTTTTTTTAAATTATTATTCTTATTCTGTTAACCTTTAAGGAAAACTCCTCCATAGACGAGCCATGAGGTAATGTGTCCTTCATGGTTTGGTATGCGAGTCCCGGTGGCTGTATTTTAATAATGAACAAAAATGATCAAGGCACATAACCTTGAATTGAGATTGATGCCGTGGCAGTCCAAGCAAGGAATGTTCTGAGATTGTCTGTTAAAATCATATGTAGGAAAATCATTAGCATCAGTTCTGTGGCTAAAACGTTTGGAGATGAAAACGAAAAAGGAAAAAAAAAAAGGTTGTAGTAATACAAAACCCATAGGCAGAGTAAAATAGTTTAAGATCTGGGCCATTGCATGAAGAATTTAATTGGAGAAGGAAAGCCATTAAATCACAAGATGTCATCTTTACTTTTCAGAATTATTTCTAATATTAGAACAACATGTCACACTGGAGGTAGAGAGCAAAGTTGGAATAGCCAGGGAACATTTTCAGTCTCGAACATATGCCAGTATTCCTTTTTTGCGGCCACCAGAAACAAATTTGGTTTTAAAAGGCATTGACGAAGTGTAGGCTCTGCATGGAATACATTAGTCTCAGCTCGTGTCATGAGCGCAGGCGGATTGACTCTACAGGCTCAATCAGATCTCTGGCTGAGGAAAACGCATACCCTCGGTTGTTATGTGCATTTCAGCCTCTTTAAAACACTGAGCTTCAAATCGACTCTGATTACTTACTTTGTGAAAAGGAGTTTTTTTATTTTTAAGTTTGTTAACTAAACTGCAAATCACAACTAATGATGTGGTGGAAGTATTAGATGGAATATAGTAAGTAAAAATAAAAAAGAATAGATAAGAAATTAAAACATAAACTGTTGCAAAGCATAAATGTCAGGGGGAAAAAGTAGTGAATCTTACTGATATTTTAAAAACAAAGAGTCAAATATCAGAAGATTTATTTTTCCTAAGTTTGTTTTTCCCACTGAAAAGATATTAAAAGAATAATAAAAAACTAAAATATCATATAAATGCACTAAAAATATAAATATATTTTACATTTTTCTTTATTTAAAGTATTCAGTTAGTGTGTGTGTTTCATTTAAATTAATTATATTAATTCAATAAACTTTAATATATATATATTTTCTGTTACATATGTATTTTATATCTGAGAACATGGCAATTGATAAATTCTGTATCTGCGAACGGAAGGTTTATGTATTTGATTTGAATAATCTTTCTAGGTTCAGAAATTAAATGATTGTCATACAAAAATGTTGATTTAAGGGCAACAACAACTTGAAAGAGCATCAAAGTGTTCAAGAATGGATTTTGTCGGATCATATGACAACATTTTGTATTTTTAATAGCTGTATAGTTCCTACACAGTCTCCTATAAATTGACCCAAGCATAGCAGAGATTTCTGAGGACTTTATATTTTCTCAGTCTTTGTGTGTTAATATGAAACGCATCACTTCCTCCTCCTTCGACTCCTTTCATCCTCTCATTACAAAGCGGCGCACATTACACTAAACCCGCTCAGAGTGTCCTATTGGAAATGTCTGTCTGAGGTCTGGCATTAACAGATACCAGAGTTAGTGGTTTCGTCTCTGAGCTCCTTTTCCACTCAGCTAATGAACGTCATGGGGCCTTTTAAAAATAGAATGTGTTTTAATAGGAATCGAAACAGAGTGACACTAAAATTACAATGTATAGAATGACAAACTGATACAATCTAAAAAAAAAAAACTACAAATGACTATATGAAATGCATGACGCTGAATCACTAAAAGTTTCATATTATCCTTCAAACTCCCAATTATCTTCCAAAACAGCCAAAATAAAACCCCGGAAAGCATCGGCGCTCTATTTTAACCATCATCTGTCTGGTTTTACTCTCGTGCATGCCTGATTGACTACGACAGGCTCTTCGAAATCCAACAAAATCTAATAAGCATTAGCCTGTCAGACAAGCTCTACGTTGTGTCACACACACATTGAAAAATTGGCCACCAGGTGAGAGGACTCACCTGCAGAAAATCCCTTTTCCCCAGGGACCTGTCAAATTAGCAGTTGGCTATTACGGAGGCTTAGGCCTTGGACCCGTAGGGAGGGAGAGAATGAGGAAGGAGACTCACATAACCGCTCAGAGGCCTGGGGGCAATGACATGGCGCAGGGTCTGAGGCAAAACCGAAACCATATGAACATTAATACGCACCCGGGGGCTGTTCTCTGAGATTACTTTACATAACGACTAATTGGCCTAATTTGTTAAATAAACACAATATTTTCTTTTGAAGCTTAATACAGGACCACTGGACATAGCAGTCACTCCGAGGCGAGCAGCAACACCCACATCGGATCTTGGTGGTCTGCTAAAGTCATTTCCCCTCAAAATGAACCTAATTTCCTCTCTGGGTTCAGGCTCATGCGCGTTTGGTTCACCACAGTCATCTAAATGCAGAGATAGTGCTGAATGTAAAGGACGTGTGGACAAGACCGACAGCGGTCGATATTTCTGAAATGCACAATGTACAGTAAGCTATTGAATCGGGTTCAAAACAGAACTGCTAGTTGTGTCAAATAATGTTGAGTAAAATGAAGCTAATGCAGCTCGGTGGAAAGTCCACAGCTACGTTTTATTTGATTTATTATTATATTTTTACACCAGCTGAGCTACACCAATCATAAAAGTGCTAAATTACCGGTCCAAGCGAGTTCTGGATTCAATAAAACTGAGATGAAAAAAATATATTTTTATCCATCGAAGAATTCCAAAGCCTTTTATTTTTTATTAAATGTACTGCTAAGTAATCACGGACAAGAGTTGCACAAAAATACATTCTGAAATGATAAACTACGAACTTGCCACAAGACTATATTTTAATAACTTTATTAGACACTGAAAGGAGATTAAACACTTTCATTTTCCATTTTGCCAGCTTTTTTTGTAATTGCAATGCATTCATGAGCAACACTTTCTTCAGCAAGTTTCCACCACATAAAAAATGAGATCCTTTATGATCTCTGCATTGCTAAGAGCTGTTATTTCATTGTGGTTGAAATCTATAAAGTGAAATTAAAATGGTGGGGGGAAAAAATGAATTGCTCTCCCAACCAATAACATTCATTTGGATTGTTCTGAATTTTTGCAGTATGAAAAGACAATTAAAATTGTTTTTGTTTTCATTAACTTATTCATTAAAATATGTAATTTTCCTGTATTGCATGTCAACTTGGATCATAAAACGAGTTTTCATGCCTTGCTCAAAACCAAAGACATTTTGTGACAAAAGGGTTCTTTTAAGTTTTCAGTTTCATTGAGCATTCTGGGAGAGAAATATGGTTTTCCATCTGAGAAATACATACGAGAATGAACAGCATCTGTGTTCTCTACGATATTTTTTTTTTTTTGCAAGTGACCAGTGTATCTATTTCTAGACAGATTTATGGAAATCTGCATATTGTTTTATGTCTCCAACAGCAAGTCGAGCTTGCCATTTGCAGGGTAGACAGACTGTCAGTATTATATTTGATAAGTTCTGTTATTGAATTAAAATTAAAGACACTTTTATACAATTGTCGTTTTTATGTGTTAAATATTAGTGACTGGTATCTCATACAGACTGGATATTTATATCAGTTGAGTCAAATATTGTTGTATATGCTTTTTTTAACAGTCCTTTGCAAGATGATGCTGACAATCTAGATGATTTTGGGTAAACCTACAGACAGATAGACACAAGATAGCGCTCCAAAACCCCTCATCCCAATCCTCCGTACCACCCTTTAGACCCCCGTAAACCCCTTCGATCCATTCCACACTCACTATTTGGCAGCTTATGCAACTCATTTCTTAGAAAAAGTGTCCTTGGGATCAGATAGCCCGAGTCCAAAATATCGTCCCCCCCGTTTTCATGGGCCCAGAACTAGTTGGCTGGCCTCAGATTTATTGTACCTTGTCGTTCTGGAGGAAGATCGTATGCATGTGGTCAGTAGCGAGGAGCCTGCGACCCAACCTCCCTCTCATGTTACGCCCTATATATAACATCCATTCCTCCAGCACCTCCGTTCAACCCCCCCTCCCACGTTCCCTCGCTCCCTCGCTCCAACACCACTTCTCCAGAAGCGCTGTATCCACTCGGGCCCAGACGGCTCTGTCTTTCTCTCTCTCTCTCCCTCTCTTTCTCTCTCTCTCCCATCTGTCACCCGAGCTTCCTCTTGCAGGCTGTGTGTGTTTACCCACTTTTTCGGCCTGGCAACGGGGCTGCATGCTCAGGATTACCGGAGGCCTTGCCTTTCATCGCCGCCCGCTCCCTCTTCCTTTCGCCGTCGACTCCTGGACTACGGTGGCCGCGGGTGCGAGGCTGTGTGTTTTTTGGGCTTTTCGGCTTCCCCTGGTTTCTCAGAGTCTGGAGTTAAGTGGAACTTTCAACACTAAGAGAACATGGATCACTCTCTGTTCGGATGCCTCCGGAGCCCGCACGCCCCATCCCAAGCCCTGCACCCAGCGTTCACCCAGTCCTCCTTGGCCCTGCACGGTCGCTCCGACCACGTCTCCTACCCCGACCTCCCAGGACCCTCGCCGCCCTGCAGCTACGCGGGGGAGGAGGGCAGCTTCAGAGGACCTCACCTCAGAGTTCACCCCACTCCGCAGCATCCACACCACTCGCAGCATCAGTCCTCATGGCACGTCCCGCAGATGCCGTCGATCGACGGCGAGCGCCACAACCTCTGCCTGCCGCACCCTGACTCTGCTGCTCCAGAACTGTGTGGTGCAGGAGGAGCGGGCTCACAAGGCCTGTGCGTGGGTAACCCAACGCTCGCTGGAAGTGACCCCTCTGGGGTGTCATGTGTGCCTGGAGAATACGGGAGACAGAACATGTCACCTGCTGAGCCGGAGCGACGGAACAGCAAAGGAAAGAGTGACAGTTCAGGTATGTTTTCTTCCGTGTTCTTATGCATCCAGTAAAAAAAAAAATCATTGTATGTTATTTCTAATAAATACTTTTCTTTATGTAGATTCTTTTGAATAGTTAAATTAGAAAATATATGAATAATTCAAGTGCTTGTCATGACTGGAGAACTTAACTTAAGAACTAACTTAAGTTCAGAATAGTTTAACTAAAGGACTTTCTGACTTTGGTCAGTAAAACAAAATTTCATCATATTTTACGTATATATTTTTTTGTATTGTCTAATTTCTGTAATCTGGCCTTGGAATAGAAAATCGGGTGTTTGGATTTAGAATTTGAATGGAGCACCACATTTTTTCAAGGCACTATGAATTTGAAATATGACTGTCATTTTGTTAATATATCATAACATAAATATTAAAGAAAATTAGTTAATACACCAAATTATAAGTTTTTAATATAACTTTAGTTTAATATAACTTCACAAAATCTTTTTATTTAGCAATAATTCGTGATTTAAAAATGAGTGTAGGCCTACCTTTTGTATTCTGTCACATTTATTTAAAATAGGGGAAAAATTTAAGACATTTATTTTAAAATTCAAATTTCATATAAGATTTTTAATTTTATTTTATACAAATTGGTCCATATCTTGACAGTTAAAAAAAAGGGTGCTATATGTAGTAAATGGATTTTATTTTATTTCTGAAGTATTTAACATGGGATAATTCAATACAACTGCCCTGTGTTAGAAAAGAGATAAGAAGAAAATCAAACTGAAGAAAATATCAAACTAGTACCAGATAAAAGAAAAGGCTTTGTGATAATCAAACTCACCATACTTCACACTTTTTACACATTAACACATTGAGATAAGATTCACACACATAAACCGTTCTAATCCACCCATGAACCATATAGAGGAGCGTGCAAGCTTTACACATATATCAAAAGGAGCTGTTGTATAAATATGGTCAAAAACAGCTTGATATGTCTAGAGACATGTCTATTATATAGAGAGAAAGCTTGAAAAGAGAATGAATGAGGTAATTAAACAAAAGAAACAGAATCCAGAACGGGCTGGACACGGCACAGTAGTGTTTTAATGGCAGGGCCTGGTGCTGTGAGGCTGCCCTGTTTCTTTCTCTCATCAGTCTCAGAGGTGTAAGTCACTCTGGCATTTACCCTCAGGTCTTTAATGGACCACAGGTGAAAGCCGCTGTTAAATGCTCACACTGCCCGCAGCTGCGCTTTTGATACCCCCCAAATGCATACGCACCATTTACGGCTGGGGAAAACCGTTAGAGCTGCAGCTGGACAGTTTTTATAAAATGGGACCCTTAAATCTCAAGAACAATAGAAAATGTCACACCTGGTGATCTAAGTGGTTTGACATTGACATATAGTCTTTAAAAACAGAGGTGCAGAAAAAAATTGTTGTTCTGCACGAACAATGAGATCTCGTCGTACTGTGTACAGTGGAATTGTGAATGTCTTCAGAAAAATGTCTCTGTTGTGTTTCTAAGATTGAACTTTTTGTCACCTTTACAGTTAGTTGAACTGCATTACTCCATCTTGTACTGTACATCCATTTTTTTTTGTCATGTCATGATGGACGCCTAAATGCTGTAGCTTTTCATTCAGGTGCCTGTAATTTATGGCTTGATGGCATACTGATGGATAGGCCCAATGGTGGTAGAAAGTTCCAGAAGGCTCCTGTTGGCACTTGCTGTGCCTTTATACCAAATCTAATTTCCTCCAGTCTGTTGGCAGTTATCAAAGGCAGTGTGGTTTTCATTTAAAGCCGTGTCACATGTCGAGATGTTGCAGCGATAGGCTGAACAGATTATAGATTATTCATAAAAGTGATGTTGCATATGAAATACGATTTTCAAAGCTCATAATCGCGTGTACTGTAAAAACCTTGGATTTCTAGAGCAGTTGTATTTCTCTGCCGCTTTCAAAGGAGCCAAAAATTCGACATCTAAATCATACCCGTCCTCGAATGGCAAGCGAAAAGATATTCATTGAAAACATATTTTCCTTTAAATAAAGCTTTTTTTTAACAAACTGATTTGTATTGGACGTTTCCAATCTGTTAACTCAGCTTAAAAAAATGATATTTGAAAATTTGTAAAGAAAAATGTGTGATTATCAAACTCGCAGCACAGTAGTTTTAGATCATAAATATTTCAAAGAAAATGTACACACAATAATTGCATAATAATGAGAATCATATTAGATGCTTTTCAGTGATGGCCTGTGATTGTAACCTTTTAAAAGTTATTTCTACCTTATTGATCCCTTGAATTTGTATTATAATTTTTTTGGAGTGACCGACTGTATTTAGGTTGATTCAGTGATTTTTTTTATTTGAGTCAAATTAAATAATTTAGATTTTACCACATAAAGTACTTTTTTAAGTTTATTTTTTAACAACAGTTGCTTTAGTCTATAGAAAAATGTAATTCTCGCTAAAATGATAACCCAAATAATTGTCAGCTCTGGAATTTATATACTTTGCTATTGTTACTTTTAAAGAAACGGTTCAGGAAGCACCAAGTTACATTTTTTAAATGGATTATTTAAAATGAAACTAATATATGAAGGGATCCAGCTCTGTGATTCTATACCCAATCTGAGATTGTAAATGTTCATATTTTTTACCTTAATAATAAAGACTTTATATATTACTATAACTATAATATATCATTTAACAAGCTTCAATCTACACATACACAGTTACAGTTGAATTTGATCATTTTTTAACCAATCAGATATGTTCCTTGGGAAAGCTTAATGTATTCTGTTAAAAGAGAAGTGTGTGGAAAATAAAGAGTAAATTGATCTGATTGTTGGAGAGTGTGAACGAAGCCCTGTTGATTGAGGCCAGATTTGAGAGCATGTGCTCCGTTCTCTTGCCCTTCTCCGCCTGCTAAAAACACCAGAGCCATATCGCCATAATAAATGGTGATTGGCAGGCCAAATTGTTCCGCTTTCATTTTTATTTTTGTTCGTTTATTTTATTTCAGAGCCCTGCAGTTTATCACACCATCTTATTATTTCACCCTTTTTGCTTTCTCTCATGTTCTTTTTTCTTTCTTTTTCTTTTTCTGTGCATTTACAGCGGCTGGAAAGTGATCTGTTTTTCATTTCAGATTCCCAGGATGGGAGCTATAAGTCAGACGTGAGCAGTAAACCTAGGAAGGAGCGCACAGCGTTCACCAAGGAACAGATTCGAGAACTGGAATCAGAATTCGCTCACCACAACTATCTGACACGGCTTAGACGTTACGAAATCGCTGTCAACCTTGACCTCACAGAGAGACAAGTACGTTCAACGCTGAGTCTGTTTTCACAAGTTACCAGGAGACATAACAATGGCACTTCCATTGGCTTTGAGAATATTTCTTAAATTGATGGGTAAAAAAGGCTGACTACATTTAAAGTGATCAAGTCGTATAAAGTGATAAGCGCAATGCTAAATGTTAGTATTTCTCAACCAATTCAATTGTATGCCCTCATTTACTGATACAAATCTCAACATATTTCAGTATGAGCTCTCTAAAAATATGTTTTACGTTAGAAATGAGTGACGTGTTTTCCACAGGGTCCTGTGTCAAAGGGTCCAGTTCCCTATGATATAGTCCACTCATTTGGTTTGAGGGAGGGATTCCCACTTTTTCTTTTCTTTTTTTTTTTTTTATGTGCATCGGATCCTGTGAATAACGCTGACAGTGAAGTCTGACAAACTGTCAAATGTAGCCATGATGTTAAACCTCAAGTTAGATTTTTTTTATGCGTACACACGTTGTGTTTTCAAGAATGTATTTTTTTCTAAGGGCTTTTATTAGAAAAGACAGAAGGCCAGGCCAGGGGACCCAGATGAGCACATTTCTATTGCAAAATAAAAGCATCCAATTTTCCCATCTGATTAAATGCAGTGACATAAACCTTTTAAAAAGTGATATATACATTTTTATTACCTTAGATATATTATACCTTTTTTTGTTGTACCATTGTTATGTTTTTGAAAGTCTCTCATGCTAATCAAGACTGCATTTGTTTGATCAAAAATATAGAAAAACTGTAATATTGTGAAATATTATTACAATTTATGGTTTTCTATTTTAATAGAATTGATTTCTTTGATGCAAAGCTGAATTTTCATCAGCCATTACTCCAGTCTTCAGTGTCACATGATCCTTCATAAATCATTCTAATTTGCTGATTTGATTATTATCAATGTTGGAAGCTGTTGTGCTGCTTAATATTATTTCGAATCTATGCATGATCCATTGATGAATAAAAAGCTAAAAGGAACACATCCTTGCTGAATAAAAGTATTAATTTCTTTTATTTTTTAACGAAGGAAAAAAAATGACTGACCCCAAACTTTTGAACTAGTGTATATTGTTACAAAAAGTTTATATTTTTAATAAATGCTGTTCTTTTTTTTACCTTGTTATTCATCAAAGAATCCTGAAAAAACACAAAAAAAGCACAATTGTTTCCAACATTGATAATTAAGCAGCATATTAGAATGATTTCTGAAGGATCATGTGACTCTGAAGCTATGAAAGCTGATGAAAATTCAACTTTGCATCACAGAAATAAATTATATTTTAAAGTATATTAAAATAGAAAACCATTATTTTAAATTGTAACAATATTTCACAATATTACTGTTTTGGTCAAATAAATGCAGGTTTGATTAGAGACAGGTTTTAATCAAAAACATTAAAAATAGTAATGTTTCCAAACTTTTGACCAGTGCTGTATATACACTCCCTTTTTAGGTCTTTTTTTGTCAACTCAAAAATATACCAACTTTGAGAAATATTCACTGGAGTGAAAACTAGTGCCGGCCTTGCATATTCATCTTTAAATGTATTTAAATTTAGGCAGTGGTGAAGTTCACTGTACAAATTCTTCAAAATTTCCCACACACCCACTCCAGAGTTTAGGATCATTCCAGCTGAGTCTTGGCCTAAAAAAAAAAAACCTTATAAACAACTCAACTAGGATTTGCCTTTTTGCGTTTCATTCCCATTTCTCCTTCCTACTCCTCCACACAATTACTTCCTATCCAGTGACTCTCAGCACAGATCCAAGAAATCTGTGGACGTGGGTTGATCTCAGATCTTAAACAACAAAGTCTGAAAATCAGCTCTTTTTGTGCACCTTTGATGTAGGCCTATTGGATTTATACAATTTGTCACACAAAGAATTGCAAAAGAGTTCTCACACTTCAACTAAAAGTTTTTGACATGTAAGGAAATCTGCCGAGTCATTTAGGAGCTCACTCTAAAATACCTGCGCTGCGCTTCCTAAAATAACCTCCTCAGCCTGAAATAGTCCCCTGTCAAGCCCGAGGTGGGGGGTGAGGCGCCACAACTCGGTCCAGATCTGATCGACCCGTTTTAGGCAGCAGCTTGATCATCACAGTGGAGACGCAAATACAGAGAAAAGTGTCAAGTCAGGACCTGGAACATGGGTCAACGGGCGACCAGGAGTTTTACATCAGCACATAACTGACCAGGTGGAAATAGCCCAGAGAGCCAATGCTAGTCCCCCAGAGAGCCAATCATATCGCTGCTCCACCAAACTTCCCAGAAGTCTGTTCTAAAAGAAAAACACAAGAACAGATCCACTGTGAGGGAGTTTAAAGATTCAAAGCAGATATGAAGGACCCTTCGAATCTATCCGCGACGCACAATGAGGTGTTTTACTTGGTTTATGTATGTGGTCTATACGTGTGGGATCTGAGTGCTGTGTTGGCAGAAAACTTTACATCTGTCGCTCATCCAATCTGATACACAGGCATACTATGAAGGGGGTTCTGATACAGTGAGCATGATGGTGGTTTTAGAGTGGGGGTCTACATGCCAAAACAACTCTTTCTGGAAAGTGCCATAACACACACCCTAACACACATTCCCACTAAGTGGCGTTGAGTTTCCCTGATGCAGATCTTGGACGCCTGCGTTGCTAAGATACCAATAAAGCCCTATAAACATTGTGTGTAATTGACTACTGTATAATAGCTTTGCCAAAAATGATTCCTAATGAGCAAACAACACTTATTTTATTAATTTGTTTCCCTTAACGGGATAGTTCACCCAAAAAGGAAAATTCTGTCATCATTTACTCACCCTCATATCGAATCCGTAAGACTTTCTTTCATCTTTGGAACACAAATGAAGATCATTTTAATAAAGTCTGAGCCAGTTCTGTAGTCTCCATTGACAGCCACGCAATTGACATGTTGATGCTTCAAAAAGTTCATAAAGAGATTATAAAACGAATCCATATGAATCGAGGGGTTTAGTCCTAATTTTCTGAAGAGACTCGATCGCTTTATGATAAACAGATTGAATTTAGGCTTTCATTCACATTGATCAGTGTATATAAATAGAAGCTCAACTGAACATGTTTGACGCGCAAGAATAAACCTCTTACGGAAGCTTAAACGTGCTGCATATCACAATAATGAACCTCATTTGGTTCTTGAAGAAGCAATATGAAATTCAAAATGTAATTTTGAATTGGCCACAGGACGCTTTACAGGAACTTTACTGAAGTTTCACACAAAAGTTTTTGCAATAAAACAAAATTACAAAATTAGTTTTTTCCCTACTCTAAAATATGCAGAATATTTTTTGTACATAGTATTTCTATTATTTTACTGTTAAAATCAAAACAGATTTAAATTTTGCCATGCTGCATCTAATTATGTCACATTGTTTTCAGATTATTTAAAAAAAACTAAATAGATTAAAAAAATTTAAATAAATAGTGACACAAAATTAACTATGTAAAATGATAATATTATATGATTATTAAATATATATATATATATATATATATATATATATATATATATATATATATATATATATATATATATATATATATATATATATATATATATATATATATATGAATCATTAAGATTTTTGAATGGTTTTAAAAGAAGTCTCGTCTCACCAAGGCTGCATTTATTTGATCAAAAATACAGCAAAAACAATATTATTGTGAACAATTTAAAATAACTTTTTTCTATTTGAATATATTTTCAAATGCAATTTATTTCTGTTATTCAAAGCTGAATTTTCAGCATCTTTACTCCAGTCTTTAGAGTCACATGATCCCTCAGAAATAATTTTAATATGATGATTTGCTGCTCAAGAAACATTTATGATTATTATCAATATTGAAAACAGTGTACGACTGTTTCAGGATTATTTAAAGTTCAAAAGAACAGCATTTATCTGAAATATAAAGCTTTTGCAACATTATAAAATGTCTATACTGTCACTTGATCAATTTAATGCACCCTTGCTGAATAAATATATTAATTTCGCAAATTATTAATAATTCGTTTTTTCCCCAATTTTTTTTTTTTAATAATTCTTACCAACCCACAACTTTTGAACGGTAGTACAATGTTACAAAAGCTTTCTATTTCAGATAAATACTGTTCTTTTGAACTTTCTATTCATCGAAGAATCCTAAAACAATTTCTTTCAATATTGATAATAATCATAAATGTTTCTTGAGCAGCAAATCATCATACTAGAATGATTTCTGAATGACCATGACACTGAAGACTGGAGTAATGATGCTGAAAATTCAGCTTTGCATCACAGGAATAAATTACATTTTAAAATATATACAAATAGAAAACAGTTATTTTACATTTTAATAATATGTCACAATATTACAGCTTTTTTTATATTTTTGTTTAACATAAATGCAGCCTTGGTGAGCAGAAGAGATTTCTTTAAAAACATAAAAAAAAATATAAACAGAAAATCTCATTTAAAATATTAACAAAAACTATAATAGTATATCAAATAACAATAAAGTAGGATAACATGTTTATGGGCAATTCATATGGAGAAATTAAATGTACTATATTATATATTAAAAATTACACTAACAGCAGTGTATTTTTGAAAAAAACTTCACACTAACTTTTTGAACTAGAATTCTGTATTCTGTTTTTCTGTTTACTTAATATGACTACTTGAACAGCATTTCTCTTTCATGCAGGTAAAGGTGTGGTTCCAGAACCGAAGGATGAAATGGAAGCGGGTGAAGGGAGGGCAGCAAGGGGCCGCTGCGCGCGAGAAAGAACTGGTGAACGTAAAAAAAGGAACTCTCTTGCCTTCCGAGTTTTCCCCAATGGTCGGACTACACCATCCCATCGGTTCTCCTAGCAACGAGGACGACAGTCACGACAGTGACCAGAGCTCCGAGCACGCACATTTATGATGCCCGGACTCCACCCAGTCCCAACCTGGCAATTTCCTCAGGAATCAACTATGTTGGTACTCCGAAGGCTGTTAACAACTAGTACTGGGCCATGCTTTGTTATTTCATTCTGAGTGGTTAGGGTTTGTTCTTGGTCTGTGAAACAGATGCTCACTGGGTTGCAAACCAGAGCTCGGCCCCCAATGGCACCAAACTTTGAAGATTACTCTAAATAAACGTCAAAGGGGTATAAAGGTGGCCACACTTGTCAAGAGACGACGCGTTCATTCGTGTTTGACTCTTAAGATTGACATTGTAAATAAATGTATACGTTCGAATGTTGTAAACATTCCACACGAGTGCCTTGGAGAGGATTTTTGCACTGTTTTAAGTTTTGGCCTTACTGATTGCTACTGTATTTTTGCAGATTTTGATTTAAAAAAAATATCATTGATTACAAAATAGATTAGCATAATCTGTGACAGCACAGAATAAGTATTATCTTTGTCCATTTGTAAAGGAACAAAGGACCCCATTAATGACAATTTGCTGACTATTTGTTGATTAATTGATGAGTTTGAATGAAACTCAGAGTTGTTTTTAGACAATATATGGGTACTTTTGGGTAATCAAATAGATTGAAACTGACATATGCAGCATATTGATAAACATTTAATTTAGAAGGATACTTAAAGGATCATTTTCACTTGCCTTTCCTGAGGCTTGTGTGCTGAAGGACTGCGAATCATTTTCCATGACCACTAAAGGAGTAAAAAAATACACCACAGTTCAAAAGTTTGGGGTTGGTAAGATTTTTTAAATGTTTGTGTTCTCTTATGCTCACCAAGACTGCATTCATTTGATCAAAAACACAGTAAAACAGAAATATTGTGAAATATTATTACATAAAATGTAATTTATTCTTGTGATGGCAAAGCTGAACTTTCAGCAGCCATTACTCCAGTCTTCAGTGTCAAGATGCATGTGCTAATTCAAATTTTTGTGGAAACCATGAGACTTTTTTTTTTTTTTCAGGTTTCTTTGATGAATAGAAAGTTCAAAAGAACAGCATTTATCTTTTGTAACATCATACAAGTCTTTACTGTCATTTATGTGATTTATTTAATAAAACATTGTTTCTTTCAAACAAACAAAAAAGACCCCAAACTTTTGAATGGTAGTGTTCATATTTATGAATGCAACATTAAAAATTGAATATTTTCTTTTTTCTGTTCAGGTTTACAATCTAGTTCATATCTTTTATTTACCCTGTAAATAAACAAATGTTAGGTATTTCGATTTCACCTTTTTTCATGAAAAAAATAATACATTTCACAAAAATAAAAAAAAAGGAAATGTTCTTACCAAACGTTGAAGAGGATTATGTGATGTAAATGTTATGGAAAGCCATTTTGAAGAACTAATATTATGGTTTGCCGTTTCTGTGAAGACCACGTGAGTGTGCATTCTAATTTCTGGACTGGCACTTTATCGAGTCGGCCAACTTCTTGAACGTCGTTGCTCATATATGAGAGCAGCTGGTGATTCGATAGCTGCAGAAGTTTGGACTCGTTTGATTTGTGGCTTAGCCGTTCCCCCGACACATAGGCAAAACCCAGGCTAAGTGGATTTGTTTTCAGTTGTGGTCAAAGCCAGCCATGCATTTTCTCTCTGTGGAAGACGTTTTTGATTAGCCGTCCGATTTAGATGTTTGTGTATGATATACTGTGATCAAAGTGAGACGAAGAACGATCCCCTTGGGGAAACAATTCGTGGCTTTACGAAATGAATGGGAAATATATTTATGACCCCTCAAACCCTGCCAAGCACCCAGCTGCACTGATCACAGTCGTGTCTAAACAACACATGATGAATATGGCCCGTCAGAAGCGGTCCCAAACAGACAAATCAATAAAACACGCGCAAATAAACACAAATCAAGACAAACATGACTTAGGTATGAAAAATACACCACGGATCACAAACAAAGTCGAGCACAAACAAACGTAGGTAAACAAGCAAGACTTTTTTTCTGTTTGTCTTTCCAAACAAACCTATCTTTCGTAAGATTTTGTTGATTTGCCGTTGGTGTGATGTCTCTTTCTCTGAAAATTCTTTGAAATACTGTGCAAAGAAGTAGGTAGGGATGGTTCACCCAAAAATAATTACCCTCATGTTGTTCCAAACCTGTATGACTTTCATTCTTCTGCTGAATACAAAAGAAGATATTTTGAAGAATGTTTCTGTTCCCATTGACTTCCATTATATTGTTTGACCATACAATGGAAGTCAATGGGTTTGGCTACCAACATTTTTCGCAATAGCCCCTTCCACACATAAGCCGCGTTTCCACCAAAATTACCCGGAACAATTTATCCCAGGAACTTTTTCTCCCCAGGCTGGTTGCTGTCTTCGTAGGCAAACTGGATTTTGTCCTCTGTATCGTCCTCCGCATATAAGCTTAATAAAGCCTTAACCTTGTCGTTGGTCCATTGTCGTGTTTTTAAACTCCATTGTTGATTCGAATAGCAAAGAACTCTTACTGCTAGTCCTTCTGGAATATATCGCAGCTTTCATTGGTCAAGGACCGCCCAAGAGACGTTTGACTGACATGTAAAGCAACCAATCACAGTTCGCTTTGTTCCGTGTCATGTTTAGGAGCGTGAAAATGTAAAGTCGATGTCCCTGCAATAACAGACCGGCATGCATCTATAAATTATTAATTCAAGAACGTTGTGCAAGTTTGCTGTAACAATGAAGCCGTGACCTTTATAAACTTTTGAAAATCCAGCCTTTAGTTGATCCTGATAAGCGCTCGTTCTCAAGGCGTCACTGCATTTGTTTCCAGGCGGACCGTTAAAGAACTCAACACACACGGACATCTTGTAGAATTCAACCAATCAGATGATGACTTCGAAACTCCTGAAGTGTTTCCAGATAAGTGTGCCATATGCATCAGACATTCAGCCAGCGGTCCTTGGGCGTGACGTTTGAGGCTGAGACTTTTACAGACTTTTAAAAATGGTGGTTGAAATAAAATGCTGCATGGAGTCAACCAATCAAAATGCTGTGCAAACTCAGCATGTTCACCCAAAAGTTCCTGAACTTTGAAAAAAGTACTACCTTGTGAGCCTGAGACCCTGGTCTCTGTAGTCAAAACACACGAGTACCATCTCAAAGTTCCTCGGGAAAGTTTGTGCGATGGAAATGCAGCTATACAGTCTTTACTGGTAAATTACCAGTAAATTACCGGTAAGAGATCATGTGTGAACAGGACCTTTTTACCAGTTTACCAGTAAGGGCAGAATGAAGATTACCGGTATGAGCACGTCCGAAGTCAGAACGCGCTGACGTAAGTCTACTTTGGGCCAAAATCAAGTTATTATGGAGATGATTACACTTTGCTGTTTACAGAAAGCTTTTTAATAGTTTTTTCTATTTAAATGGGTTCGGGCCAAATTCCAAGCTCGAAGCCCTCCCTCCGGACAGCACGCCAAATACGCATTTAAATTTACTCTCTATAAATTATATGTAAGTGTGAACTCGTGAAGCCTCTCGAGACCCAGTTTTCTTTTCCATTCATTAACGCTGCGGCTCTTCAGTTGAAAACTATTATGCATGTCTCGTGTTTCTGTCAGGACCACTATCGTCAAAGATGATTGATTGACTATTAGCATATAGTTTGGATTGGCGGTATGGTTCTTTTCTGGGCAAGAACTCCCTGCGCATCCATGCAGCCTAGCATGGATAAGAGCAGGGAGAGCAGCAATAACCCCCTAATGGTAAACAGAACAGAACCAACATAATGTATTGCAGATATCATTAATGTTGATCATTAATAATTCAGGAATTTAGTCTGATTCAAGGGGAATCAGAATACCAAATCCTGACTGGACAAGACTAGGAGCTGGGTAAATGAGCTCTGGAGAAACGCGATTGATGCTGATAGTACTGAAGGAGCTTATATATGTATGCTGTGATAGATGTCATTTTCCTATAGGTAGACAGTCAGCTGATGCAAGCTTGACTAATGTTACCTGCCAGAAATGATGCCTGTAGTAATGGTTGTTTGTACGGGAAGAAGGAGGCGGGAACCGGCGAACATTCAACAAGTTTTAATCAAAAATAAAGACAAAATAAATATGGCGGCGGCAGCCCCTCGCGGCCGACTGCCGCCTACACACAAACACAAATAAACAAAACGTGAAAATAATAAGCTGCAGCCCCTCACGGTCGACTGCAGCAACACATAACAAAACATAAATAAAATACAACATAAAAACCAGGCCTGGTCCTCTCTCGTCCCTCACTGTCGTCGCTCCTCCTTTATACTCCCTCACTCCTCCGCAAGGGCCGAGATCGCTGCGGCTCGCAGCTGGCGCTCATCCTCCCTGATGAGCGCCGCCTCGTCCCGCCCTCACGGTCCCTCGGCCTCGCTGCTCGCCACAATGCTATATGCTTGTTTTTTAAGAGCAAAAGCTCATTCTGTTTGATCATCCCCTTACGCCTGTCACTCAGACGTCAACAGATACAGATAGTGAACAGACAGTGAAACTAACGTATATAATTTTTCGATGACTGACATCACAGAATTTACTGGTATTTTGTGTGAATGGTCTCCTACCGGTAAAAAGCAATGTCGTTGCTTGTGTGAACAGCATATTTGTGTATTTACCGGTAAAGTAATTCTGGTAATTTACTGATAATTTACCGGGATGTGTGCACCTTTTTGTGTTTTTAATGGCATATTTTGACTATATTTTGTGTTCAGAATGACATGAGGGTGAATAAATGGCAGAATTTAAGGGACAATTCACCCCAAAAATGCACTTACCTTATTACAAACCTGAATACAAAAGATTGCAACACTTTTTTTTCATACAATGAAAGTCAAAAAAAAAAAAAAACATTGAAAAAATAAACACCTGCACATTTTTCAAAATATATTTTGTGATATTGAAATGAAATGAGGGTGAGTAAATTATGACAATTTTTATTTTTGGGTGAACTATCCCTTTAATTCAGAGAGTTGTTACTGACAAATGTAACCCAGGGCAATTATCTTGAAGCAATAAGCTTCAGGCACAGTTTTATTTGCACAGAGTGCAAGATAATCTCATTTCTTCCTTGCTTTTAAGTAATTATGTAGGTTTATATTGTTCTCCTGAGCAAATAGAAACTTCCCAGTCAGTGCGTGCATTGCATGAGGAAGATTTTTTTTTAAATGCAGTTGTTTTGGAATACCTCTGGCCCATGTTACTTTTTGATCCTGAATGAACCTTCTACCTTGACCCCACAGGGAACAACTTTCCTTTAGCAGGAAGGGTAATGTTGTCATTTCTCCATGCCATGCCAAGAACAACATAGCCAACTGAAGAGTTTTCCACACAGGGTCTGAGTGTCTGCTCAGCCTCCTTCCAAAAAGTGATTTAGGATAATTTTCGGTGCAACTGTAGGTGTTGATGGATGATGTTCACTGAGGTACGATACCCCGTATGCCACGTGACTGTTGTTATTTTCCTTCTGATGGCTGAACGGGCCCAATCTTTTCTTCGTCTTTCATCAAGGAACAAAAGAAACGGTTATTCAGGTAATGAAACTTGGACATTTTATAGAGACTCCGCGTCGGTGAAAGACATGTCTAGAGAGTAAAATGACTACGGATACGCCTGCTCTGAATTTGTCAGTTTCTACAAACCGTTTAGGTCAAGGCCAGGCCATGATGCATCTGGGACACATTAAAAAAGGCCATCTGTGAAAAATCTACAACTGATACATGTTTATTTAAGTAATTAGAAACAACTTGGAATTAAAATCACTGCGCATCTTCTGTATTTGCCACTTTTGAGAATATCTATTCAGATATAAAAATATAAAAAATGTATTCTACACATTAAAAATAAAGATTCTTCATTGGCAAGAAGAACCATAAACATCCATGGAACCTTTTAATGTCACAAAAGGTTCTTTAGAGTGGAAAAATGTTCTTTAGATTATTTAATTTTTTTCACTGAAAGGTTCTTTGGGGAACCAAAAATGGTTCTTTACTGTGAAACCCCCCTTTTGAAACCTATATTTTAAAAAGTTTGTACACCTTTTCTTTCACATTATTTTATTCCACTGTATGTTTGAACCTGCTTGAATTATGAGGATTATGCAGTGAGACAGATTTAATAATAGCAGTTCAGACCAATCCAGTGATGTGGTTTAATCATAATATCGCATATTCTGTATTCGGCTAGGGCTCAGGAAACTCTTCTGAATCTTAAGAATATGGCCGGAGAATACAAGATGACGAAATGCAGGAAACCACAAACCCTCCAATAAACTGGCAGGGGACCATGACTGACGGCTGTTTTAGCCATTTAGAATCTTATTTATTGGCACAACAGTCACTTTTACTACAGAAGATCTGGGCCAGGAACTGAAACTAACAGCGTAAAATGTGACTTCACACCTGGAGCATTAAAACCACAAGTCACAAAAAATAATCCTCAGAACAGACAGGAGAAGAACTCCAATAATTATGGAATTATGAATAAAAGAAAGTAAATATTATAATAGAAAAGTTATAGTCTATGTTTACTTTTTTTCTGTAACATACACTTTAATTGACAACTGGCATTTAGGTCAAAAACATTTTTTGATGGGGTCTGGGGTAAAAAAACTCAACAAGACCAAACCACATACATTGAATTAGTTTTTAATGAATTAAAATTCATTAAGTTAAAGGGGTGGTAAAACACGATTTCACTTTTCTAACTTTAGCTAGTGTGTAATGTTGCTGTTTGAGCATAAACAACATCTGCAAAGTTACAACGTTCAAAGTTTAAAGCAAAGGGAGATATTTGCTTTTAAAGAAATCGATTTCTAAGGACTACAGCAAACGGCCGGTAGGGACTACAGACATTCCTCCAGGGTCTCTGACATCACCAGCCCCAATATTTACATAAACCCCTCCTCCGAGAATATTAAATAAGGGGGGCGAGGCCATTTTTTATTGCTGTGGGGAAAAGTTGTTGTAGTATAGTTAGTAGGCTGGAGTGTTGTCGCTGCAATGCAGACGAAACACTGTTATTTTCATCCGGATTGCAGGTCCACTTTGTTCAGCCTTCCAAGGGACGGGGAGTTAGGGATCAATGGTTAAAATGTATTTTTAACTCGGTCCCTCATAATTATTACCCAAATCTCGCTCTCTGTGCTGCACATTTTACGGAGGAAAGCTTCCACAATCTTCGCGAGTTCAATGCAGGATTCGCACAACGGCTTGTCCTGAAAGATGGATTTAAAAACAGAAGCTGTTTACGGGCTACAACCTGTAAGTATGATTTATTTTTCGGCGATGTGTTTTCCTGTAATAGTTTGTATTGTTAATTGTACGTTGTAGCAAGGAAGTAAACAGATGACAACGCTGTTTGGCTCTGCAAACCATTTAAATGTTAAATGCTCATTCATACTTAACGTTATCCGACAAACACCTAACGTTACAAACTTTTTTTAAATCTCAACAGCGAACTTGGAATTAGTGTAAATTATTCTGTGATTAGAGCTTTTATGTATTGTTTATCTGCATGCTTGTTTATCTACGGGCATGCTAAACATGGTTCTGTGTTTGATTTGGCTACTAGTAAAGCCAATGTTTAGTGTTCGTTTTGGGTTAATAGTTCTTGCGACAGATATTTGGCTATAATCGTTCTAAAAATACAAAAGTTAAAGTGCCATTCAGTAGCGATCACTATAGATCCGCAGTCTTTACTCTTGAGGACTGAACAGGTTCTGCTCGATCATCTTCACTAAAATTGTCTGTGTCTGATTCGGGCTCAAATTGGTATGGTTTTATTGACGCCATTGTTTCTAATACTACCAAAGCACAGTCTACCGGTAAAGGTAAGGGGTGTGACGTTTCCGACAAACGTGGTGCACTAGGCGGTTAGCGAATCACAACACACTGGGCCACCTAACCAATCTGAGCCCATTGCGTATTTTTGAGGGACCGGCTTCATAGAACCCGGAAACCATCAGATCGTTTTTACAAGGAGGGACAGAGCAGTGTAGAATAAAGGTAAAATATATGAAAAATAGGGGTGTAACGATTCATCTTCTACATCGATGTATCGATTTATTTTCCTACGATCTAACTACATCGATCTGTGCTCGGCAAGTTGGCCTTCCGGACGACATATATCGATCTAACATCGTTTTAAAAGGTAATCAATCGATTGTATCGATCATAGGAAATAACGCATTGGATTTAAGCACGTCAGACTTTAAATGGATGTTTTTTCTTAGCACTTTTAATGATAAAGGCGTTAAACGTTACTCGATTCAGTTTGCCTATCTGTGACATCATCGCAACGCACGCACCAGCAGCAGCGCTAAGAAAACAAAACATAGCATGGCGGATGGCAGAGGAGAAGCCAACCAGCGAGAAATTATCAAGTCACCAGGAGAAAGAGCTAAGTTAGTAACGTGTTACCTGTACTTTCAACCCTTGCTAAATGTTACCTGTGCATTCCTGACACCAGTGTGCCAGCAGAGCGAGTTTTTAGTACTGCTGGCAACATAGTGAACGCACAGAGAAGTGTTCTGCGGTCAGATCATGTTGATATTTTTGAAAAAGAAATATGTAGAGTCATTGAAGAGTAGTTGGTTACATTTTATCTTTTGTTAAATATTGTTTGTTTATTAAACTGAGAGTAGTAGCAGGTTCAGCCAGTTTATTCAAACTGAAGAAATGTTGGTTGCACTTTATTTTTGATATTAATATTGTATTTGTATAATTTTAATGTTGAAAAACAACAGCAAAAGTAACAGGTACACCTACTATTAATTAAACCTGAAGAGAAGTTAGTTGCACTTTATTTTTGATATTAATATTGTAATATTATTATGTTGGATAACAAAAGCAGAAGTAGCAGGTTAACCTACTGTTGAAATTTTGGTTGCACTTACTGGGCTTTTATTGAAAATGTATTGAATATTGAAAATGAGAGCAGAAAAGGTTAACTTCCTGTTAATTCAACCTAAACTGTTGGTTGCACTTTATTCAAATAAAATTTGAATGCATTTGCCATTAATTGTTGTTTACTTGTTTGTTTATATCCATAATAAATGGATATGGATACCTGATTCCCTTACAAGAAACAACAGGAATCTAGGAAACTTCACCTGCACTGACCAGTATCCAGATATTTATTTCAGTCACACAATTTTTGGCTAAAAAGTTACTGAATCGATTTCAAGTCACTGAATCGTTTCGGATCGTATCGTTCTAAATGAACCAAAATCGTCCTTGAATCGTATCGACAACCTCAAATCGTGATACGAATCGAATCGTTGTTAAAACGAATCGTTACACCCCTAATGAAAAATAATGCAATTTTTTAAAAACGAAGCATGAACATGTTACAGTGCACCCCACAATCACAATCAAGCCTTCGAAAGAATGTGTTTTACCACCCCTTTAATATTACAACAAAAAAACAAAAAAATGCAATAAATACAAATGATAACTACAAGCAACATTCTTGCATGCAAAATATTATGGTTGCATCTGATTTAGTGTGCCTCCCTACTAAGCAGGCGAAAAACAGTTTGTGACAAAATAATTATGTCAGAATTCACAGTCCTCATAAAAGAGTTGGGAAAAAACCCATATGCCTACGATGGACACTTTACTATCCCATGAGGCCACAGGAGAGGATTTGCGATGGTAGGTCACATGATAATGACAGCATGGCGGATGTAGTACGTCCAGATTACAAGCATACTACACACATTCATACTATATAGAACACCCCGCCAACACGTAATGTATGCATGTGTGAGCATGTAATATGAATTGCACAAATTCACGTTTTTGTACATGGAGACAGTAAAGGCAATCGTTTTCAAAACCTTGCACTAAGAAACCCGTGTAAAAAAGTTTGCGTTTTCAGGCCCCCAAAAATGAATGTAAATGAATGCCCAAAATGCATAAAAAGTTGAAAACCCTAAATGTGCTGTATAACTGTCTGAATCGGAAATCACCCCCTAAACCCTCAATCACTATTCCCTACATTAGTTCAGTAATACAGTTCACTTGAAGGAGTGAATGGAAACTAGTGAGGGAATTCAGACAGCCGTTGAGTGTACATCAGCTGTACACCCATGATTGCGGTGCAATGTGGGATAGAATGAGTGAACTTGATGATGTCTACTATGGTTTCAGGCAAATGGCTATCCCCTAAAATAATGCCATATGAGGGTATAGTGGACGGTTTCCGATTCAGCTACTGTCTTTGTACACTTACCAGCCACTTTATTAGGTACACCTATTCAACTGTTCATTAACAAAAATATCTAATCAGCCAATAACATGGCAGCAACTCAGTGCATTTAGGCATGTAGACATGGTCAAGACAATCTGCTGAAGTTCAAACTGAGCATCCGAGTCATTTACATGACTTTGAATGTGCCATGGCTGTTGGTGCCAGACGGCTGGTCTTAGTATTTCAGGAAATGCTGATCAACATGCACAACCATAGGGTTTACAGAGAATGGCCCAGCAGTTCTGAGGCTACAAATCACACAGGCTCACCAAAAATTGGACTATAGAAGAAAAAATGTTGTCTGGTCTGATGGGTCTCGATTTCTACTGCAACATTCAGATGGTAAAGTCAAAATTTGGCATAAACAACGTGAAAGTATGGATCCATCAGGCTTTGTATCAACGGTTCAGGCTGCTGGTGGTGTAATGGTTTTGAGGGTATTTTCTTGGCACACTTTGCGCTCCTAAGTACCAATTGAGCATTTTTTTAAATGCCACAGCCAACCTGAGTATTGTCGCTACTTCCAGCAAGATAACGTGCCATGTCACAAAGCTCACATCTGCAAAAACTGTGTGATGCTTTCAATATGGACCATATAACCCAACACAGCTGGGTCAAATTAACTGAGTTGCCAAAATGACCCACAATGGGTTGTTTTTAACTGTAAATGTTTTAAAATAAAGTTAACATTCAAAGAAATATGAATTATATTTTAATGAGGATTTTATTTAATTTAATTTAATATTTTTCACACTCAAAAAAAAAACAATTCTCACATCATGCTCAAAAGTTGGCAGAAAGTTCCCTTTGACTGAAAACACAAACATGTGTACCACAAATGCGATTTTTCCATTCAGGACCACAATCCAAGACTTGCAAGTGAGAAGTGATAGCGCATTAGTTTAACAGTTTGGCACCAGCTGAGTGTTTAATGTTTGGGATTCAAGAGGACAGCTTATCATAATTTTATTGATTTATCTTGAGAGGACTACATCATGTATTTGTGGCGAAGCACGCTCATTAATCTTTAGAAGTGTAGAAAGCAACCTCCAGAAATGTTCCTTGGCAGCAGGTTTGCAGTAGAACACTGAGCGGGGGGAAATGATTGTTATCAAGTTTGTCCAAATGGTGGCGATACACAGACCCAGGCAGATTATTTCCAGAACCTTCCACTGCCTGTTCTCACTGATTGAGCCTTAGTGCAGAATGCAAAGTGCAGCTGTTGGTTTACTGTCAGGGACTTGGTTTCCCAATTAACTGTCTGATCCAATCTCTCCTTGTATCCCAGCCCACCTGTATACACACACTCCATGACATTCCAGTCATTCCAAGGCACTCCCAAACACTCCCTGCCTCCACTGGAGGACCACCTGCACTACTCCACACTCTAGAGTCAAGCTCGGCAGCATATCTGCTATTCAGTTCATTTAGGAATTCATTTATTCATTCTCTACTTCATAAAAACATAGATAGTACACTTAGACATGTGTAGTCTGAAATATTTCTTGTCCATGACACGACAACAATTTAGGAGTCTATCGTAACTATTGTAACAGACAAAAATATGGTGTGGTCTGAACCCGGCATTAGCCTCTCAGCAGATACTTGTGCCGCTACATTAGGGAAGAACAAAACACTAAACTTGGTTAAATGGATAGTTCACCCAAACATGAAAATTCTGTCATTAATTACTCACCCTCATGTCGTTCCAAACCCATAAGACTTGCGCTCATCTTCAGAACACAAATTAAGATATTTTTTATGAAATCTGAGAGCTTTCCATGAACACTATATTGCCAAAAGTTTTGGGACGTGTGCCTTAACATGCACATGAACTTTAATGACATCCCATTCTTAATCCCTAGGGTTTAATATGAAGTTGGCCCACCCTTTGCAGCTATAACAGCTTCGACTGTTCTGGGAAGACTTTCCACAAGGTTTAGAGTGTGTTTATGGGAATTTTTGACCATTCTTCTAGAAGCGCATTTGTGAGGTCAGGCACTGATGCTGGATGAGAAGGCCTGGCTCGCAGTCTCTGCTCTAATTCATCCCAAAGGTGTTCTATCGAGTTGAGGTCAGGACTCTGTGCAGACCAGTCAAGTCCTCCACACCAAACTCGCTCATCCATGTCTTGATGAACCTTGCTTTGTGCACTGGTGCGCAGTCATGTTGGAACAGGAAGGGGCCACCCACAAACATCCCCACAAAGTTGGGAGCATGAAATTGTCCAAAATGTCTAGGTATGCTGAAGCATTAAGAGTTCCTTTCACTGGAACTAAGGGACCAAGCCCAACCCCTGAAAAACAACCCAACACCAAACTTTACACTTGACACAATGCAGTCAGACAAGTACCGTTCTACTGGCAACCACCAAACCCAGACTCGTCAGACTAGAGTCCAGTGGCGGTGTGCTCTACACCACTGCATCCGACACTTTGCATTGCACTTGGTGATGTAAGGCTTGAATGCAGCTGCTCGGCCATGGAAACCCATTCCATAAAGATCTCTACGCACTGCTCTTGAGATAATCTGAAGGCCACATGAAGTTTGGAGGTCTGTAGCTATTGACTGCGACTTCTGCGCACTGTGTGCCTCAGCATGCGCTGACCCCGCTCTGTGATTTTATGTGGCCTACCACATTGTGGCTGAGTTGCTGTTGTTCCCATTTGCTTCAACTTTGTTATAATACTACTAACAGCTGACCGAATATTTAGCAGTGAGGAAATTCCACGAATGGATTTATTGCGCAGGTGACAACCTATCACGGTACCACGCTTGAATTCACTGAGATCCTGAGAGCGACCCATTCTTTCACAAATGTTTATAGAAGCGTCTCCATGCCTAGGTGCTTGATTTTATACACCTGTGGACATGGAAGTGATTGGAACACCTGAATTCAATGATTTGGAGCGGTGTCCCAATACTTTTTGCAATGTAGTGGATATTGATAGCCTGACGTCGTCATACTGAGATTCTAGGATACGAACAAGTTCTCCGTATAGGATTAGAATTCAAAGTGCTCTTTGGTGAAGTGGATGATTACGATACTGTTGATCATCTGTCCATCATCGTTTAAAGCCCGCCCTGACAATTTGATTGGTCCGAACAGCTCTGGTTCGGCCATAGTTGCTCCACAACGGATCAAGTCCAGACCGAACTTCCCGACCTCAAATGTTGTGGGCGGGGCTAAGTTCGGCTGTCATCCAGGCTATAGTAGATTGAGTTGTTTAGTCCAAATTTTCTGAAGAGACACGATTGCTTCATATGATGAACAGATTTAATTTATAGGCTTTTATTCACATATAAACATTCATCAACTTACACATCAGTTGTGGTAAACGGAAGCTCAAGCATGCTTGCTTGACATGTGAGAACCAATGAGGTCTGTTATGCAGCACGTTTGAGCTTCCCCAATGAGTTTTGTGAGATTTGTTCTTGCAGGTTTGGTTGAGCTTTTTGTTCACTGATCATTGTTTATATGTGAATAAAAGCCTAAATTCAAAAAATTTGAAATTATTAAAAATAAAATTTTATGTTCGACACTACACCATCAATATACTATAAGCATCAAACTGTTGGCAGTTTTCACATAATTGCCCTGATTTATGATGAAGCAAAAGGTTATTTAAGGTCAATATTCAGAGTTTGGATCAGAGTGTTGAATCAGTCATCGTGTGGCAGAGATCCCACGCACAGTGATGATAGGTCGGTCCACCCTGCGTTTCCTCACATCAGACCGGCACAGGGGAACCTGATACATCTTCACTTATTCTGAACCCTGTTCATTTAACCTGCCGTCTGAGTCCAAGTCAAACAGCTGTGGCTACTGTGAACACTACAGCAAAGATAAGTTACCACGCAATGAGAAAAAACAACAGGCCCAACTCCCATCGCTCCGCAGGCGAGGAAATTTGTGTGGATAGGGAAGATCTGGTTTAAGTTGTGCGTGGACAGTCATCAATCCAAAACACTCCCCCCTCTCCCAAAAGACAAAAACATCCACATGCTGGATGCACCGATGCAGTAATAAGACCCATGGCTGCAAATTTTCCAAATTGAAGATCAACTGGGCAATGACACTCCTTCTTGGTCCAAGAGTTAAAGGAGTGCCCAGATATTTCTATGGACCTGAATCAAGGAACATCACAGCTTATCCCATCTAGGTCTTTGTCCGGAAGGATCCGTGGGTAAGCGCTTGGTTTCTGGGCTTTGTGCCGAGAGGAACACCTGCAGTGGAGAATTGGGAGAAATCTTGAGACTCTGGGAGAGAGCAGAGCTGTGATGTGCTGCTTAATAAGGCTTTCGTGTAAGATCCATTTCCCTCCATCCTTACAAGCATCTGGCTCCAACAGTAAGAGCGAGATATATATCCTCTTTGATCTATTGTAGAGTGTGGGTCAGATATGCTTAACTTTGAGAATAAAGTACATGTACCAGACCACAGTTTTCGTGTGTGATGCATCGTCCCCGCTGTGTTACAATGGAATTTAAGGCAATCTATAAATGACCTAATATGACAACTATGTGTGTCCTTTTTTGGACCTTGTAGACAACTAGTGTCCTCTAATGAAGTTTATGATACTGCAGCAGTATCTGGGAGAAACAAAGAGGTTTTACTGAATAAATACACTTTTACAGGATTAAGTCAGCTAAATCTGAAAATTCTGTCATTATTTACTCACCCTTGTTGTTCAAAAAGTGTATTTTGTCTGTAGAACACAACAGGATACATTTTGAACAATGTACTAGATTATCTTTTCAATGCAGCTACAATAGTGACTAAAAATGAACACAAAGCAACATAAAAGTTTCACTGAAAACTAAATAAAACGTAAATGTCTAAGTAATGATTGCAATCAGAATTGCCATTTGTTTTAATTCTGTAATGTTTCATTCTTAGAAGAAAAGGTTCTATATAGAAACGTAAAGGGTTATTTTAGGAGCTTCATAATGTATTTACTTTTTGGGTTCCCACCATGAGAAATTTTGTTTTAAATTTTATTATTATTTTTTTTTTAATTAACCAGCTCATAAACACATTTTATCACCAGCAATTACCCATTAAACATGGAAGTATTATGCAATCATTTAAGACATTTCTCCTTATATTGAACATTTTTGGCATAAAGTGTTCATTAAAACTGAATCAAGAACCATAGGCTTCTAGAACCCCACTGAACCTTTTTTTTCTATGATAGGCTTGGGTAAAGTGATGGGCACTTGAAATATTGAACATATTTAAATAATATAATTGATAAATACAATGAAATAAACCTATTAGTTTGGATAAACTATCCCTTTAATTGTTGTTCAGCACAGACACGCCTGAGAAAGTGTCTGTACAATAAGCTACCAGTTTTGAAAAAGTTTCTTACTGTGGCCTTAGTATTTCATACAGTAAAACTCTATGCCAAAAGAAACACTGTTGACTTCTATTAGTTTCTTGGGGGCTACAGTTTTGGATGTACAGTAGGGGCCAATTTGGCTGCAAACCCCCATTTTTTCTCTCCCGCAAAGAAAGAAGCTAAAGACATACTTCTTACAGCATGGATGAAGATAAATTACAATAACACTCAAAGAACTGAAGTGAACTCCAAGTTATGTTTCTTCATGTTTATACAGTCTACCTTAGACAGGTCTTATTGTCAATTTTATAAGAAGACCATTACTCCTTTATAGATTCAATTACAGTTCAATTTGTTTTGTAGAGTGATATAATTTTAACACCATCAGGGTTGTGCATCACGCTTAGTGAGAGGGCAAGTGACAAAAACTCCTTTTGCCTTGAGAGTGAACAAATGCTTTACAGCAGCCGAAATAATATAATTATGCGCACAAGCATAGAGTGTAAAATGAACCAGTCAAACTATGATAATGATTTTACAATAATGACCACTTAAGGTGTGGTCACAAGAGTCTTGTTTACTCTTGTAGCCAGGGCCGTTTCTAGCCATTTGATGCCGTGGGCGAAATCCTTATTGGTGCCCCTAGTCAAATTTTAAAAAGCAACATTGGTATTACTGGCATTAATTAACAAATACATACTACTAAATTATATTTATATATATTTGTTAATAAGGATTAAAATGAATACCAGTAATACTATTGTGTAGCCAGATGGCTGTTTAGCCCTGGGCCTATATAATATATATATATGTGCAATCTAGCCTGGATGCCAGCCGAACTTAGCCCCGCCCACAACATTTTTACTCGGGCAGTTCGGTCTGGACTTGCTCAATAGAGAAGTAATTATGCCCGAACAGAAACTGTTCGGACCAATGAAATTGTCAGGGCGGGCTTTAGAAGATGATGGACAGATGATTAACAGTAACGTAATCATCCACGTTATCAAAGGCGCTTGGGTTGAGTTTGTTCTAATCCTAAACGGAGAACTTGTTCGTATATGCATTCACCTTTACTATTTCTCTCAGAAATGATGATCGTGTTGGTAAGTACTCTGTGTATCCTTAAATTCTTTTTTTTACAACAACGGCAAAGATCGTTTACACTCATCTTTTTCTTCTAACGCTAGGCTACTTATTCCAGCGTGCGTGCAGACAGGGTTGCCAAGTTTTTACAACAAAACCCGCCCAATTGCTAACGTTCCTCAAAACTAGCCAAAAACAAGCCTAATAGCTTTCCGGGGGGGTTCTCCGGGGAAAAAAGGCATTTGGGGGATAAAATATGTGTTATTTTGGCAGGGTTGGCAGCTAAAAATCGCATTCCTGGGTCTGTATATCACATAATTGGGGTCGCTTCAACCCGCGGACATAGCAACACAGTGCAGTTGAGTTCTGTTGACATTTGACAACTAACGTTATGCGTCGCTCCATTGCTCTGATTGGTTGTAGGTCTATCCAATTGAGGTCTTTCCTGGTTCGGTTGAAACACGCCCCATAACCACAGCCCAACGGAGCAGTATCAGACTCATATTCTGACTAGAATTGAGTATGACGACGTCAGGCTATGTGCAATCCCTAGTTGCTAAGAAATTGTTCTCAGACATAACTACATAATTATTATGTGTTATTATTACATTTCACATGAAAGTAATAAGAATAAATACTGATTCAGTGTGTTTTTTATTACTCAATGATGCTTGAACTTCCCCAATAATGCAACGCTTTGCCCTATGTGTACAACACTGCTTGCATTAAGCACAATTATAACTGAATGAATCGATTCAGCATTCAACACCATCCGTAAAGATGCATTTATTTCGACATAGTGATTTAATAATGGATGTATTAATGTTGTGAATTAGCACATTTTATTTTTTCACCATTTTTAAATTGGCCGTTAAAGTTTTATATGGGACACCTAAAAACACTCTGATTCTTTTAACAATGCATTGGCGCAAACACCTTTTGGAGGTGCAAGTTATGGAAGAAAGCTTTATAGAGTCAAAATATAACACACTCACTTCAGCATGAAATCCTTTTTTTATGCTGGAGTGTGCAGTTATATTTTGCCTCTAACATAAACAAATGCTATCTGCCCATTTCACAGTGTGATTTCTCGACTGCCACAAAAACTACAAAATTGACTTTAAAAACTAAAGTCTTAACAAAATACATATTTGTGCACTTTTTACTTTACCTGTTTTTTTTAATTGGCCTTTAGTTTGAATTTAGCTTCATTGTATGGTTTAAAAAAAGCGTTAGCTTGCCAGAGCATTGACCAAGCTCTTTGGTCTAATGGTGTTGTTGAGCGCTCCAAACGCAGTTTTTTTGACAGTAATTGACAGTACTCTGATCCAATGGCATGTAGGAATCGTCAGATTGACAGTTCTCTGATCCAACAGTGTGGGGGAACTAGTGGGGACGGCAATAACATTTTTGGGTGGCCGTGACACCCTTTACACACAAAATCTAGTGCCAGATATGTGCTCATTGGCGCACTGATGGCGCCCTAGGCGACCGCCTAGTTTGCCTATGCCTAAAAACGGCCCTGCTTGTAGCCCTCGATTCCTGAAAGAGGGAACATAGACGTTACGTCGATACTGATGTATTGGGGTCTAAATTTGGATCCCAACCACCTTCAGGTAGTAAGAAGAAGACTGTCGAGTGAGATTTGCAGGTCAAGCCACTCCACTGGACATACGGGTATATAAGATGGCCTGCAAATCACTTTAACATCTCTGTTTCCTCCTTCAGGGAACAAGGGTTACAAGAGTAATCGAGATGTTTCCTTTCAATCACATTCAACGTTACGTCGATACTGATGCATTGGGGTCCCTATGGAAAGCGCCACAACCACTGACCCACTGAATCACATCATGGGCATCAAGCCCAGTACAGGGGCTGACCGACTGGGCATGCATCTCGAGTACTGAGCCAGGTGTCGGACACAACCGTCACATCTGACTGCCGAAGGATGCTTGGAGGAAACTCCATCCAGGGTTTGCCAATTGGGGAACTCGGTTGGAGAGTCTAGAAGGCGCTCTAACACAGAGCCTGATTACCCGCCACTTACCTATTATACAGTTAAGACACGGGAAGAAACTGGCTCCGCACCTGGAGTTTAAAGAATCTCGCAAAGGTATGAGGTGTCGCCAAGCCCACAGCTCCCCTGATGTCTGCTAAAGAGGTGTCATGCGCTAATGCCCTGGAGGAGGCTACACTCCTTGTAGAGTGAGTTCTAACTCTAAAGGAGCACGGCATGCCTTGAGTTTGGTATGCTATCAAGTGGGCCAACCTCTGTTTGAAGACAGCCTTTCCTTTCTGCTGACCTCCAAAACAGACAAAGAACTGCTCTGAGCTCCTGAAGCTCTGCGTCTGTTCCACGTAGATTCGCAGGGTGCGAACGGGACAGAGCAACATAAGGGCTGGGTCTGCCTCCTCCAGGAGAAGCGCTTGCAAGTTCACCACCTGGTCCTGAAAAGGAGTGGTGGGAACTTTGGGCACATATCCAGACTGGGGTCTCAAATTTCAGGCTTGTTTCGCTGATCGAAAATGCCTGTATGTCCCTCACCCTCTTGATGGATGTAAGCGCAGGTGTATAAAATCAAGCACCTAGGCATGCAGACGCTTCTACAAACATTTGTGAAAGAATGGGTTGCTCCAGGAGCTCAGTAAATTCAAGCTCAGTACCGTGATTGGTTGCCACCTGTGCAATAATAAATCACGCTTCTCTGTCTGGCAATCCGATGGACGAGTCTGGGTTTGGCAGTCCTGATCTCAACCCGAAAGAACACCTTTGGGATGAATTAGAGCGGAGACTGCGAGACAGGCCTTCTCGTCCAACATCATTGCCTGACCTCACAAATGCGCTTCTAGAAGAATGGTAAAAAAATTCCCATAAACACAACTTGTGGAAAGCCTTCCCAGAAGAGTTGAAGCTGTTATAGCTGCAAAGGGTGGGCCAACTCCATATTACAGATTACTACGGATTATGAATGGGATGTCATTAAAGTTCATGTGCATGTAAAGGCAGACGTCCCAAAACGTTTGGCAATATAGTGTATTTTATAACCTTACCTGTATAGAGTGCTCCAGCAATTGTTGTTGTTGTTTGTAGGCCAACCCGGAAGTTAGCATGGTTCCCTCGGAAAAAACCCAATAGGATTTTTTCCATTTTTCTTTTTGGATTACAGCAGAAAATAAGATATGTAACCAACAAAAGTTTATGATTCTTATGTTTTGTTCATCATGCTAATCTTCACAAAAGAACAGATCTCTTCACAAATCTTCACAAGTCTCAGATTTTTTCTTTGAAAGCCTTCAGAAAATATGAATATAATTCAGTCTTTCTTGTGTTTAATGTGAAATGTCTTTCTTTTTTTCTTTTTCTTTTTTTTCAAGAGCTTTGAGCTAAAATGATTTGCACCAAATTCTGACATAAAGTGACATGAAAACATATCTAAATCAAATTCATGGATCCTCCAGGTTATTTCTCTCTCTTTGGCAGTCTTTGTTTCTGTCTCCAGCTCAGCTTTTCAGTCATCAATACATTATGCCCTGTTCATTTCCTTCATGCTGACTGACATTGTGTCCTTGGCCATCTGGCTTTTTCCGAGCTTTAGACTCTGACTGTACGTCAGTAAAGGTCACAAGGGCCTTTTTCTACCAGCAAATAGGAAAAGGTAATGGGTGCTTCTTGTTCTCTGGTTTCCTTTTAATAATAGTCTTAATTTAGGAATTGTGGAAATTAGGTGATTCACCACAAACCTACACTTACATAATTTCCTCAACAGACTGAAAGCATGAATTAACACACAAATATTACTTCAAGTATACTACTTCAAGAAATAGATATCTTTCTAGTAACGGTAATGAGACTTTTCAGGAGGTTCAGCTGAGGAACCAAACTCAACAACCCGGAAACAGATATTTAAACTGAAGTGGACTGATGGAAGAAGACTAGAAAGCTAGGAGGGGAACATTTTTAAGGCTGACCACAGGTGTGGTCACAAATGCACAAATACAACAAACAGAGGATTAGAGCAGTGGTTCTGGATCCAGATTTTACATTTGGCCTTAAGTGGCAACCCAATACAGTACCAAAATTGTTTACTGTATAAAATTAAATTTCAATGGTTTCATGCTCTCAGCAGCCAATAATTCACCCCTGAAAACACATTGTGGTCGGCACAAACCATGTTTATCCTCAGTGCAAATGAACCCATATTATATGCAGTCTGAGGCATATTTTCTTTTACTTGTGTAGTTTTGTTGATGGGTTTTGAGGATGAGGGCATGTCACGCAAACTAGTTGAACTCCTGGTTGTGACCCACTTAAAACTACACTCTCTGAAAAAATGTCAAAAGGTACTACCTTAAAGGTACTAATATATGCACCATTTAGGGGTAAATAATGTACAGAGGTGTACCATTTGAAAGGGTTCCACCCCAGTAACAGCTTTTATAAATTTTTTCCCCTGAAGTGAAGCTATAAAAAAGTCCATGGGAGATATAAAATAAGTGACCACCTCTTTCATCATGCTGTTTCACCTGAATCTCCTAATTGCCCACCAGAGAGAAAGAACGGCTGTTGAACCTCCACATTTATCATCCATTGTGAGAAGAGCCCTTAAGGTGAAGACAATACAGTCCTCCAGGCCAGTGTGTGTTTAAATAAAAAACAAGCGCTTTGACTATTTATCAGTTTAATGCATTTTGGTCAGCGGATAAACTGTGTTGAGACACAAATGACCTGTAGAAAACAAGCAAACCCATGCTAGCCTCTGGCCTCCAAATAGTTCACACAAAGGTGTCTCACTTTTCCTCTCCACTGAGAACACTTGACACTTTGTCCTTGCAAAAGTGGCGATAAAGCAAGCACGAGGGAGTTTTGGCCCCATAAGTGTAAGGTCAGGCAGTGTCTCATACAGTGCTCTCATTCACTCTTGTAATAATCCTGTAACACGTCTTCCTGTGTGAAAGGACAAGTGACCCTTAACCCCACGACCTGAGGTTTGTGGAAACAAATCATACCGTCATCCGAAAAAACCCTCCAAAGCATCTCGGCGTGGGCCCTCGCACCTGGGCCTCCTTCAGTGTTGATCCTTTTCATTATAAATTATCACACCAATGAATACAGCTCATCCACCTTTATTGCCCGCAAAGGCGTCCACTGGCGTTATTAGATTCATGCGAAAGCCACATGTGCTAATGGCAGTTCCTCACACGAGTTTTGACTGGTCTTTCATCACTCTCGCTTCCCCCACACGTTTCTGCCGAAGTCTGGCATGTGTTAAACTGTCCGGAAAGTAAGAGAAAGAAAGTGGGAGAAGGAGAATAACAACGGGCCAGGAAGAGTGGGAGGTGGGAAGAGGGTCTGAGTGAGAAATAAGGAAACCAGCTTTACTTGCATCATCCATAACTCGAAATTGATTGGAAACAGTGTTGGGAAGTAACTGAAGGTATTGAATCAATAAAGAAGATTACTGCTATACACTGCATTTTAGACCTTCTTAATGAAATATGTTTTATAAAAAATATGACATAATATGCTATTAATTAATTCATCGTAAATGAAAATGTGATAATATTTAATAAAAGCCCTCAAATGAAGATAATTTAAAGACATTAAATTACTGTGGCAGTGTTGTTATTGTTAACTGAAACAAAAACCAATGATGAAAAATGAGATGTTGTCTGAAATACAGTAAATATGTTTAAGTTGAAGAACTTCAAAATTACTAAAGCTAAAACTGAAATAAAAATAAATCAGATATAAATGCTCCTCCTTGAACTGCCACCTTAACGTGGTGGAGGGGTTTGAGTACCCGAATGAACCTAGGAGCTATGTTGTCCGGGGCTATATGCCCCTGGTAGGGTCTCCCAAGGCAAACAGGTCCTAGGTGACGGGTCAGACTAAGAGCAGTTCAAAAAACCCTTATGATGACCAAAAATAAGAGGACCGTGACGTCGCCCGGTACGGCGCAGCCGGGGCCCCACCCTGGAGCCAGGCCTGGGGTTGGGGCTCGTATACGAGCGCCTGGTGGCCGGGCCTTCCCCCACGGGGTCCGGCCGGGCTCAGCCCAAAGGAGCGACGTGGGGACACCTTCCCGTGGGCCCACCACCCACAGGAGGGACCGTAAGGGGCCGGTGCAGAGAAGATCGGGCAGCAGTCGAAGGCAGGAGCCTAGACAACCCGATCCCTGGACACGGAAACTGGCTCTTGGGACATGGAATGTCACCTCACTGCCGGGGAAGGAGCCTGAGATTGTGCGTGAGGTTGAGAGGTTCCGACTAGAGATAGTCGGAATCACCTCTACGCACGGCTTGGGCTCTGGAACCACACTCCTCGAGAGAGGATGGACTCTTCACCACTCCGGAGTTGCCCATGGTGAGAGGCGGCGGGCTGGTGTGGGCTTGCTTATAGCCCCCCAGCTCTGCCGCCATGTGTTGGAGTTCACCCCGGTGAACGAGAGGGTCGTTTCCCTGCGGCTTCGGCTCAGGGATAGGTCTCTCACTGTTGTTTGTGCCTACGGGCCGAACGGCAGTGCAGAGTACCCGGCCTTCTTGGTGTCCCTGGGAGGGGTGCTGGAAAGTGCTCCGACTGGGGACTCCGTCGTTCTACTGGGGGACTTCAACGCCCACGTGGGCAATGACAGTGACACCTGGAGGGGCGTGATTGGGAGGAATGGCCCCCCTGATCTGAACCCGAGTGGTGTTCAGTTGTTGGACTTCTGTGCTAGTTACGGTTTGTCCATAACGAACACCATGTTCAGGCATAAGAATGTCCATCAGTGCACATGGCACCAGGACACTCTAGGTCGTAGGTCAATGATCGACTTTGTGGTCGTTTCATCTGACCTGCGGCCATATGTCTTGGACACTCGGGTGAAGAGAGGGGCGGAGCTGTCAACTGATCACCACCTGGTGGTGAGTTGGATCCGATGGCGGGGGAGGAAGCTGGACAGTCCCGGCAGACCCAAACGTACTGTGAGGGTCTGCTGGGAACGTTTGGCCGAGTCTCCTGTCAGAGAGATCTTCAACTCCTACCTCCGGCAGAACTTCGACCGGATCCCGAGGGAGGATGGAGATATTGAGTCCGAATGGACCATGTTCTCCACCTCCATTGTCGCTGCGGCCGCTCGGAGCTGTGGCCGTAAGGTCTCCGGTGCATGTCGAGGCGGCAATCCCCGAACCCGGTGGTGGACACCGGAAGTAAGGGATGCCGTCAATCTGAAGAAGGAGTCCTATCGGGCTTGGTTGGCTTGTGGGACTCCTGAGGCAGCTGACATGTACCGGCAGGCTAAGCGGACTGCAGCCCGGGTGGTTGTGGAGGCAAAAACTCGGGCCTGGGAGGAGTTCGGTGAGGCCATGGAAAAGGACTATCGGCTGGCCTCGAAGAGATTCTGGCAAACCGTCCGGCGCCTCAGGAGGGGGAAGCAGTGCCCTACCAACGCTGTTTACAGTGGCGATGGGCGGCTGTTGACCTCAACTGGGGATGTCGTCGGACGGTGGAAGGAATACTTCGAGGATCTCCTCAATCCCGCCATCACGGCTTCCATTGAGGAAGCAGAGGCTGGGGGCTCAGAGGAGGACTCGTCCATCACCCAAGCTGAAGTCACCGAGGTGGTCAAGAAACTCCTCGGTGGCAAGGCACCGGGGGTGGATGAGATCAGCCCTGAGTACCTCAAGTCTCTGGATGTTGTGGGGCTGTCTTGGCTGACACGCCTCTGCAGCATCGCGTGGCGGTCGGGGACAGTGCCTCTGGGATGGCAGACCGGGGTGGTGGTCCCTCTTTTTAAGAAGGGGGACCGGAGAGTGTGTTCCAGTATGGGGTCCGGGGTCCTTTGCTAAGGGCTGTCCGGTCCCTGTACGACAGGGAGTTTGGTCCGCATTGCCGGCAGTAAGTCAGACTTGTTCCCGGTGCATGTTGGACTCCGGCAGGGCTGCCCTTTGTCGCCGGTTCTGTTCATAATTTTTATGGATAGAATTTCTAGGCGCAGCCAGGGGCCGGAGGGTGTCAGGTTTGGGGACCACGCGGTTTCGTCTCTGCTCTTTGCGGATGACGTTGTCGTGTTGGCTCCTTCTAACCAGAACCTTCAGCATGCACTGGGACGGTTTGCAGCCGAGTGTGAAGCTGCTGGGATGAGGATCAGCACCTCCAAATCCGAGGCCATGGTCCTCAGTCGGAAAAGGGTGGTTTGCACTCTTCAGGTTGGTGGAGAGTTCCTGCCTCAAGTGGAGGAGTTCAAGTATCTAGGGGTCTTGTTCACGAGTGAGGGGAGGATGGAACGGGAGATTGACAGACGGATCGGTGCAGCTTCTGCAGTAATGCGGTCGATGTACCGGTCTGTTGTGGTGAAGAAAGAGCTAAGCCGTAAGGCGAAGCTCTCGATTTACCGGTCAATCTACTTTCCTACTCTCACCTATGGTCATGAGCTTTGGGTCATGACCGAAAGGACAAGATCCCGGATACAGGCGGCCGAAATGAGTTTTCTCCGCAGGGTGGCTGGGCGCTCCCTTGGAGATAGGGTGAGGAGCTCAGTCACTCGGGAGGAACTCGGAGTAGAGCCGCTGCTCCTCCACATCGAGAGGGGTCAGCTGAGGTGGCTCGGGCATCTGTTCCGGATGCCTCCTGAACGCCTTCCCAGGAAGGTGTTTCGGGCATGTCCAACCGGGAGGAGGCCCCGGGGAAGACCTAGGACACGCTGGAGGGACTATGTCTTCCGGCTGTTCTGGGAACGCCTCGGTGTACCCACGGAAGAGCTAGAGGAAGTGTCTAGGGAGAGGGAAGTCTGGGCATCTCTGCTTAGACTGCTGCCCCCGCGACCCGGCCCTGGATAAAGCGGAAGAAGATGGATGGATGGATGGACAGATATAAATGTTATATATATAAATATATCGGTTCAAGTTTAATACTCCCTGGTCCTCGTTGTATTATTTAGCAACTTTTTGTTTTCATGTATTCATCCAGATCTCACCAAAGTCATATCATTCTCTATATGACATATTGTATAAGATTTATTACATGCAAAGTAATTGTCTGTCTTAAAGTTGCATTCAGTAATTTTACTTTCATTAAAAAGTTTACACTCATCTACAATCAATATACTTTTGATAATTAGTAAATAATTTCACATCAGGTATATCAGTATACTAATCACACTGTTTTATTTTACATGGAGCCCCTCATGAGGGCCGAAATGTTTATATCACATGACCATCTGATGAGCCCTTTCAATTAATCAACCCAATTAGCAACAGGAGGAGTATATATATATATATATATATATATATATATATATATATATATATACATACAGCAGATTTATCTCTGTCCCACAACAGCATCCCTTCTCCACCCCATCTCCTGACTCCTAACTATTCCTATCCCAGGCTGGGAAGGGGAGCACTCTGGTCCGGGCTAAATTTCGAGCTCGGAGCCCTCCCCTCAGACAGCACGCCAAATATGCATAACCTTTACTTTATTTAATTATATATAAGTGTGAGCTTGTGAATCATTTTATTTCCGTAACAGCCATCACTGAATACATTTGCACACAGAATAAACGAATGGCATTAATAAGCAAAAACTTTTATGTGATGTTTCATCCACACCACTAGGTGTCCCATTTCCTGGGAATCAAACCCACGACCATGGCATTGCTTGTGCCATGTTCTACTGAGCTATAGGCTGTGTTTAACTCCACTTTTAGACATACACATGCAAACTTCCCTAAGCACTTTCCCTCGGGGGAATCCTCACCGCCATTTTGATGTGCGTTCAACTTCATCAAGTGGGCGAGGGAAGTTTATTTGGACAGACCTTCAACCCCTCGATTTTGACCAGTTTTGCAATGTAAGTAATGAATGACGAACATCCAAGTTAACTAGACAGACGGAAGATAGTGAGGGAAGCTAGGGCATAAAAAAAGTGTTAGGCCATAGAGTGCAACAGTCAGGTTCTGGAAGTAAAAACTCCATAGGGAAACCTACTGTGAGTTAAAAGGTTGTTAATTGATGGCAAATGCTTTTGTTAAAACCATCAATTTGCATTATTTTTTAAATAAATGTTTAACACTGAATGTTTGGTGAAAAACGTCTCTGGTTACGTATGTAACCTATGTTCCCTGAGAACAGGGAACGAGACGCTGCGTCAGCTGACGCTACGGGGAACGCCTCCAGCGTGACAGGTGCCTGAAATCACAATTACAAAACGTCAATCCTATTGACCGGCGACAGCCCATGACGTCATCAAGGTGCAACCAGGAAGTATAAAAGGGCGCCTTGCCAACATGACAGTATCTAAACGTCTGAAGGGACTGTTTGGCAGGCAAGCCTTGCGGCATGGCAAAGCGACGCAGCATCTCGTTCCCTGTTCTCAGGGAACATAGGTTACATACGTAACCAGAGACGTTCCCTTTCGAAAGGGAACTCGCGCTGCGTCAGCTGACGCTACGGGGAACGATATACCAACGCCGCCATGCCGAAAGGAGTGCATGCCCACTGGCAGTGACAACTGTCAGGACAAGCAAATTCAACTGAAAAGCCTGAACCACTCCCCTTCTGGTCACATTAGGCTGTCAGTGACAGCGCTCCCTACGGTCAAAGCCCAAGCTATAAACCTGAGAAGGAAACTTCGCATACTACATGAAGTCCTACCCTGGCCGCTCGAAGGCCTGGAACCAGCCCATTCGACAGAAGGGGTTCCTTTAAGGGAACGTGGCAGGGGGACCCGAGGGAACCCGCGCCAGTCACTATTCGGGAAGAATTCACCGAATGCCACCAGGGAGGCCTGACCTAGCGACCTCTATGTGGGACACGTCAGTTCGGCCAACCCCTGTCTGCTTAAGTACAGAGCCTCTGGTACTTGCCTCGGGAGAGACATCCTGCTAGGGTACTGCAAAAAGGCAGTGTCCTCCACCAGCCGGACCTCAGAGACAGGTTATCCTGGAGAGCAGCGCTCAGCGAAGTGCTTTCTAACCCTTGCTAGCGAGGGGAGTTTAGCCACTCGATCCTAGGATCTACCAAGCACTTATTTTAAAACGTGCTCAGGAGGCCGAACAGGCCTACAGGCTGATCCTTGCTGGGAGGCCTCGATGGGCCTACAACCGACGGATCAGTGCCAAGCGGCTATCAGCTCACAGAAGACTCTCACTTGAGAGGAGCTCCCAAGCCTGCCTGGTAGGTAACCATGCTGTAGGCGATCTATGAGAGTCCCTTCCTGTAGGGACCGCATAGTAGCAGCGTCGTCTCGTCATGCTAGGGTATGAACACCGCCTTCAGGTGCTACCGGCTAGAAACCGGCGCCTGATAGCAGGTGACCACCAGCTGTCAGCGTAAAGCCAGTTATGTGTTCCCTCCTAGGGAACTCGTCCCCCAGGGAGGCCAGAAGGGGCCTCCACCTGGTAACCTGTGCCGACTGCTCGCATGTCCAAACCACGGAGCTCGCCCTCAGGGAGGCCTAGCAGGCCTACCACCTGACCGCCCTCGAGGTAGCTGGGAGAACAGGGACTCGCTCCGTCAGGGAGGCCTAGTGAGGCCTACCACCTGTTTAGTCGTTGGGCGTTCCTTCAGGGAGGCTTAGTTAGGCCTGCCACCTGACAATAGGTGCGCTAGATAGCTTTTCCACAGTGACTAGACTCATCTAGTAACTGCGAAACCGGAACATGCCCTTAGAGGAGGCCAGGTGAGGCCTACAATCCAATAGCGAATCCCCCAGGGAAGCCCGTGCCGCTTGCTACCTGTTAGCAACCCGTGCTACCGTGAGGTACAGAAACTGGGGACCGGGGAACGATCTCAGGGAGGCTAGCCGCCTACCACCTGATAGCAGAACGTGCTAGTCCTCCAGGGAGGCCTAGTGAGGCCTACTACCTGCTAGCACTCCATGCTCACCGCCACAGAGACTGGGAACCGGGAACTCGCCCTCAGGGAGGCCGGGTGAGGCTTACTACCTACTAGCAGCTCGTGCTAGCCATCCAGTGACTGAGGCCGTCGAGGGACTAATGCTCAGGAATACCCCCTCGGGGGAGACCGGGCAAGGCCTGCCACTCACAGCAGGCTCTCAGGGAGGCCTGATGGGGCCTACCATCTGAGCCAAGGTAACCCAAAAACGGGAGCCTACCCCTCAGGGAGGCCTGGCAGGGCCTACCTCCAAATAGGAGGCCTGCAGGTTCTATGAACCCTGCCGTGGATAGAAGAAGGCTGGCTGATGCACCCGGGCTGACGGTAGCTGTCTGCTGCTGACGAAGAACTGGACATCCAGTTATCACCTGGGGACTCATCCCCAAGGAGGCCAAAGAGGGCCTACTGGTTGACGAGGTTTCTGCTGAAGTTGACGTCGACGGGAAGAATCCTCTGGGGCCCACCTATGGGCCACGACGTCGAGACTCCCTTGTCCTGGAGTCCGCTGCCCAGACTGCCCAAGCTGGCTACTCACAACCAGCTGGCCTTCATATGCCCGCACCTGGGGCTGGCTCCATCCCAGAGGCTAAAGGGCCTCCGCGATAGCGCAGTCTCACAGGGCAGTGCCTACAGACATGAACCTAATCACATTGCCAACAGCAGTGTACTCAGCAAACAAATGCTTAGGAACCCTCTAAAGCGAGGGGAGTACAACTTACGTCACCTGCTTCAGGGCGGCCGCCTTACTTTCTCATACAGCGGTCTGCCGTTCGTGCAAGGACGTCAGCCATTGGTAATGCTCGGGCCTCAGGGGAGCATTCGATCAAACCGCCACTTTTTGCAGAAGGTTGCGATGTTCAGCTCGACCCGAGCCCTAAAGAAGGTGGAGCAGAGGACATAGAGCAGAGGGTAAACACATCATACAAAAAATGTAACCCACCGGCCGTACCATCCTCCAGGACGAGGCCGGGGACCACCAGAAGGTGGTGGCCACATCAGCTCTGAAAGGCGGGGCACAGCAAAACTAAAGTCTTGGACGCACACAACGAAAGACGCTCAGCCCGGCCCCACGACCACTGGCAAGGTCGCCATCCCTGCTGCAACACCTACACTGCATTACTGCATTACTAAAGGCCGGACTACTCTGTAATAAGAGGAGGCTGAATCAAGGATGCAGAAAAACATGCACTGTTCTTATACTTAAAGGGTTAGTTCACCCAAAAATGAAAATTCTGTCATTAATTACTCACCCTCATGTCGTTGGACACCCGTAAGTCCTCCGTTCATATTCGGAACACAAATGGAGATATTTTAGTTGAAAGCTAATGGCTGAGAAAGGCTTCAGACAGGCCTCCATTGGCATTCAGTACATTGACACTTCCAAGATCCATGAAAGGCACTTAAAACGTTGTTACAAAGTCTATCTCACCACAGTGGCTCTACAATAATCTTACGATGCGATGATAATAGTTTTTGTGTGCAAAAAAAAATCAAAATAACACCTTTATCCAACTTGTTCTCGACTTCCGTGTATGCCTCCACGACGCATGCGCGAGAATATGACGCAGATCCGGGGTTCGGACATATGACCCAGAAGCGATTTGTTTACGAGCAGAGGAAGACGCACGTGTCTAAGCTGTTGGATTCTACATTGATCGTGCTTTAGGTCTCGGCGTAGTGCTCAAAATGAGGCTTAAGTGTGTATTTCATGGATTCTCAAACACCGGCGCTACGTCATATTCTCGCGCATGCATCGTGGAGGCACACACGGAAGTCGAGAACAAGTTGGATAAAGGTGTTATTTTGATTTTTTTTTGCGCACAAAAACTATTGTCGTCGCATTGTAAGATTATTGTAGAGCCACTGTGGTGAGATAGACTTCGTAACGACGTTTTAAGTGCCTTTCATGGATCTTGGAAGTGTCAATGTACTGAATGCCAATGGAGGCCTGTCTGAAGCCTTTCTCAGCCATCAGCTTTCAACTAAAATATCTTCATTTGTGTTCCGAATATGAACGGAGGTCTTACGGGTGTCCAACGACATGAGGGTCAGTAATTAATGACAGAATTTTCATTTTTGGGTGAACTAACCCTTTAAAGACAGGCCTAGGCCGACAAACCTGCTTTCAAAGGAAGCGCCCCCCATCCTTAGCAAAGCCTAGGCCAAGTGGTGCGGTGCTACACCTGCACTAGATCTACCCAGGGCTCAGGAAAGAAATATTATCACCCCTTACATAAACAACGGGGCCCCGAAACCCATTTAAAAGCCCAACAGGGCTGGGCGCAGATCTCACTACAGCTCACGCATTAGTGCTTAACCCGGTCGTAATGCTACTTTATACTTAAAGCTAGGAAAACAAACAACTCGCCCCCGCGCGCCACAAGCCCGCGAGCAAGAGCGGCAATACAAACACTCACATAAGTGATAGAGATAACACGGAGAGGCGGTAGATCTCTACTAGCTAAAGTATAGCATTATGCACAAACATATAATGTTGCAAAGAAGATCGTTCTTAGCTTACTCACGGGGAGCTGCAGGCCCTGCGATGTCCAGCGATGTTCCATAATCCCCCGAGCCCTCTCAGGAGAGCAAAAAACGGAGTCCTGAAAACATTAGTAGAAAATGTTTCACCCTTCTCGAGGGGGACTCACCACTCGCTCTTCTCGGCGCTTCAAACCAGCCATCAAGCTAGTATACGACCACCATCCTGAGGGGGGCGCTTTCACCAAACAAACCAGGCGGGCCGTCAGAATCTTACATTATCTGCTCATCATTGGCCCACCGGCCTGATGTAAAGCGCCCAGGGGAATTTCACAGGAGGAAGGGAAAAGGCAGCGCTCATCTGTGCGCCCTGGGAGGCGGAGTCCGCTGCCTACGCTGGTTCCGGTTACCAGCACCGGCTTCCTTCCTCTTCTTGTTGCGGGTGTCCCGCCTTCTCTGCGCACCAGTCCTCCACGGAGGGGGCGCTCGAGAGGCGACGCTGGTTCGCTGGTCCCGTCTCCAGTCCTCAGACCGTGACGGGCCAGGGACACCCGGCTGCCTGGGCGCGGTCCCGGACCTCAGCGGGATGCATGTTCTAAATGCCGCCGAGCGCGCCTTCGCCTCCCTGAACTTTCCGACCACCGCCTCCACGGAGGTGCCGAAAAGTTCAGAGGGCGAAACCGGGGCATCCAGGAGAAAGGACTTCTCTTTCTCCCCGATGTCCGCCAGGTTCAACCACAGATGTCTCTCCGTGGCTACCATCGCCGCCATCGAACGACCGATGGCAAACGCAGTTTGTTTGGCAGCCCGGAGAGCGAGATCCGTGGTCCGGCGCAACTCGGTCACCGCATCAGGGGTTAGTCCCTCCCCCTGATCGAGGTCCCTCAGCAGGTCCGCCTGGTAGGCTTGTAACACCGCCATGGTGTGTAAAGCCGCCCCAGCGTGACCCGCTGACATGTACGCCCTGCCGTTCAACCGTGATGTTGTCCTAAGCGGTTTGGTCGGCAGGGTGGGAGACCTCAGTGTCGATGGCCGCCCAGAGGCGAGATAGTTCGCAAACGTCTCGTCCACGGGCGGCAACGACACATATCCAGCCTCAGCCAATCCCTCGACATCAGCGAAGTTAGCTCGCTGATGCCGATGGATGCGGACTGAATACGGCTTCTTCCATCCCTTCGAGATCTGTTGATGGAGATCCGGAAGAAATTGAAGACTCCCGGGAGCTGGGCGGTCATGAGCGGAGAGAAACCGGTCATCCAAACGATTTGAACGCACGACCTCTCTCCTCGCGCGCTGCCACGGCAGCTGCAGTCTACCTGCAGCGCGCTCCATGACCTCCACCAGCTCCCCGTACATGGGACAGGATGGATGCGAGGTTTCAGCCTCAGCTGACTCATCAACCTCTTCATCCATCCTTTGCTCGGTTGGAAGAGCCGCAGACGAGGAGGAGGAGCTCAAATCCCGCTCCTCCTCCGATGTCTGCCCCTCGTGATCTGGATCGTCATCTACGAGCACCACACCAGTCTCCAGACGACGAGCCAGATCCATCTGGGAACCCCAGGACTTCAGACGCCGCTCAGCCTCAGCTCGAGCGGGGCCGTCCCCAGATGCTGAATTCTCTCCCCTCGAGAAGAGAGCCAGACGAGAGCGGAGCGTCTTCAGGGGAAAACGCTCGCAGTTTGCACAGGAAGCTCCCTCGAGAACTTCCCGTGCATGCTCCTCACCCAGACAGTACACACAGAGTGTGTGTGTATCCTCAGGTGTAAGATACCTGGTACACGGGTCCACACATCTGCGGAAGTGGCGTTGCTTCTGAGCACACTTCATTCTCTCGTTTGCAAAACTTTCTTTGACGCTTTACGTGAGATAGGCAAAACAGTCCCTGAAGACGAAAAGATACTGTCATGTTGGCAAGGCGCCCTTTTATACTTCCTGGTTGCACCTTGATGACGTCATGGGCTGTCGCCGGTCAATAGGATTGACGTTTTGTAATTGTGATTTCAGGCACCTGTCACGCTGGAGGCATTCCCCGTAGCGTCAGCTGACGCAGCGCGAGTTCCCTTTCGAAAGGGAACTACATTACCCATGATGCTGTAAAGAAAATTCCACCTATCAAGAGTGGCAATGAGCAAATCCCAAGCGCTTCTGACGCCCACCCCCATGAAACACCACAAATGATGTAATCCAGTCGGCCTCACTATGCTGTAAAATAAAATTAAAGGTACAGTGTGTAGTATGAGGATCTATTGACAGAAATGCAAAATAATATACATAACTATGTTTGCAGTGGTGTATAAAGTTTGTAATGGCTTTGGTTGGCTTGGTTAGTGGCTCATAATAGCCTACTTTAATGAAGATTTTTTTTAAATCCCTATGGGGGAAATTAATGTGAAAAATACTTCTGGATCTGATGATGCTAAAGAAGTGGGCAAGTACTACTCAGCTTTATTTTAATCACAGTAGACAGTCAAAAGAGAAAGAAAAAAAAAGGCAATTGAAAAAAACATTATTTGTGCTCAAGTTATCTCAGAACATACAAAATTTAAAGGCCGCAAGAGTTTTTACTTACATTTATTTAGAATTAGATGGCAAAGATCATCCCACTTACCATTAAAATATGCAAAATAATGAAGATAAGAAAGAAAGAGTGAAAAGGGAAAGTGCACTGGCTTTCCCGCGCAGTGGGATGTTATTGTTTGAAGAACAAGCCTGTTGCTGCTGTAGTGGGGTGAGTCCCCAGTAGAGAAGGGCCTCATAAATCTGGACCCTGACTGGAAGTCCCTAGCTGTGCAGGTTGGATGGAGGACAAAAGTAGCCGAATGCTCAGGATGTGGAGAGACTTCTCTACAGTCAAGCCTGAGGGGCCGTGAAATAACATCAACACTGACCCAGACCCTGTGCACGGAATAAGATCATAGGGGTCAGTCGACGTCTGCGTATGTGTTTGTGTGTGTTATAATATTTTAATGGATTTACATGGTAGAACATGTAAAATCCCTATTCCAGTGTAATGCATGAGTTCACACAGGGAAACCTGTTTGAAAATAGTTTTTAGTTTTGCAGTTGCATTTTGTTTGAAATGACACACTTCTGCTGTAAAAAGGACTTTCTGTAATAGTATCACCATGTCAAAGATGTATTATTGTAATCATATTCCTTTCATCTCATCCCGTTAAACATTTTGAATGTAGATTTGGAACGTGCTTCAAGCAGATTAAGACAGTAGTTTAATTATTTAGATATACCATTATGGATTCTACAGTTTTAAAAGAAATAAAACTTTATTTAAAGACATAAAACTGCTCTGCTTGTAATGTATTGTTGGCTCTCAGATTGATAACAGATTGCAGGCTCTGGCTTTGGCAAGGTGCGCTATAGTTGTTCTTCATGTACTGCCTCAGTCTAACACTCTTCCAGATCACTTAACAAAATCTCATCATTGTGGATCGGTGGTTCTGTACTGGATTTGATTCAGGACCCACATTTTACTTTAGACATTAGTGGCGACCAAAATGGCTTATCGTACATAAGAAACCAAAAAACCTCCTTACAGTCAAACATTAACACTGAACCACACAGGTAGATTCATAAAAAATCTGAACATTTTGTTAATGCATAAACAACAACAGAAGTGTGATTTACAGTCTTTGACATAAATAACAAAAATGTGCCACGCATCACTTTTAAAAGTTGATGACCATATCATATTAGTTTGCAGTAATAACTATGCAAAATGAAACAGTTAATTGCATTTATTATACAAATTTTGTTCAATCAGAACAGACCTGAAGCACAATTTTAGTACTGCCAAGGCAATATTTCTAAGTTTTGTTATTTAAAACTGCAGTATGTAAGTTTTGCCTCTTTGTCGCCATCTCTGTTTGAAACCTGGAATTGCAGTTAGTTGTGGAATGATTATCTTTATGTGGGTTGTGCATCATCACGGCTCCACAGCAGGGATGAATCTAATGTTTTGAGGGGTATGTGCTGCGCACCGGTGTGGATACTGTACTTCAACCCATTCTCACTCCCAAGGCGTCAAAATCCGAAGCATGGTCATGTGCCTTCCTCGTCACAATGAAGACGCTAAAGGCACCCCTAGGCGTCACTATATCGACGCGCTGGGTGCTCCATTCTTTTCAGTTGTTTACCCAATGCGTCAGATCAAGACGCATTTTATTCTTTGCATTTGTAAAAGCAGACATGATTTTATTAATATTTAAAGGTTACTTTTATATTTTGGAGCAGCTAACCCAACTCCTAGCCTAAACCTACCCACTTCTAAACAATATAAAACACGTAACAGGCAAATACAGGTATATATTGCAAAAACTGACCAAAAACAGTATAAAAGTATTAACTCATCTTGCATTCCAAGTCTTCTGAAGTCATTCGATGACTTCATGTAAAGAACAGTGTTGATCTTAATGTTTTAATCGCTGAGATGATGATCCCGCCGCTCTGTGAACGCACTCTCCATATCTTATTCAAATATGACTCTTTAGCACGACGCAATCGGTCACAAGACACATGATAGCCAATTACATTTTACAATCAAAGCTGACGTAATGATGCAATTGGCCACGAGACATACGAGAGCCAATACAATTTCACTATGAAAACTAACGTAACGGGCGGCACTATTTGAAATTTAATGTGTTCATGATCTTCTGCGGATGGAGACGCTGATCGCTTTTGGGGATTTCCTTCACACAAATCAATCGCTTGGCCTCGGAACACTTGGAATATTTGTACTTTTTTAATAAATTGTGCACGCAGTCGTATCTGCCTGTTATATCTGTGTTTTATATCATTTAACACACAAATGGGTAGGTTTAGGGATGGAATGGGGTTGGTTACATGTTAAAACGTGTCTAGATTGCGTAAATAAAATTATGCTGGCTGATTAAATTGAGAACCACACTCTAACATGTCATAATTGCAAAATCATAACCCAATATATTGTCATCATAACGATAACTTTCCCATGCCCAATGCCTCTGTGTATGACGCCAAAGGTTTCTCATTGAAATTAATGGAGCACTCCCAGGGGTGCCTTTAGCGTCTTTATTGTGACGCGGAAAGCACTTGACCATGCTTCGGATTTTGATGCCTTGGGAGTGAGAACGGGTTGTGTACTTAGTAATTACAGATACTACGTCTTGGAAGTACGACTAAAATAATAAGTTTCTAATAAGTCTCTCCAGTTGTCACTGATGATTGTCGTTTGGACCTTTATGGATTACAATCCGCCATCAAAATAATACATTTAAGTATTCCAGCTGCTGTGAGGAATATGCGATCCGCTCCTGACATGCGATACCACTAGCCGGACTCCTTTATGTATACAGACATGACGTAATGACGTAATGAAATCCACCAGTACCACTCAAATTATAACACATTATTACAAGCTTACCGTTGTGAATCGGGCTAAGGTAAGGGGATGGTTTTGAACACTGGCTGGTTATGTACTTGCTAAAAATTTGATTCTGGATCATTTTTAACCAAAAAAAAGTTACGGACTGCAGCTGTAAGTTTTTCATCTAATATTCATATTTTTTATTTCAGCTTTAAAGGCACAATATGTAGTTTTTCGCCGCTAGAGGTCGCCTATTCAAAACAAAGGCATACCTTGATGATCTTGGGAGTTGTCGTCTTCACCTCACAGCCTGTGGAAAAGAATCGGGACGGGACTCGGGCAGAAATCATGTTCATGTATGAGATTATTAACGTTATGTAACTGTAGTATGAAGAAAGGTATTTGTAAAAAGTAACTTTTTCTGCCATAGAAAGATATGATAAAGGTAGTAGTTCCGAATTCAGTGACTGATTTGTTCAGGAACTAAATGAGTCTTTGTGAGTGAGTCAGTGAATCATTCACTGATTCATTCAGGAATGCCATAATGTATATGGCAAGGTGACGCAACATTGAATTCTGCGGTGGCTCCAAGTGGATTTTGTTCGCAGAGAATAAAAGACAAGGAGACAGAGAATAGTTTGTCTAAAATGTAAGTCACTTCATATTTACTTTATGTTAAAAACAATATCACAGTATGTAGCAAATGTGCTTTTGGTTTAAACATCGTTCTTGCCCGTGTATATTGATTAGTCCTAATTTTTATTGTTGTACAAAACAATAATATGAATTGTCAACACCGCCGTGCTTTCGTTTGCTCACACAAAACAAGAAAAGCTACTGTATATCCAAATGCTGTCCTTTGCTTATTTTCAAATCTCTGTATTATGATCAGCACCGATGTGGTGTTATTATACGTATTAATAAAGTAAATCCCCCCTGCAACACTTTGATCCAAAACACGGTTTTAAAGTGTCTTTCTACCATTCAGACTTCCCTAGAAAATGCTCATTTTGAAGTTTTGGCAGCGAAGTAGGGGAGACAGCGTGAAGTATTGCGATGACAGAGAATGGTTTGTCCTGCGTCGTGGGGCTTAAACTGCTGTTTAAGTTGGCACCCAGCGTGAGGAGGCTTACGTGCCAAATACCAAAAGCCTTTACACCCCATTGATAACCTGACTGACAGGGCGTCCTGTTACTCAGCAGATTGCAAATCAATGCCTCATTTCACACCACTGGTGACTACACAGGGACTACTTTCTTTACATGCTTCAGTACTCCACCATTTCCCCTTTTTTGGCCTGCAGTGTTGATTTGAGACACTTCTATACAGCATAATTACTGATAAAACCCACTTCTTTTGACCTCCGCTTTGTTTGATGTGGCCTTTTCCCAGCATCCCCGAATGGGTAATATAGATCTGCAGGCCTCAGCATACCGCATTCGGTGGGATGGTTTCTGCTGCGTTCCCCGAGATCCCGCCATGACTGCACGCAGGACCGCTGGCCGCCAGACTATGCAGCTGCCTGCTGCGCTGGAGAGCAGGGACATGCGGTACACTGAAGCCTGACCACTCCTACTTCCCTCCAGTGACATCTCGCATCAATCTTCCACCACAAAGCCTTGCAGAGAGGAGGGGGAACGCAGTAGAGCATCAACAATAGGCTCAGCTGTCTGCCATGGATGTTTGCAGCTCAGAGGCTGTGTTATTTATAAGTGCTGGCTAACTTAGGGAACTGTTTGAAAACACTGATTTCTGAGGCCCAGATGATGGATTAGACCGTCCATGATGCCCCAACTACTAAAAAAGCGCAATAGATCAATGAGGGAATATAATAACAGCGCCTGGGGTTTTGGCCTCTAGCACTTTCTGTGCCTGCCAGCAGATGTAAACACATTGGGGGGTTGTTTATCTCTCACAATGTTGATCCCTTTCATGAAATGTTCTGATATTCTTGTTTTTCCTTTCAGTTTTTGAGAGTATGTTATTTGGCTTATGTTTTGGAGCTGGCAAAAATGGTGAAATATTCTGTTTCAGAACTTAAATTATTGTTGTATCCATAACATAAGCTATATTTTATTTTGCAGAGTATTAAGCAATGCTAAGCCTATTTGGATCTCCAAAAGCAGCCGTCCGTGGGCACATTTGTTTGGTTTTTGATTCAGATTACCGAGTATGTGGTAGTGGCTGAAATTGTAGACCTGCTTCGTGGTGGCCGGTGTAGGTCAGTGGGCCACAGCTCCTAGGCTTAAGAGGATGGGTGGTCCGCCATTAGGTCTGCAGCCCACTGAACCTAACAGGCATGTGATTAGTCCCAACCAAGAACATAATGAGATGCCAAGGTAATGCATCTTTCACAGCATGTGAGGAGAGAGGAAGTTAACCTTGTGCCATGGACTGTCTGTGGCCCAGCTGTAGGCGTAACGCTTGCTCTACAATAATTCCATTATTCTAAGAAGGCCATAAAACTCAGTCCAAATAAGAAACAGTCTATAAAACCAGCCACTTTATACAAGCGTAGCTTCACCTTCACTAGACTGTGCAAATATACACATGTTACTCCTCAGCACAGCTAATGAGATGGAATAACCCAATATTGCACAAGGAGATTACGCAAAGAAAGTTGGTTGATGATAGAGAAATCAAAATGAATACAGAATTCATATTAAATGTAAAATGGTTGGCTAAAATTGCAATATTATACTTTTGCGAGACTAACTAACAACCATAGTGTTGCAGTGTTAAACAGGGCCTCAAATGTTTTGTAAAAGTACAAAAAAAACTTAATTCTTAATCAGTATCTTTGTCCTGTTTCACAGTATACATGTCATGCATCATATAAATATAAAATATCTAAACATCCTATTAGGATATTAAGATTAGCTTTTTGTGAAGGAGAATGTTTTTCATGTTTTCCCCCATTAATTTAATCAGTTTGGGGCGGGACTATCTGTTGGTTGACCAATGGAAAATGGGTGTGTGTCCAGGAATCCTGTCTGAAAAAAGTTGTGAGGTGAGTCTCATTTCACACTCTCTCTTCTGCACTATTCTGTTCAGTACAGTGAGTAGTGTGTTCACATTGACAAATGCAGCAAGGTGTAGTGCACGAGTACCCGGGTAATGTAGTTCATCAACTGAAAAAAACGAAATGTGGAATGTTAGACTTGATGTGCTGAAGCTAGAGGCAATATTTCTTTTAAATGTAAAATGGCAAATGCTTCTGTGTAGTAAGATAATATTAAGTGTCCCATCTGAGACAATATTACTCTATTACTCATAGACCCTATGGTAACATGCATAATGTAAATGCACAGTGTACAATCATTATGTATAATCATTTATGCAATTCCTTTTGGTGCCTTAGATTGGTCCTGGTTAACTACTTCACTAAAGCGCTCCTACACTGTATTTTTCTATCTTTTTCTCCTTTTTGAAATTTCTCTCAGATCTGTTTTACCTCCATTGCTGCTTAGACAAGTGTACCCCACAACTGAGTCTGCAAATTAAGCAGTCCCTCCAGAAAAACGCGATTATGCGATCGCGTGATTTAACGCATAATCAGACAAAGTCCGCATATTCATGCGGGGGCCGCATTTTTTCAAATACGCCGCACTTTCGCCGCATAAATTGCCTATTTCCGCGTGCAAAATATGCGGGGCTATCATGATTTCATAATCCCCGCATTTTCGTTGCAAAAAAAGTCATATATATTAGCAGAAAGTTGAAAATTTTTCGTTTACTTCACACAAGAGCCGCCATTTCCGCCTATTGCCATGGGAACGTTTTGAAGTGACGTGATTACCCGACGCGAACGTCATCGAAAAGCTTCAAACCCCGTGGAGAAACCATAGATACCGGTGAAACCATGATGAAGCACAAACTCCCATTGGCCAACAACAATAACAGCAAAAGAGCAAAGCAGTTTCCCTGTGTGCTGACTGATTTCAAAACACAGCATATGAAGCTTTGAAGCGTTATGAATCAATGAGTCGATTCAGCGGTTTGAAGCGTTATGAATCAATGAGTTGATTCAGCGGTTTGAAGCGTTATGAATCAATGAGTCGATTCAGCGGGTTGGATCGCCAAAGTCACGTATTTCAGCAGTTTGACACGCGATCCGAGTCATGAATCGACTCGATGATTCATAGCATCATGATGCTGTGTTTTGAAATCAGTCATCACTATATAAGTCGTTATTTAGTTTTTTTTGCACACACACACTAACCCTTTAAGAGATTGCACTTTGTGCATTGGAAGCACTCAACTGTCTGTTTTGTATAGCGACATCTGTAAAACAGGAAGTTATTTATTAATTTTTTCAGAAGTTGTAGCATATTCCTTTTGTAAAGCTACAGAACTTGATTGACTAAATGTTTTGTAAATTTGAGCCATTATTAAGGTCTTCAATAAAACAAGATGAGAACTTAAATATTCCAGCACTTTCTGTGATGTAGTGCTTTTTTTCTCTTTCTCATCAAACCGCAGTTTTTGCAAGTTCCCGCAATTTTATCGCATAAAATTGCATAAATATCCCGCATTTTTCATCGCATTTTTTAAGAAAACGTGCCGCATAATCAAGGATTTTTGCCCGCAACAATCACAAAAAAAAGCCGCATTTTTCTGGAAGGACTGATTAAGCTTTAGATATGTTAAAGCTATTATATATGCTATTATGGCATTTAAAATGTTCCAAATATTGTTTTAGAAGTCCCCAACAACAGTTTTGCATGCATGCAATGACAAAAAATACTTTAATTTTCTTATAATATGCATTTATTTTTACCTGTTTTGACAGCGATTCTCAAATGATTCCTTTAGTGATTCACTTTTCAAAACCCCGCCTTTACGTGACGCTAATCTGCGGTGATTGGTCCGATGACCCAGTCAGTTGTGATTTGTATAGTCTGTGCAGAAACGGAACGCCCATCAAAGTCTTATAGTGACAGTAATTTGTTAATATGTGTCAGGAGTTATGAATATGAAAACTACGTCGGTACCGTTTGATTGTAATATGAGCCTCAGCTGATCTCATTCATAAAAAAACTCCTCTATTCTCCTCACGAAGACTCGCGACAAATCAACATCCCTCAGGGCTTTTAGTTCAAAAGTGTGCAGATGAGGAGACATATTGATAGATTCTCATATGTCTGTGTCAAATTTCTAAACAGAGGAGTATTTTTTTTATTCAATACTTCCTCAAAATGCGTAGATGTCTCTTATGTGTTGTTTTCAATTCATATGGGCAGCCGGAGGACGCTCTGTGCACATGTAGTCCATATATGGTACAGACAGACGAAGAAGATACCATGTGCCATAATAGAAGTCCATAATAAAAGCTTCCTGAGATCTTGAAACATGCAAATAGAGACATTTGAAGACTAATAATCACACAATCGCGACGATGTATGGTTTGTCTTCAAGCCACTTAGTCTTCAAATGCTCATCCTTGAGCAGATGAAAAGTTTGCTTTTGAGTCGAAATTCAGAACACAGCGTCTCGTCGCCATGATGTTTTCTAGTTTTCTCTGGCGTCTTGGAGCGCAATAAGTGGGCGTATCGTATTCATATAACTTGACAAGTTGACGTCATCTAGTCAGAGAAAAAGCTTCGGTTTTCTAACGATTCTTAAAAATGACTCAGAGTCGACTCTTACTTTTGAAAGAAAATAACTATATATACGGTGCACTGTCATATTTCAAACTTTGCAGGATGTATTTGTTCACTTAGATCTATGTTACACACTACATGAAAGGTATATTTCAAAATTCCATGATAGGTGCTCTTTAAAGGGTTACTTCAGCAATTAGCATTAAGCTTTGTCTCAGAAGAAACCCGGTAGTATATTCAAATTATCATACTTTCCCCCCTCATGTCCCCCTGAGACGAGATAATTATGCATTTTATTTCTGGAAAAAATCCTCAGATGACGCAAATATCGTCATTTTGTGCCATTTTAGGATTTTTTTTGTCCAGAAGCTAGAGACTTCAGCCAGTAGTAGAAGTTAGTCCCGCATGTTTTAAACCTGCCCACAAGGGGTGGGATCTGTACTTTAAATAATGTTTTATCAACAAAGCTCGGTGGAGCACATCCAGATAATTGACAAGAGTGGAGAGTAACGTTAGCATAACACGACAAGTAAGTTAGCTCGTTACTTTGCTAACTTTGCTGTTTTACTGCTAACAACTATATCACTATACTGTGTGATCAGAAATCGTGTCGAGTATTAGCGAGAGTCTTACCTCCGGCGAATGCCTTTAGTACCAGATGGCCCAGGCTGTTCGTCATCTGGGAAGGTGAATATCGAAGGACTCGCTGTGTCTTTCAGAGTGGCTCTCTTCATTCCAAGCACATTCGGTTCGTAGTCTTCCTGCTTGAAATGGCGACTGCACACCCTCCGTATTTTCAGGTTTTCCATATTAGTGTCCTCTCCAAAATTCGGTGGTTGATAGCCCGCAGCCACTGTTTGCACCGCTCCAAAATTTGTACCGCAAATTATGAAAACTTACTGCTTGTCCTTTTCTGGTTTTGGCTGTACATCCCGGTACAAAGCAACTTAGCACCATTTGGATGGAAAATACACTACTGTTTAAGTTATTTTAGGAACAAACTCGTCGCAGAGACTCACGATATAACAGCGTCTTTTTAGTTTCTAGTCAACTAACGTTAGAACCGGTAGAAGTGTCTTGGGAGTGGCCTCGTAGGGTAGCAAAGCAAGTGCATTCTGGGAGTTGTTGTCTTTCATCCACATGAACCAAAAACACATTTTCTGGCTTTTCTCAGTCTAGAAGGCACCAAATTCAAAAATAATTTCATGTTTCTACTACATAAATGACCCAGTTTAAATACAGATTCATCCTCCCTGCACGGAAGTACCCCTTTAATATTTACATCATTATGTTGGAAAATACTCTTATCAGAATAATTTTAGTTAAAGCTGTTAAGTTATTAATGCACATCTCATGTAGGTTTTTTTCTTTGTGTTTTATATAATGATAATAGGAGGTGCTTTAGGCATCCTTGATTGGTTTTCCCTGAAGAGATACACGTCGTTGAAAATGAAAGTAAAAGAGTGAGGCATGTTTTACCGTGAAATGAGAAATCTGTATCTTTATTAAATCAACATATTAATGATTTAGCCTCTCTCATCCACCCGCGAAACCACCCACAATGAATTGGAATGTTATTTTTACTTGGCCCGATCAACCCGTGGATTATCCGCAGTGTCCACTGGTATAACCATGATCCGCGCATCACTAATGTGTTTACAAGTGCTGAGTAAGCCTCTTGAGTTGTCTCAATTATCTCAAGTTTAGATACGGTAATGGGCTATTCGTTTCTGCCACACGTAATCAGTAGAGCAATCACAACAGCCGACATCTGACCAATCAGAGCAGAGTAGGATCTTGGAATGGAGGGGTTTAGAGAGAGCAAACTTGATCGAACCATTTCAGACACTATGGCCCTGTTTACACCTGCTATTAAGATGTTTTTGTTTGATTGGATCACAGTGAACAATGCTAGAAACAGGTGTAAATGGGGTCTAAAAGATTTTGAGCTTGTCCACTTTCAACCACTTCTAGAGGTAGTTGAAAACGCATTTGACTGGATTGCTTTCGTAGTGTAAACGCTCATGTGGTTGAATGTGTTCGAAAAGCCGCAAAAGGCAAAAGACCACCTCTCCACCTACTGACTTAATTCCGTAAACATTATGGGAAGCGCACTATCCAGATGGGATTTAAACTTTGTTGACTGAAGACCCAAGTTTTGTTTGAAGATGAAAAACGTGCCAAGCACAATGTTCTCTCATTTCTAACACACAGTCACAGTGTTTGGCGCGATATTGTGGCTGTCTGAGCAGAAACGAAAGCTGTTTTCTCCGGTTGTGTTCCTATGTAAATTGTGCTTATTTCATCCATTACATCCAGAAAGATCGCTCCATACATTTATCCACCCATAGACCCTCCCCTCAAAGAAATCAGGACAGAAGTGGTTGAAAGTGGACAAAAACGATGGATTAAAATAAGTGTAAACGAGTATGTGTTTGCCTCGTCTACTTGTGATCCGATTGACCAAAATGCATTTTAATAGCAGGTGTAAACAGGGCCAATGAGATAAGAGTTATGATATAAACCTCTTGTAGGAGACCTCCAAAGCAATTAGTTATCTTTAACATGGCATAATAGGGGCACTTTAATAATGAACCATGTGAGGACTTTTATTTTCACATATGTTAGCGTTCAATGTTCTGTGTGAATGCATTAAAACCTCCTTACGTTTATTTTTTAAAATGTTTTATTTTTACACGTTTTTATAGTGCAGGTGTCTGACTGTCAGCTTTGTCAGCGCAAATGATTATGCTACACTCTCAAACACAAAAGAATGATCTTTTTGCTCCCAAATATTACAAAAAAAACATGACCCCCAACCTCCCAGATGATTTGTAGTGTCAAGCGATATATTTAGAAGAGAATTATTGCTTTGGGTTGAAAATCCCTTCCAAGCCGTTATAAAGCGCCTGAATGTCCAGCAGACATTCTGCCCTCAGCAAGACAGGACTTACATTTTGTAGAGAGGAGCTGAGATCCCTATTATGAGCTCTGAAGGAGTCTTAATGACCACAGGGATACAGTCAGACCTGTGTCTGCTCTTCAAACCCAGACAATAAGCCTTTATTGTTGCTGGGGGTTGCATAAGTGTACTCTTTCACTTAAAGTGGGTGTGTGTGTGTTCTAAGCGTCTGCTTTTGCCGTTTACTTCGGGGCCCAGGGAATGAGTTAAAATTTACAGCCTCAGGGTTTATCACGCAGGATATTTTTCATCAAAATAATCATAACTGCTGGAGCCAAGCGGGTTGGTTACATTTAATTTATGACTTCCCGTTGATTTGGAAGCAGAGCTGTTCAGTTGTAATGTTATCAAAAAGAGTGGACCATCCCTCTAGTTCTTTGGTTTAGCTGATCTCCTGAGTCTGAAGAAGTCAAACTTTTTCTCATTTTGTGCAACGTTTGAAAAGAGAAATAACCAGGCAATTTACATGAAGTATTTTGGAACGCCTGCAAATTGAAATTCTAAATGGAACTCTTTGGGTTTGAAATTTCTAATTATGGGTCGTTTTGGAGCCTTGTGTGGCAATTTTTGGAGTACTGTTGAAGTCTTGTAACAGTATGGCCCCATTGCTTTTATGTTGGATTGATGTTTTGTCCTTTAAGTTTCCTTTGTGTGGTTTCACTCTAAAAAATGCTGGGTTAAAAATAACCCAAGTTGGGTTGAAAATGGACTAACCCAGCAATTGGGTTGTTTTAACCCAGCGGTTGGGTTAAATGTTTGCTCCAAACAAACCAATTGCTGGGTTGAAACAACCCAATTGCTGGGTTAAAACAACCTATTTGCTGGGTTAGTCCATTTTTAACCCAACTTGGGTTATTTTTAACCCATCATTTTTTAGAGTGTTCTAAGAAAAGTCACATCTTTTGTATTTTGCCATGTTGTTGACACTGCAATGCAAGTATTGCTTCTTTTCTCTTGTGTCTTTCTCTCTCTCTCCAAGGATTCTATTGGAGCCTCTTGGGAGTGTATGTCGGTGGTCTGTGGAAAATATTTTGTGCGGTAGCATTGCCTATTTCCTGTCTGATTTAGAAATTCATCAATCACTGGGGCTTTCCAGTCAGAATGGATCTAGGTTTCGGATGCATGACTATTGCATATGCTTAAAGGGGGTTATGGCTTTTTGGTGGTCTTGGACATAAATTATACATTCCTAAAGTTTTGTGGCAGCACGCTATGAAAAGATACATATGTAAAGTAAATGCGCCTATATTATTTTCGTGACATCATTGCAGCAGTTCTCCGCTGTCACAGTATCAAGGTAATTGAAAAAGAGGCACAGGCTTTTTGAAAGAGCTGAAGTGATTTTCCAGTCTAATCCTCTTCAAATGAAACGGTCTCATATTTGGCATTGAATGACGTTTGAGCTCATTTCAACTGTCACATTTATTTTGACTAAACTTAACGAGGGATCGTTTTATTGGTCACAAACATGGCCGACAGGTATGTATTTCCTTATCCCAACACAGACATTTGTCACTAATGAAAATGGATTTGAAGTGAAATGGAGAGCGCGTTTGGTATTGCTCAATCCTGGACATAGGCCAGTAGGATCCGGTAGGGGAGTACAGCAAAGCCATTTTATGTAAATGTATCTGTTGCAATGATAAAATTATGTTTCTGTATATGTATTCAGATAGAATAAGTTATAGCCATGACTTACACCAGAAGTGTACTAAATGAAAACTCTATTTCATTTATATTCATAAGCAAATATGTTTGTATAAATCATAAAATGTTTTCTTTTTTTATTCCAACCTTTACACTACAATTCAAAATATTTTTTCTGTAAGATGTATTTGAAAAAAAAAAGTCTCACATGCTCAACAAGGCTGCATTTATTTTATACAAAATGGTAAAATCAGTAATATTGTGAAACATTACTACAATTTAAAATAACTGTTTTCTTTTTGAATATATTTTAAAATGTAATCTTTTCCTGTGATGGTAAAGCTGAATTTTTAGCAGCCCTTACTCCAGTCTTCAGTGTCACATGATCCTTCAGAAACTAAATTAATTAAAAAAAAACGTATTGACCTCAAAACTTTTGACCAGTAGTATATGACATTTGTTTCCTCAGTTTTTGTTATGGATTCATTTACTTTAAAAAGTTGTTCTAAGTTGTTCAACACCTCTACCGCGTACAGCATGCTTGAGACACAGAAACATGTAATATGTCAATCGGAAGGTTTAAAATGTTAACATACGTCCAAAGATGTAAAAAAAGAAAAATGTATGTATAATACAGTATCTTAGTTTAATGTTAATCCTAACAAGTCTGGAACTCTGAGACATTAAAACTGCAGCATGGTCATCTAATGTCATCTTTAAATCATCATCATGCATTTACACCCAAATGAATATATGTTCTATTATTTGGTAGAATTATTCATTTTGAAGTTATTATTTGTGCTTTTCCAAATAAGGCGTCCGAGTTTGGCCACATCCCTATAAAGCAGTGTTTCTCACCAGAGCAGCAGAATTTAGAGTAAGATAATGCAGAAGAGGGAATACTTGTTTTCCATACCATTTGAGATGTCCTGCAAACTGCAAACAGCTCAGACCTTAAAGGGATAGTTCACCCAAAAATGAAAATTAGCCCATGATTTACTCACCCTCAAGTCATCCTATAGGTGTATATGACTTCCTTCTTTCAGATGAATAGTTATATTTAAAAAGTCCTGGCTAATCCAAGCTTTATAATGGCAATAATTGTTGCTCTGTTTTTGAAGTCCATAAAAAAATGCATCTGTACGTCAAATAACGTGCTCCACGCGGCTCTGGGCGGTTAATAAAGGCCTTCTGAAGTGAATTGATGCGTTTGTGTAAGAAAAATATCCATATTTAAAACTTTATAAAGTTCCGGCCAATCAACTTCAGTGGAAAAAGTGTTGAAAGTGCCTCTCGCTGTTCAAAATGCTTACGCCATGTCTGATGAGCGTAACTGTTAGAATAAGCATTTTGAACTGCAGAGGCACTTTCAACATGTTTTCCATAAATTGATACGGAAGGCGATCGGCCGAAACTTTACCTTATAAAGTTTTAAATATGGATATTTTTCTTACACAAACGCATCATTTCGCTTCAGAAGGCCTTTATTAACAGTGAGAGCACTGTTTCCAGACAGTAATTTGTTCGCTTAAGACTGTGCTCACTTTTGAAAGGAGTGTGGTGTGACTTTCTTTGTGGCAAAACTAAAGAATAGAACAGCTGCATCTGAGATGACAAGACACTCCTTCTCAGGAAAGAGGTATTTAATTTGAGGTAAATTGTGTCTTTAGTGAACCTTGTGTTGCACTTGATGCCTTTCTGCAAGTCTGTTAAATCCGCCCGAGTTTCACATGTTCTCTCTGCATGTGAAGTTTCCCTCCAGCTGAAGGGTCCAATTGACCATAAAATTGCAGTCCGTCACTGAGGATGTGTGGCAGCGGCGGGCCAGGCGGCTGATCGCAGGCGACCCTTCATTACTCGACTTCCTCTCCTGTCAACCTACATCTGGAATCAATTAGACATGTCTGGTGCTAACGAGAGAGAGTGTGCTGATGTGATTCACACGTGAGTCTGTGATGCGTCTTTTATTGTTACGGCCCATCTGTTGCTCGCTATGACCGAGGTGGTAAATCCCACTGGGGACTCCCTTCCTCGAGTGTTTGTGTGACAGCGATGCCCATATTTTCATTAGACAATCTTTCATTTAGACCATCAGCACAAATAAAAGTTGCTAACACATGTAAGGCAAAAATTTGGAATTAGTACTTAAAATAATGATAATACGTAGCAATTATTCCAATCTATTGTGTCAAAGTCTCATGCATGCATGTGCAAAATGCAGTGGTGGACAATATACACAACTTCTGTATTTAGGTATAGATGAAAAGTAGGTAGGCCTATAATTTCCTTTTGAATGTACTTAATTATCAAAAGTAAAAGTGCTGATTTATAAGGAGAATATTGTTCATTATTTGTATTTTTTTATCTTTACAATGAACTATGTGACATCCTACTGCTCCTATTTATGGAGAAGGGTCTAATATCCTTGACGCACAGATAGAATTGAGCTTGCACTAACTGGATTAGTCCAGTATGTGAATGAATCATTCAGTGTTTTGTGATCTAGTCGATTTGAAAAGATTCAGCTCAAAAGAATGATTAATAATGGACCGAACAAATGAATCATTCAGAGCAATTTATGCACCAATTGAACAGATTCTTTTAAATGAATCAGCTCAAATTAATGATTCATCACAAATCAGGTATCACTTTATCAAAATGAATTATTCAAATGAATCGTTCAATGCAAACAGGTTTGTTGAAAAGAATCATGAATTGGATATTACCGTAGTTTAGAGTTAATCATTTTATGCAATTCCAAATAGAGTTTAACAAGGTTTTTGAAAAGAATCAGCTAAAAAAAAATCAAGATATTGTTATTCCTCTGACCTGATTTTGAGTTCTTTAGTTCGTATATATTCTTTAGTATATGTTTTTATGAAATGTGGTGGAGCAAAAAGAATAAAATAATAATAATACTGTTTGTTACTGTCCACCACTGGTAAAACATGAAAACTTACTGTATCCAGATGGCTTTGGCATTGATTTGTCATTATCCATGAGCTTGAGGTAATACTTTTATTAGTATGAGTTTGTCTTTCAGTGTATAGAATCTGCTACACATTTAGTGTAAGTCATTATGATACATGGATGGTCCATATGGTGTTTCTATAGTTGGTTTTAGGCAACATCATTTATGTTCTCCTTCAATCTTAGAATCTAATGAGTACTTTGCCTGTTAGGTACGTCAGTGACTTGTCTCGAACGCACCTCCTCCATGGCAGTAATGATTTTTAGCCGACAGCAGTGGGAACCCATTATTTAGACTGAAATAATATGTTAACAATATAATAGTAGGTCTCTTGATGTGAATGGCCAAGGCTCGACTCTCAAGGATTCTGTTTTGAAGTCGTGCCAGTCGATTAACTGTGGCTAAGACCAAGGACTCGGAGTGCCGGAGTGGGACAGCGTTTAATTGCACTGGTTTTGAAGGAGTGTAAGTTAAAGAGTGTATGGAAACGGCAGTGTGTTAAAGCCAGACCTGTGTGATATATGACTGTGGTGTCGCTATAGGCAGACTTGGGAGTTTTTTTTCTTTTTTCTCAAATACCACCAGGCCTGGACCATAAACTTAGGTGACGGTCATCTGCTCTGCTATACTCTGGTTTTACCTTCACATGAGCATGAGAGAGGGGGAATGCATGTCTGGATGTGTGTGTGTGTGTGTGTGTGTGTGTGTGTGTGTGTGTGTGTGTGTGTGTGTGTGTGTGTGTGTGTGTGTGTGTGTGTGTGTGTGTGTGTGTGTGTGTGTGTGTGTGTGTGTGTGTGTGTGTGTGTGTGTGTGTGTGTGTGTGTGTGTGTGTGTGTGTGTGTGTGTGCGCATGTATGTGTGTTTGCGCTCTAATGATGTAACACTTGGCCCTGGCTGGGTGGTTTTGAAGGCAGTTCATGGTATTTCCCTCAGTAATTACCTATTCAACATTAGCACTGATGGAGGCTGGCCCTGACCCACCAGTGAAGTCATTTAAAGCCTTTTCAGACAAAAGCCAATAAAAACCCACCTGCCTGGCAGTCCGCAGTCTGACTGGGATACTGAACTGCTTCATAATTGTGAGGAAACTGGTTCTGATTTTCAAACCCGCCCTCTCTGGCTACAGCAGTCTGCTCTATTCACAGCAGCACAGTTTTGATCAGAGGGTGTAATTTAACTCGCTAAAACTTGAAATGGCCTCTAAGCCTGTTTGAAGATGAAGTGCACTTTGACAGCACTACATGTATGAAAAATATGCTACTTTAATCATTAAGTAGGGTTTTACATTTTCTGAAGAAAATATGAGTGCAAGATGTTTGTGTTAGGATGTTTGATATGCTGTGCTAAAATGTCTCTTCAGTGTTGTTCTTCTTAACTAAAACTGCACTATGTAATTTTTTTTTAGTAAAAAATCCAAAAACCACTTGGCCAGTGTTATATATTTTGTTCAGTTGAGTACTTACAATATCCCAAATGTTTCCAACTATTTGTAAATTGTGAGAAATTGCAATTTTAACCAAGGAACCCGGGACGTGTGAGGGAGTCGCCTGTCAATTGCGTCATATCTGCGTTACCCTCGTTTTCCGGTTTTATTCTGCAGAAACGCTTTACTCTCACTGCAGTGTGAACAAGTGTCATAGCAGCCGCAGAGAGAACGCACAGAGTAACGTCATAACATCATTAACACATGAATAAACAGAGCTGCGTTACCTCATACTCATGACCGGAAAAGCGGAAGTGGCGCCGGCGACTGTGTCATAATAAAAGTCCCGCCGGAGACTATGCCATAATAAAAGTCCCGCCGCTCTTCTCATTAACACTCGGTCCTGCTCTGCTTCATACTACTGTAACGTTAATAATAACATCAAAGAACATGATTTCTGCCCGAGTTCTATCCCGATTCTTTTCCACCGGCTGTGAGGTGAAGACCACATGTCCCAAGATTCTGCGCTCAAACGTGGCGTCATCAAACTACGCCTTTGTTTTGAATAGGCAAGCTCTAGTGGACGGAAAAGTTACATTGTGTACCTTTAAATTAAGCTGAAATAAAACACATTTTAGACGATAAACCTAAACTTCTTACAAATGCCTTGACAGCTAACTAAATAAGTTGAAGTACTGATATTACTGAAACTAAGCTGAAATAACTAAGCTAAAATGAAGAATATAATTTATAAATATAAAATCTAAATCTAAATATTGATACATGAACATTTGATATGAACATATATATATATATACAACTTTAAGTGTGAGCAATAATTGCTTCAGCAAGCACTGCTAACCAAATCTAAACCTGATACTAATGGCTCGGAGCGGGACGGTTCAGTACAGTACTGTTCAGTACGTTTCGGGACCGTAAACCCTGATCCGGCTTACATTTCCACTGCCAACAGCACCCTCATTGGATAGGCGTGGTGTAGCGATTGATGTCATTCTCGCACGAAGAAGAAAGCGACATAGTAAACAACAGTGGAGGACATACAGCAGATCTTGTTCTTGCTTCTCGGGCATGTGGCTGTTGTCACAAGAAGAAGACACGCTTTGTTTGAGCCAAAGCTGCAAGGAAAACACAGCCGAAAAGGAAGTGACTCTGTCAATCAGTCAACGTTCTGCAGTGAGTGTAGCTCCACCCTTTAGTACTGGACTACTGTGCTAAGTTCCCCAACAGAAGGGTGCCAAAAAAGTGGTACGGTACGGTTCGGAATTAGGGTACCATTCACAACTTCTGACAATGGAAACGGCAAAAATTGCGTACCATACCAAACTGTACTGAACCGTACCGCTCGGTGCAAACGAGCCCATAAGATACATATTGATTGGTGAATTATAAGAGGGTCAATGACAAATATGAGGGTCCATGATAAAGAAAAATACACATTTTGCAAAGTGTTGCAAAGGGGCTGGATATTTCCAACACATTTCCAGAAACTTTTTCAAAAGTTTCCAAAAAATCCTGAAAAGTTTCCAAAAAAGTTTCTGGGAACTTTGCAACCCTACTTTGTATTCATGTTGGTTTCAAATCCTTTAGAAAAAGCTTGAATTTGACTATAAAAGAAATAAGAAATCATAGAAAATTAAACCACATGAAATTTTACAACCTGAACTAACCTCGTCATAAATGATCTGATATTTTAAGGGACCTATTGATCATAAAACATGAGGGTCTGCAGGGGTCCTCTCTATGATATAATTTCCTGCTTTATTAAAAAAATACTTTTATTTAAATAAATAAATAAATAAATAAAAGTTTATGCAAAACTGCTGACGTTTTCTCTTCAAGAATTGCATGAAATGAAATTTGTTTTCATCGGGAAGTTTTTTTTTTTAAATTCAGACATCTTGACTGTATGCCCCTAGAAAATATAAAAAATTAATTTGAATTCTGAAGTTAAAAATTATTATTTTTCATTGTAGAGATATAGTCAGGAACTGCATTTATAATAATGTTGAGTAATAATACATAAATCAGTGGGTTTGCACAAAAAAATAGCATAATATAATTGTAGATTGTCAACACTTTGAACTGATCTGATTCTGAAGGTGTAGATTTGACATTTCTAGTTCCCCTTCGAGGGAACTCGAACTGCGTCATTGTGACGACACTTTGAGGGACCCTCGTCTCAAAGTGTCGCCACGATGACGCAGTTCGAGTTCCCTCGAAGGGGAACAAGGGTTACAGTCATAACCCGAGACGATTTCTAGTTCATTTTTACCAATCACAATAATTCACAAGGCAAGTCACTTGACCTACCTGCCTGGAGAGTTTATTTTCCAGTTATCAAGGGCTCTTGGGTCTCAGTGTAAGGGCAGTTCAACTGAGAGGACAGCGGAGTGTGTCCACCTCTTTAGAAAAGGTCAGAGACTGAACAGACAGATGATACTTCCTGCTGTGGGTCTTTCAGGTGTGGATAAAAAGTGTTTCCACAGCCAGAGCATTGTGAGCTAAAAGGCTGGCCTGGATGAGCTCATGAGACACGGCGATGTCTCCTCCTGTGGTTTCCTGTGAGCGCGACTCAGGAGAGCGTTGAGGTCTCGGAAAGTCAGGAAGTGTTTATAACAGTTCGGCTTCTGATAAATTCAAACTGACATTTACTTAGAGTAGCGCTTCCGAGTCGCCGCACAGGACGTAGCAAACAAAAACAGACAGGCTGAGATTTCACAAAACGTTGGAGAGCTGACAGACAAACAGATGTAGGAGAATTTGATTGGGTTAAGCTGCGAACAGTGAGTGTGGGAAGAATGAAATGTCTGAACATGGCCGCTGGAGTGACATGTTTGATGCAGATGGGAGGATGATGGGTTTAGCACGAGGGTGAGGCTTGAAGGCTTGCGAATTGTGCAAATCATGAAGTTACCTGAACTTAAATTCAGATGTTGTTTGCGTTGTTTAGCCCTAATGCAAATTTTTTAAGTAAAGGTGAACATCTTATATTAAACAGGTCAACACAAAAAAGACAGTGAATCGGTGTGTTTGTTTGGCATGTGTGTAAGTGTGAGTGTCTGTGTACCAGATGTAGTGCTCTGAGAGTCCCCGGCTCTGTAGGCGGTGGGTGTTTCTGATTGTGTCGGCAGCCATATGGAGAAAGGAGGTTTGGAAACATCCCATTACAAGTCGTACATCAGAGGCCTGACAGCCCCGTTCAGTCCTGTTTTCATTTCAGTCACGAGTGCAGCTGCTCCAAGCCTCCGGATCCCAGCCGCCTCCTTAACCCCTCACACACACACATCAGAGAGCTGTGTGCCACCTTAAACACTTCATCTGAACATTATAATGCACAGAAATGTCTGCTTTCTACCATCTTAAAGTGCGATGAAATCTGTTTTTTGCTACTCCTCCTACAGAGTTGGTTCGAACTTCAAACTACGCTGTATATAACTGACCATCTGGATTTTTGATTTTCAAAACTTGTTTATTAATGCGCATACATAATTGACCATGAGGACTTACTGTATAGTATCATGGCAATGCTTTGGAATATTGAAATTAAACTTCATCAAACTGATCTGAGACTGTACCTGTAGAGTTTGGTGACAGCGCCACCTATTGTTATAAAAATCCTACTAAGATGTGTCAAATCCCCAATTATTATTTTTTTTTATATAACGGTCTCTACAGATCTCTTTAAAATGCTTTTTTTATGTTGTTGTTTTGTGTGTGTGCGTATGTGTTTTTGGTTTGTTTTCAGTTTTTTTGGACTAGATTTTTTGTGGCTAAAAATCTGGGCTGCAAGGGAAGGTTGTTGGTTTGATCATGACAAATGTGCATCATGTCCTCTGTACATTCTTTGGGTCTTGCTTAATGTGCATGCTGCCATTTCAGCGCTTGGCTAAATTTTTTCTACTTGTCTTGATACTTTCTAAACAAGTTGTTCCCTTTGAAGGTGTTTATATAAGGCAGAACGTCTTAAGGCATTCTAAAAATATGTTTTTATAATAATATTTCTGATCTTCAAATTGGCATGTGCAAATCCCATAGAGCATGATACAGCAGTTTGACACTTTGAAGATCAGAAATATTTGTATAAAATAATTTTTATAATGTTTATAATTCGTTTTTATTTATTTATAACAAATATTTTTCCATCAAATGACATTTTAAATTTGACTATATTTACATCCTGGTTTGAAACGTTATAAGGTCTCATTATCAGATTGGTCGGTATCAATTCAGAAATAATTAGGTTTTTTTTTATGAATAAATAAATAAGCTCATTGGTAACACTTTATTTAGATGGTTCACTTTAAGGCCTGTTCACACCAAGAGCGATAACTTTAAAGATAACGATAAAGATATAGTTCTAAAAATCGTTCTCAATATCAAAGAATAGCAGAGTTCACACCACAGGTATAAAGATAACGATATAGAGAAACAATATCTTTGGAATCACTTTCTGAGCGATTTTATCCAGCTGATGAACCATAAAAACATTGACAGCCAATCAGAATCCCTCCTGCTGTAACGAGCTCGAGCATTTAAAGCAGCACTAGGTAACTTTTCAACCTTTATAATATATTTTCAAACCTCTTGTGATGATACATCGACTTACAATAGGTTGAATGACACGTCTGCCATAGCCTGACGGGGTCTGTATCGTTTTTAATCGTACTTTTAAACTTCGGGTTTCGGGTAGTAACCCGAGAAAAAAAAGAACTACAAAATTCGACTGCTTTACGGCATTACGTCACTCCCACCACCACCCCCACTTCCTTAAATTCGGACGTGCGAGCCAAACTATCATTTGTTTGCCGAATGTTATAGACATGGCCGAAGCAGCACAGAAAAATAAGAAAGCAAAGGTTTTGTCGGAGGAAAGCAAAAAGAGGAAACGAGAAAGTGATGGGATTAAAGGCAGGACAAGGATCAACATTGGGCCAGCGTTTGCTCGTTGGCGTGAGCTGAAGGAGGAGGGGCTACATTCTTGCAAGTAAATACATATGATAAGACGTACAAAATCATATTTTAGGATACCTAACATGTCTGTGATATTGGTTTATTTGTCTTGCCTCAAACTATAATGCAAATCGATTTTTCAAATTTGCAGATTCATCTTGTCACAGACACGTCAGGTTCCACCCTCCACCAATCACAGCGCCTTCCCCAGAGTACTGATCACCATCACCTGCACCTCATCACCACACTCATCACCAGCACTACAAGACTCCACGTCCGGTCTTGTTCGCATATACTTCAGGCTATGCTTACCTCAAGGACTCTACTACTGATACTTGCCTGTCTCCAGCGTGTCTCCTTCCTTCCGTGTTCCTTGTCTGCTGTGTGGGTGTGTTCCTGTCCGTCCCTCAGTACTCCAGCGATCTACAGTCTCCAACGATCTCCAGTCTCCAGCGACCTCCAGGCTCCAGCGTCCTTCCATCTACAAAACAAAAGACAGTAACTCTCTCTCTCTCGTATCACCTTCTAATCTACCAACAACCGGTTTACTCACCTGCTCCACAACACCTGCTCTACTGTGGTCTAATAAACTACCCTTACCTGTTAACATCTGTGTCTGCCTCCTGTGTACTTGTAACACATCTAGGGTAGCTTGATATTATAATATTGACGATATATGGTTATTACCTACCACTCAAACAATGAATTGAAGTATCATATAGATTCCGTAAAACAGTAACCAATAGACTAGGCTACTATAATGGCGCTGGCTTGTAAACGTGAGCATCGCGATCATTTGGCGTTTGAAAAAAATAAAACCCATGAAATATAACCCATGTCAAAAGATTAATCGCGATTAATCGCATCCAAAATAAAAGTTTGTGTTTACATAATATATGTGTGTGTACTCTGTTAATTATTATTTCTATCTAAATACACACACAAGCATGTATATATTTAAGAAAAAAATATTATTTTTTAATATAAAACATTTATATTTATATATATTATAGATTATATAAATGTATATACAGTATATACATGCAAATATTTCTTAAATATATACATGAATGTGTGTGTATTTATATATAAATAATAATTAACAGAGTACACACACATACATATATTATGTAAACACAAACTTTTATTTTGGATGCGATTAATCTTTTGACAGCCCTACCATGAAATTATATTCATATGACATGCTGAAACATATGGCACTGTACCTGAGATGAAGACATTTCACACGCGACGCAAGCAGAACACCTGCATGTGAACTCCTCCTGCTGTGTTCAGGGCTATCATAGTTGTCATGTCAACAAATGCACGTGCGATGCATCCACTGATGTAGAATGACAGTTTACGACAGTAGTAGAGGACAATACTGTTTCCCAACTGTAGGGGGACCCCGAGAGCAAAAACTACCTAGTGCTGCTTTAAAGCGGCAGACAAGCACTCGTTTAGAATAAACAGAACGATATCACCCGCTGGTGTGGACGCTAATATAGTTTTTCTTTAGTTATCGTTCTTGGTGTGAACGGGCCTTTAGACATTCTACTAACTAGTAGCTTTGCAACTACATGCCAACTAACTCCCATTAGCTGTGTTTCCATTACCCTTTAAATTTCACAAATTGAAAAAATGCCCAATGGAAACACTTCACTTGCACAAAAACTCCCATATAGTCTATCGCTGTTATACGGTAGGGGGCACTAAAACACATCTTCTGAAAGAGTACAGAATCTCCTGAACAAACCGTGAACCGTGCATAAGTAACGCACACACACACACACACACACACACACACGCACGCAAACATCTGCAAAACTTAACTGCAGACAAGGCAGCATGTTCAAAACTGCATGGAAAAAATAAAAATAAATATTTTTCCTTCAAATATCAAGTCAAGACAGTGAACAACGCACATCAAGAAAGGAATGTTATTTCACTATTTAAAATAGCCCGTCATTAGCCCCGGGACATCGGGCTTTGCGAGCCCTGGCCCATACATTCAAGTCTGATCCCGAATTCCAGCACAATGAACCAACAACACCTCAAATACAAAGGGTACTCCAGACTGTGACAGCGTGGAAGTTTTGTTTAGTTAGACACATACATAATCAGTACCTATGTCAAACGAAACAATACAATACTATCACATGTATAAAAAAAATTTACACACATAATTGTGTTGCTTCATTCCTGTCAGATTCAGAAGCCAGAGCATCGTTTTTTAAACTCATCCTGTCTGCAGATCCAGTCTCTTGTTTACAAACGAATCCACAGTGAAATGACGCAAACAAATGCAATGTCTTGCCCACGTGAGCTGGATCTTCCTTAAAATTAAGTTCAACCATGCATTCCTAATATTGCAACCCGAAGGAAGCTTATGGCATGTTTGAAACCCGGTTCGACTCGGTGTAGCTTCACGTAGGCCTATGTTATTTATCTATAATATGTAATGTCATTACATGTGCGAGTCAGTGGGTTACAGTAGGCGTTGGTCTTGAGCCGGCGTTTCACTGCTCTCTGACGTCACAGGTAAGATCGCAGATCGATTGTTTGCTGAGCCAGCTGTCAATAAAAGCTTTTCTTTGACTTACAAGGACATTTCCAGCTCTGAAACCTACAGGATATTCTTATATTACAATGACCTTTTGTATATCAAAAGCTCAAGGAAAAGTTGCCTTTAATTTTACCAAATGAAATGTCTAACCCATGAAAAGGAAACGACTGTGAAGCATTGGGGCTGTTGATGGACTCGATCTACTCCATCTGTGTTTTGATCATCTTCCTGAATATGATCAAGGCTTTGACAAAAAAAATGTCGTAACTTTTTGTTTAGAATGTTGCCTTTCTTAATGAAACTCACCCACATTCAAGTGTTGATAAAAAAAGATACATGAAGCTATAATACAATGTTTTTACAATTAATTAAAGTACAGTTAAAGGTATATTATAAGTATAAAAATAAAAGTGCAAAAATAATATATAAATAGTAAACTATAAGTATAATGTTATGTTCACTTAAAGAAAACTTACAAGTATACTTGTAGTATAAACTATTAAACTAGTAGTTTACTAAGATTACACTTCATAAACTAAAAAATGTACTACTTGTATTAAAATAGTAATCTACTTTATAAATTCACTTCTAGTACAAATGCAGTACAAATGAGAAACCTAGTTTCACACTTAAAGTTTACTACTGTTACACTTATAGTACACTATACAGTACTTTTATATACTACAAGTGGGCCAATTAAGTCCCAAGCAGTATTGAAATAGTACACTTACAAGTTTACTACTAGCAAACATTGATATTACAGTTTTTCTCAGTCGCTTTGGTACATTTCTCAGATCAGAATTGAAATTCTCAAAACTACCTGTTCAATCTTCACATCATTTTGTCACTTGTGCACATCAAAAAAGCAGTTTCTCATTTCTTTGAACAAGTTGCAAATGCTTTGGTACATCCATGCAAATGATTATGTACAATTCTCTGCTGTTTCCTACATTATCAATTGCTTTTGTCATGTTGATCAAAATGTATTATGATGGGTCTCTGTTGAATAGTCTCACCCCCCACAACATTTAGGCATTAGTTCATAGCATAAGTCTTGACATGCAAAATGGTTGAACAAGTTGTCATAATATGTCAACCATTTCTATACATTTCCGTTAGACGTTCACATTTCTACTTTTGTTTTTCAGTTTTTTTTTTCTTTGTGCTATGCAGTGCTGTCTTTTCCTTTCTGTATCGCAATGACATGGTCTGTCAACAAATTACAGTACAAACAGTAAAAGTGTAAACTTGAATCTTGTCCAGTCTCTTGCAATCAAACTCCCACATACACTAATGTGTAATCTACACTTTACAATAATTGTCATCAAAACTTTAGATATAGTTTACATCAGAACATCCCTCCAGAGTACACTGTTATATTGACAACATGACTAAGCAATTTGACTGTCTTATCCGTACACAATGACACAAGGACTTGTCATTCTGATGGCACTGACATGTTCATTGACACAGATATTTACTTTTGAGAGATGAACTAAGGATTTTGAGCAAGAGACTGGCTTTTGCAGGTAATCCATGGTGTTTTGCTATTTGTACGAATTGTTTTGAGAAATGCACTTACTGTTGATATTACTTACTGCACTAATTGTGAGTTTGATTCGAGAAATGTACCAAAGCGACTGAGAAAAACTGTAGTATACATAAAGTATACTTAAAAATATACTTGTACATTACTTAAGTATACTTCATAAAATAAACTTGAAGTATTCTTCTTTTTCGTAAGGGTTATCGCTAGAGAGAGAGAAAAAAAAAAGGTTTTATTCGCATAACATCATTTATGCATTTTATAGTTTTTATCAACATTTAGAAAATATTGCAAAAGTTTTATGCAAATCTGTAATGGAAACCCGGCTATTATTAGTGAACTGTAGTAGACTGTTAGAATGTTAGGATAGGTGTTAGGGTTCGGGTTAGTAGAATAAGTTGACATGTAGTTGCAAAGAAGACTTAGTAGATAATTTGCAGACTGTCTTCTTAATATCTGTTCCACTTTATTTTGATGGTCCTCGCTAGGCATTCACTGACTATTACTTTGCAAATACATGTCCACTTACTCTGCTAACTCGAACCCTATAACACCTAACCTTAACCTAACATTCTACTAAAAGTTTACTACAATTAAATAAAAATAATAACTAATAATCTAATAAGAGTTATAGAAGAATGTCTACAGTGGACCATCGAAATAAAATGTCACAATGCCGGTTAACATGTTGTGTTATCTTTTCTCAAAGGTTTTTTTTTTTCAGTTACTTCCCTACACCTTACTCTATGGGTTTTTATCACAAGTATTGTTTTATTTCATGACGAGCCTAAATGAAATAGTGAGACTGACCATTGTGTTTGGTTTCAGAGCTCTATGAACACAAGAGATAAAGTTCATTCAGCCAACCACATGGTGGTCTAATTTTTACAGTCCCTCGATTCTCCCAGAAGTAAAACAAACAATCCAATGAAGATGACTAAAACTGCTCCTTCTCTCTATCAGCAGGGGCAGTGAGGTGAAATTCAGATACATACTATGCATCATAAAATACGTCAAATTATTCCAAAGTTGGACACTCAGGATGAAGCTTATCTCACTTAGGGGAGCACTTGATTCTGAGCATGACGGCGCAATCTGAACATCTGTTTCTTCGAACATACATTGTAAAAACACATTCTGTTCTCAGAGACATCATTGCCCCACATTTGTTAATGATGTAAAATGATTGCAATGCAAGAAATGGTTCTTGCTGTTCTCAAGCACATCATCCAGAAACCTTCTCCCGTCCCTGAGCCAAATTTCCACCAGAAATCAAAAGTTGGAAGGGCTTATATGTTCGGATCTTCCAGTAAATCAGGTTGATCAAATGAGTTAATGTCTGACTGGCAAACATCATCTGTCATGCAACTCATGTTAGGACTGTGCCAAGATCCACACTCATACTGGCGACATCACTCTCGGATTGTTTACCTGCAAAGAACGACAGGACTCCTTTATTTAACCGGATGGCCTCTTTGGAATCATGTTTTGTCTCTCATCATTTGTGTTTCACTATAAAGCACTGACACGCCTTCTGTCGCAATGGGACAGTTTGCTTTAAAACACTTTATAATCGCTGTATTTAAGTGCAATGTGTGCATTTTGAGTGACAGTGCTTGGAAAGTTCACTGATAAAATCCAGAGAGGAAAACTGCTCTGCATCAGAGAGAACGGGCTATGACTTCACTCACTGGTTCTCCTCAAAAGCACCTCTCTCTCTCTTTTCTTTCTTTCACTCAGTCATTGATTTGTCTCTGCATTACAGAGTAGCCTGACGATGTCATGATTTGTGACCGCACTGACAGCAATGCTTTGAGCTGTGCCAAATTTTTATAAAAATTTATGTTGTGATTAATCCATCAGACATTTTTTTGTGACTTTCTTTCCAGATAATTTTGTGCTGAGAAAGAAAAGTATTAACAGCTAAAAAATGAATTAAAATGGCTTCACTTTAAGTTTTTAATAAAACTAATTTAAAAAAAATACTTATTCTATCACTTGGGCTAATGTTATTCATTACTTAGTAAAATTTTAAGGGTGGACAAAAAGGAAGAAATAATAAAGATGATAAGATTGTACCTAACTAACTGCATTAAACTGCTTTAAGTTTTTCATTTTTCGTTTTATTTATTTATTTTCTTCTTTTTTATGGTACCTATAGGCTACGCTGAAAAAAATTATTTGTTGAATTTACTAAAAAAAATTTAGCGTAAGTGGTTGCAATCAATTTATTTTAGCTCAATTTAAACAAAAACACATGCAAGTCCCATAAAACCAATTAATTTTTTTAAATTAAAATCAAAAAACGAAATTTAAATTATTTAAACGAGCACAAATTAATTATGCTTAATTTAATCGGGCCATAATCATTTTTTTTTCAGTGTACTATAGGTTGAATAATTAATTTCTAGTTTCTACATGAGTTATTTTTTTATAAACACCAGCTATATGATTGTATGTTTTAGTCATGAGCTCTGTGAGTTTGTTTAGAGAGCATGAACGCAAACTCTGTCAAAGTGTCAAAGTCAAAGTTCTGACTTGAATTACTAACAAAAGCTGACAGCGCCCTCATGTGGTCATGTGTGGAATAGGATTGGGGTGGAAAAAGTCAATTATGCTAAGTATAACATTATGTAAACAGTTCCATTCTCCATCTCATACATGTGGGATCATCTAATCTAACTGTAATGGCATGCTCATTTTACACAATGTTATGTAATTGCTATGGCAAACTGTCTTTGTCATTACAACTGATGTGCCACTAGGTGGAGGTGTTGTAGTCTAAACCATGACGGGCAAAAATGAATAATATTCCAGTGGTTGGACAGCTGATTCTGGATATTTCAACTACTAATAAAAATCTCCCTTTTATGTTTCCTGTGATGCTATTTTCAGTAAAGCACTTGTTCTCTGTTTGAGTTTCTGTCTGTTCCTTTTACAAACAATTCCTCTATACAGCCTATTGTATTCACTGAATTATGCAATCAGATGCCTCTTCATTCAACTGTATAAAGCACACATGGCAATGACAAAAACGACGTTGATTTGGACCGGAGAATCATGGGAAGTTAAGTGCTCTGAGTGCTCTGAGAGGTCAAGGCTGAGAGGAGAAATAAAACGGAGCCCTTTAGGTTTAAACCTGCTTCACTGGACATGTATATCACAGAACTAAAACTGCTAAAAATGTATCATCTTGGGTCTCTGCAAGCTTATTATCTGACGCTACAGAACAATGAACAAGGATGAAATGAAGTTATCACCTAAGGGCTGATATGTGTGGGAGAGAAAGCAAGTGCTTTCTGGAAGGAAGGCGGGGAGGAGATGCCCTGGAAATCAGTTTGAGAACACCGGTTGCTGGAGGAGGCAGTGAGTTATATGAAAGTAGAGCATCCACAGATATTCTGTGTTCTGTGTTAGAGGTCAAAGTTCTAAATGGCTGTATTCTGTTGGATTTCCAGAGATCTGTGTGGATTTAGATACAGTTGGAGTACAGCTCTACAGAAGCAGTGGATTCATGAATTTAGTCATGAACTGAGTCAATAATTCAACTGTGTGGAGCTCTTCAGTATTGATATTTCAGTTTAAAAAAAATAAAAAAATCAGTATCTGTTAAGACCATATTGAGATTTAGAAAATGTGACCAAATCAAAACATGTGTTAGTGAATCATGTAGGCCTATAGTTTAATTTAAAGGGTTACTTCAGTGATTAGCATTAAAGGGATAGTTCACCCAAAAACAAAATTTTTATGTTTATCTGCTTACCCCCAGGGCATCCAAGATGTAGGTGTCTTTGCCTCTTCAGTAGAACACAAATTAAGATTTTTAACTCCAACCGTTGCAGTGTGATAGTCGTATGCATGTCAATGAGGATATTTTAGAGTATGAGAGCAATCAGAGTAAAAACACATATACATACGAATCCTTATTAAACCATGCGGCTCGTGGCGACACATTGATGTCTTAAGACACGAAACGATCGGTTTCTGCAAGAAACCGAACAGTATTTATGTTATTTTTTTTACCTCTTATCAGACGAATGTCATCTAGTATTCCCAGCGCCATAACTTCAGGCGAATAAGGTCAAAATACTGGCGCGATCAAAGATATATATACGTAGATGCCTCATTCGACCGATCCGTGCAGGCACTAATGAGGAGTCTATGTAGACATCTATGATCGCACCGGTATTTTGCATGTATTTTGACCTTATTCACAGGAAGTGATGGTGCAAATTAAATACATTTTTAAATATGGACATTTTTCTTACACAAACGCATCGATTCGCTTCAGAAGGCCTTTATTAACACCCCGGAGCCGCGTGGAGCACGTTATTTGACAGACAGATGCATTTTTTATGGACTTCAAAAACCAAGCAACTATTACTGCCATTATAGCCTAATGCTTGGATTAGCCAGAACATTTTTAATATAACTCAGATTTTATTCGTCTGAAAGAAGAATGTCATATACACCTCGGATGACTTGAGGGTGAGTAAATCATGGGCTAATTTTCATTTTTGGGTGAACTATCCCTTAAAAGCTTTGTATCAGTAGAAACCCGGTAGTATATTCGAATTATCGTACTTCATGTCCCCGTGAGACAAAAGAAGTATGCATTTTATTTCTGGAAAAAATCCTCCGATGACACAAATATCGTCATTTTGCGTCATCTGAGGATTTTTTAGCCAGAGGCTATAGACTACAGCCAGAAGGAGGAGCTGTTCCGCATGTTTTCAACCCGCCCATAGGGGTCGCTGCCGCTCGGCTCTGGCATTAATAACAGAGCAGTGCGGAGCAAAGTGAGTGTTTCAACTTTTCAATGAATTCCTAATTGCATGATCTGATAACGCGCCAGACTTGACACGCATCGTGAATGATTGCCGTGCTTACCTCAGCTCTGCTCTTCGCTCTCGTGATGAATGAAATCTGACTCCTGCTGCGTTTGTGCCGTGACTTTCGTTCGGCTCACTCACACTTTATTGAAAAGACACGTTCAGTTTTTAACTGTCTATTCTCTAACTGAACAAAATTATTTTATTTCTATGAAAATCAAAACGATGGTGGGGGCGGTGTCGTGGAGGGCAAGTGATAACCAGTTGCCGTGGCTTTGGGAGTGGCCTCGTTGGGCAGCGAAGCAAATTAATTCTGGGAGTTGTTGTCTTTCATTTACATGAGACAAAAATAATTTGTCTGTCTTTTCTCAGTCTAGAAGGCACCAAATTCAAAAATTATTTCACATTTCTACTACATAAATGACCCAGTTTAAATACACATTCATCTTCCCAGGGCTGAAGTACCCCCTTAATACATGCAGATTCATACTGAATGTTATATTGGTTAATCAATATCTGAGGCCACCGTTCTTCTATTGTTTTCCCTCTCTGTTCTTTCCTCCCCTATTCTCTTGAGCCTCTTTGACTTATCTGGAGCATGTATGAAAGATCCCAGCAGGACGCCAGGTTTGTCTGGTAGAATAGAGGAGGTTGGGATGACAGATACAGTAGGGGAAAATGGTACCAGAAGCATGAATGAGGTGAGGTTACCAGGCACTTTCCATTAATAGGGTACAGTTTGGATAAACTATAATACAGCATATATAGTTTATCACCCTGTCTCTATCTGCATCAAACAGTTAAAATCATGCAACTTCGTAATTCTGATATCATCTGTTGATATTCAGTTTATGGTAATAGCACACAATTTTTTTAATTATTTAATTTTTATTATCAAAAGCATAAAATTATAGTTCACATATTCCTGTATAAACACTGATCAATGCACGTACATAGAGCACATCAAATGTGGTAAGCGGAAGCTCAGACTTGTCTTGCTTGACGAACCAGTGAACCAATGAGGTTTGTTCTCACGTGTCATGCAAGTGTAACTGAGCTTCCTAAATTAAATCTGTTCATCATATATAAAGAGATGGTGTCTCTTCAGATCTTTGGGGGTGGAAGGGGATAGAAATCTTACAGGTTTCATTAAAACATAATTTGTGCTTCAAAGATAAATGAAAGTCTTATAGTTCTGAAATGGCATGAGGGTGAGTAAATGAGTACAGAATTTTCATTTGTGTGTGAAATATCCCTTTAAACAACCCTGTTACTCTGTAACCCAGTTTTTCTACATTTTAATAAAGATGTTTATTTAACGATTTGTTAATGTTCAACATGCATCACTTTAATTCATGCTGCAAACTGAGACATTTTCATATCACTGATTTTGATAACGGGGTTATAAAAGCACTTAATTTTACAGTCCTGTTCCCCATATACATACAGCTTATTTAGTTGTAGTACACATGTAGTTACCTTCTATTACCCACTTAGTACACTGTATATCCAATTAGTGTTCCAAATTTGAAGTTGATATCACAAAAATTGAAGTTCCCATGAGATTTTGTTTAGGCGCTGTACCAAAAATAGCCACCGGGTGTCATTGAAATTCCATAGATTTTTTTAATGCAATCTCCTGTAAAAAATGTATATATTTTTGTCCAAATATCACAAAACAGCTGGCAAATATAGAACAGTGAGACTCAGACCTTTCCGACGATATGTGTTTTGTCCAGATTAGAAAAGGTTTTTATTCTAAAGTTTTTTAAATAAATGTTGTAATATGAAACATGACAACGCCCACTAGGGGAGGAGCCGCCAGAAGAATTTACAGTACCATTTCCATGGTAACGCAAAATCCGATTTCAAAACGGTTTGCACAGGATGAATCTTGAGTTCGTAAGCTTTCGAATGATATATAGTTTGTCAATATTAGATCAGGCTAAATATAGGATATAATTTTTTTTAAACATGCAGTGGAAAATGGGCCCACCGGTGGGCTAGTGACAGTTAACAGGATATGCAAGTGCACATACTGTCAAATAAAGTGCAACCTAAAAATTCACAATAAATGTAAAAAAAAACCCCACTAAAAAACCCCATGGCACCAGATGAAATCTCATTTTACTTTGACTCACATCCAGATGTGATTTGATAACTGAACTAACCAGTGGATCGATTTCATTGCACAGCATCTCAAATGTTGGTTTGGTATGAAATGCCTGAACCAAAGTCTGCCATCAAAATGGTTGGGTATAATTACTTCCCAGAACGGTCTCACACGATTGCTCTCCTAAACTCTGCAGTAAGAGCTGTATATCTGTGTAAATCCAAACCAAAGAAAATGACAGTCACGTGTGAAATAAAAGAGATAAAGAATATTTTTACCCTTATTTTTCAGCAGCAAACATGTGTCAGAAATATGTGTCTGAAAGGCAGGAAATATCACAAATGCTCCAAAAAATACTCAAGAGTGTTAGAGCAGGGAAGGACTCCAATGCAGTGAGAAAAGAATAAATTCAGAGCACATCAGCTCATCATGAGATCCCGCCAAGCTTCATATGGAGTCTCCAGGGCTCTCCTCATCTTCAGAGTTCCCTTGTTAAAGCTCCACTGCACTGTGTGATTGGGAGCTAACAGATAAACATCCACCCCATGCTTGTGTTTTCCGTGTGTGTGCTCCCAGTAGAAGAGAAAAACTACAATATTCCCAAAAAAGAAACACAAAACACACGCACAGCACCCAAACAAACACAGGCACACCCACATCTGTCGCCAAAACAGCAGCTTTGAGTCATGCGGCGAAGACTCAGATGGGGGAAGAAGGCCTCTTCTTGTTTTCTACACGTCTAATCTCTGTAAGCCTCATCGCTTCCAGAGCGCTTTGATGATCGGATAAGGGCACATCTGCACCCCCGGAAACCTTAAACCCGGTTCCTCCGCAAACACACCTGGGATTGTCAGTAGCTTGCACTGAAGATTATAGAAAGATTATTGAGGGTCAGAGGTCAGATAAATGTTTCACCGCAGCTGATCGTGTTGAAAATACATTCTGACACCTTCAAAGGGGGTTAACCTTATGACTGTAAATATGCCAAGTATCTGCTGCTGTATAAACATGCAGCCATAAAACACTTTAAATGAGCTGTTTGTGTATGAGACCGATAAGGACGCATGGCAATTTTTCTTTTTTTTCGTAGAAAAAATGCTAGTGTACAGAATGTTACGCTTTATAGATCCCTTAAGAGAAATTCTCTGGAATGTCCTTTGGAATAACATTCATTTCCTATTTGTACAGCTTGTACTTTCTGAAATGTATTACTCATAAAGTTGGAATGTTTTTGAAATCAGCTGCAGTATGTCTGTTACATATTATTAATGATAAGATTTGGCTTTATTCTTTTTATGTGTTACTAAAAAGCAATGATAAGCGTTCCTAATTTAAAAGAAGATGTGCTTTGTTCCTAAACAAAAGTATTTTAACATAGCTGAAGTATTTGATGCTGAGGAATCACAATGTTGTTGAGAATACACACAGTAAACACAGTAATATTGTTAAATACTTTAAAATGAGATTTATTACTATGATGGCAAAGCTACATTTTCAGCTTTCAACAAAATGTAAAAAAAAAAATCTTAATTATAAACGTTTGACCGGCAATGTATATACAGGTGCTGGTCATATAATTAGAATATCATCAAAAAGTTGATTTATTTTACTAATTCCATTCAAAAAGTGAAAATAGTATATTATATTCATTCATTACACACAGACTGATATATTTCAAATGTTTATTTCTTTTAATTTTGATGATTATAACTGACAACTAAGGAAAATCCCAAATTCAGTATCTCAGAAAATTAGAATATTACTTAAGACCAATACAAGGAAAGGATTTTTAGAAATCTTGGCCAACTGAAAAGTATGAACATGAAAAGTATGAGCATGTCCAGCACTCAATACTTAGTTGGGGCTCCTTTTGCCTGAATTACTGCAGCAATGCGGCGTGGCATGGAGTCGGTCAGTCTGTGGCACTGCTCAGGTGTTATGAGAGCCCAGGTTGCTCTGACAGTGGCCTTCAGCTCTTCTGCATTGTTGGGTCTGGCATATCGCATCTTCCTCTTCACAATACCAGGCGAGGTCTGGCGAGGTCAGGCGAGTTTGCTGGCCAATTAAGAACAGGGATACCATGGTCCTTAAACCAGGTACTGATTGCTTTGGCACTGTGTGCAGGTGCCAAGTCCTGTTGGAAAATGAAATCTGCATCTCCATAAAGTTGGTCAGCAGCAGGAAGCATGAAGTTCTCTAAAACTTCCTGGTATACGGCTGTGTTGACCCTGGACCTCAGAAAACACAGTGGACCAACACCAGCAGATGACATGGCACCCCAAACCATCACTGACTGTGGAAACTTTACACTGGACCTCAAGCAACGTGGATTGTGTGCCTCTCCTCTCTTCCTCCAGACCCTGATTTCCAAAGGAAATGTGAAATTTACTTTCATCAGAGAACATATCTTTGGACCACTCAGCAGCAGTCCAGTCCTTTTTGTCTTTAGCCCAGGCGAGACGCTTCTGACGCGGTCTGTTGTTCAAGAGTGGCTTGACACAAGGAGTGCGACAGCTGAAACCCATGTCTTGCATACGTCTGTGCGTAGTGATTCTTGAAGCACTGACTCCAGCTGCAGTCCACTCTTTGTGAATCTCCCCCATATTTTTGAATGGATTTTGTTTCACAATCCTCTCCAAGTGTACTATTGCTTGTACACTTTTTTCTACCACATCTTTTCCTTCCCTTCGCCTCTCTATTAATGTGCTTGGACACAGAGCTCTGTGAACAGCCAGCCTCTTTTGTAATGACCTTTTGTGTCTTGCCCTCCTTGTGCAAGGTGTCAATGGTCGTCTTTTGGACAACTGCCAAGTCAGCAGTCTTCCCCATGATTGTGTAGCCTACAGAACTAGTCTGAGAGACCATTTAAAGGCCTTCTGCAGGTGTTTTGAGTTGATTAGCTGATTAGAGTGTGGCACCAAGTGTCTTCAATACTGAACCTTTTCACAATATTCTAATTTTCTGAGATACTGAATTTGGGATTTTCCTTAGTTGTCAGTTATAATTATCAAAATGAAAAGAAATAAACATTTGAAATATATCAGTCTGTGTGTAATGAATGAATATAATATACAAGTTTCACTTTTTGAAAGGAATTAGTTAAATAAATCAACTTTTTGATGATATTCTAATTATGTGACCAGCACCATTTGGGGTCTGTAAGACTTTTTTTTTTATTAAAGAAATTAAAACATCTATATAGCAAGGAATGCGTTAAATTGATCAAAAGTGAAATTCTGAAGGATCATGTGACTGGAGTAATGCCTGCTGAAAATTCAGCTTTGCCATCACAGGAATAAACTACGTTTTATTTTGCGATGACATTTGGCATGTCCTGCATGCATTTGTCTACAAACATGTCAGCACAAATGCAGTGACTCAGATATTTACATGGTTTTGTGTATATCAATTGTGTGACCCACATCAGTGATTCATCGGTGCACAGGATGTTATGTATGTGCATGTACGATTTTGGGCTGTCCCAGACAAAAGATAACCAATCGTGGCGATTTCTGTGGTTGTGGCACCTAAACTGTGGTTCTACGTTGTACAGTGAGAGAGGTTCAAAGAAGGCCATTGTCACGGTTTTGCGACCAAAGATAGACTGTGATAGTTTTCTGACAGTGTCGGAAGATTCAGTGTGATTTATAATGATCTTACAGGATTGCCGATCAGTCTGTAGCAGGCATTAAGTGTTGTGTGATATAGGAGAGGTGACCACCTGCAGATTTCCATATCAAATCTTTTTTATGCTGATCACATGTGCATGGTTACTGTGTGTGGGCAAATACGAGATTGTAGACTCAGCAAAGCACTTTCCGCTGATCTTTATAATGACTGTTTTGTCTCAGACTGGCATACAGACACTCATTAAACCGCTCAGATCAGATCCAGTGACTGTGGCATGTCTGTTCTTCTCTGCACTAAATCATCCAACTGTACTTGGCACTCTAATTGAAACTGACTTTTAATCAGGTACTGTGGAGCTGAAAGATTCATGTACAGATCAGCCCTTTAGTCGATCCCCGGAGATATCCTCTTATCCTGTGAACATGCAAGTAATGGAAAATGGTGTATGTGAGACAAAGGCAGACATTGTTTTATAAAGAGGATTTTAAAAAAACAGCAGGTTTGATTGTAAGGATTAGCAAACGTATTTTTGCATGCAAGGTTTGGCTAGTTAGCATGACTATGCTAGCTTCTGCTGATACAGTAGATGACATAACTATGAGGGTAAAAAAAACATATATTATGTTTATATTATTGTAGTTGTTTTGGCAATGACTTTTGGTGGGTTCTGAAAAGTGAAGTGCAAAGTGTTGGGCAAAAAATGCTCTAGTAAGCTATGCTAACACTGGCCCTTAATTGACGCTAACTACACACATGGCAAAAGAGAAATTATTATTTAAATGTATTATTGATTAATATAATAAATACTAGGGTACTGTGTGGACAACTGAGTGTAACTGTGAATATAACACTGAATATTTACCCTCTCATACTTATTCATTAGTGGTTAAGAAGTAGGCTAGTCCATATATTTCTGCAAAGATGTGAAAGTTAGGCTAGGTGTTTCGTTTTTTTTTTAATCATTTTATTTCTTGAATTTCTAAAAAGTTTTTTTTTAAATCATAATTTCTTAAAGGAATAACCTCCAACTTGTCTTAAAGCGCTAAAAGTGAGATAATAACCATATAAACTAAATTAATAGCTAAATTAAATACTAATACATATTACTACTGCAAGATTTTACTATTAAATTATCCTATGACAGTTACTGTCATTAAACTAACACATCTCACACTTTACATTCAAAAAAATGATCAGGAGGTGTTTGCTCAGTAAATATGTCGCTATATGATTTTAAGCTTAATTTGTTTTTAATTAGACAAAGCAAGCTCATCAGTAGGAATGTACAATACAATCAGACTTTATTTAGCAAAATTAAGATCTTATTAGGAAAATATTTGAGAATTTTTCAAGAATTCCACCAAAAGGTTTCCTCAACTGAATGCATAAGAGTGAAGATTTTTCATCTTATACTTCAAGTGTTATTGAGTGGAAACAGATACAGATGGGAACAGATAGCTTTCTCGATGTATGGTAGACGTCACTGATCAATATCTGTGTGCTTGAACTTTGTACAGACCATCCAAGCAGTACACAAAGTTGCGAAACTGAAAGTGCTGTGTTTATCTAAAACAAATAACAGCCTGTGCTGGTAGCAAGAATCCAGTGTTTTTGTCTGACTCGAGTGTGACGTATTGGTTCCCAGCAGATCATGACTGCTCTTACAGTGCTGGAAACGAGAAGCCAGAGCCAGTGTGGGTGGCCTGCCAAACAGCGGGCAATTTACGCACGACGGTGAGAGCCTGTGGTCGGGACAGAGAGCTGTGAAGCACGCAAAGGTGGGAAGAGGAGAGACACATGATGGCTTTCATATTTTACAAGGCCATTTAATGTGTCCTTGCTTTTAAGCAGCTGGCATTCTGTATACATTTTCAAAATGTTTTGCTGGATTTGACATTTTTGATTATGAAAGGTGCCAATGTGAAAATCCAATCCAAGTGCCCTTTTGAAGTTGAAGTTGAAGAGATTTAACCAAAAAAGAATAATAGCCATTCACTATAACCTTGTTGAAGATTATTGGCAGATCATGATGTAATTAAAGTGGATTTTGGGTGTTAACTGATAACTGATCCATACAATCCACAGCTTCATTATATGAATAAGGTGTGGACCAAACTTAGTTAAAATTTTGATTGCGTGTGAGAGGATTTTAAACTAACAGGGCATAAACATTTCAGTCATACATTAACATTTAACAGTGACCGTAAACACTCCTATCATTTACAGCTATAGGTCTTTAGAAAGACCATGAACTGTAGCACCTTTAACACTAATTGTAGTTATATAGTGTCCTGCAGGTCAGGAATGATGGAAGACATTTTAGGTCAGACCCAGGTCAAACCAGAGATAGAATGCAAAACAGTCCATTATCTATACCAGGCAGCCCATGTATGACCCAAGGCTGAACCTGATTTTATCCATTGGGAATTGATCTGGAGCAGTGTTAGTTTTACATATGAACAGAGCCTTGAATATGTTTTTTGTTGATTGTGGAGGTTAACTCCTTGTGAAACAATGGCACGTACTTTTGAATCTTTTTTAATCTTGTGCCCAATGTAAGAACAAATAAACAAACAAACATACTGACAGAACTTTACAACGTTACGTTCGAAGTATAGTAAACACCAACAACTTGTATTCCTTTTCTCAAATGATGATTATTTTGACAAAATATTGATAAATAATGCCTTATTTTCATATGGTTCATTGGACAATACTATGTTGTGACCTCAAAACACTTTTACCATAGTTCATGATTCGATAGAGCACTATCCTTTTAGTGCCTCTCATCTGGCATTTCATTTTCAAATTGTCGCAATACGTTCAACAAACAAAGTAATAAATACTGCCAGATTCACGTTCATCTGTTTCGGATCAAACTGAACACACTGCACACTCACTCACATTGCACAAATGTCGTGTTTTTTCCAATGAGCCTGGGTTGAAATGTTTGCTGTGGAGCGAACACAGATGGAGTTTCTCTCACCAGTGAACGTGGCGTGAGAAGTTGGTGCTCCAATCGCATACTGTGATCCAAATGAAAATGCTCATTGTTTGTTTTTTGCCATAATTATCATCTTAATATATTTTGTTAAAATTAGTTATGACTGAAATTGAGTCTTTTAGACCAGGGAATTTAACTTTTTTTGTCAGCCAAATCCTGTAGACCTAGAGATTTTCAGCAACATTTCAATAATTTGACAACACATTTGCATGGTCATGGTTCTCTGATGTTGGTTAATGGCAACTTGATATGCAGGTAAACAAATACAATAATTTGACATGCCTTTTTCGTAAGTATTTGAATTAAAAAAAAAATTAGAATTTGTTTTTATTTTAAAATTATTTAATTATTAAATTTTTATCATATTTTAACTAATTTAATTTTTATGATTTAACTATTATCTTTTCATCAATTCACAAACCCCCTAGCCTGACGTCATCATAGGCTACTCAATTCTAGTCAGAATATGAGTCTGATACTGCTCCATTGGGCTGTGATTATGGGGCGTGTTTCAACCGAACCAGGAAAGACCTCAATTGGATAGACCTACAACCAATCAGAGCAACAGAGCGACGCATAGTTGTAAACAGAACTCAACTGCATGCACTCTGGAAGAAGTAGAAAAAGAAGATGAGTGTAAACGTTCTTTGCCCATTTTGTAAAAAAGGATTCAAGGATACACGGAGTACTTACCAACACGATCATCATTTTTGAGAGAAATAGTAAAGGTGAATGCATATACGAACAAGTTCTCCGTTTAGGATTAGAACGAATTCAACCCAAGCACTCTTTGGTGATGTGAATGCTTACGTTTCTGTTTGTCATCTGTCCGTCATCGTATAAAGCCCGCCCTGACAATTTCATTGGTCCGAACAGCTCCTGTTCTGGCACAATTGCTCCACAACGAATCAAGTCCAGACCGAATTTCCCGAAATCAAATGTTGTGGGCAGGGCTAATTTCGACTGGCATCCAGGCTACAAACCCCCTGCAGTTACCTCACAAACCCCAGTTTGGAAAGCCCTGTCTTGGACTATGGCTAGTCTTAGGTTCAGAGAAAATGGATATAAAATCAATCTAAATTCAATCAAAAAACTTTTCAAAAAGAAATTCGGTAAAACCATTTGCCTTTTAGGGCAGAATAAGACCAGGAAATTGTATTAAGACAGTATGCATTTTGAATTCATGTGGATTTTAAACTGAACAGTATTTTATCATACTTACAGAGTGGAAATATGTCCAACCGCTACAGAGATGTCAGACCCCGCTTGTAGCGATGCCTGTCTGTCGGTTTCCTGTTTGTAACAGTACATCCTAAAACAGTGAGACGCTCAGATGAAGGTTCATCAACCCCGAGTGTCCCTCCTGGTGCACAAAAAAAAACTCTCTGGCAGAGGATCAGACACTGCCTCAAGCAAGGACTGAACTATTTCAATAAAACAAGGGCATGCTTTTACTTTGATCTCGCTAGATCTTACTATGTGTGTATTCATTTTTGTAGTCATGCTTTGATTTGGTCTTCAGCTTCTGTCCTTGTGTTATTTATAGTCATTGGAGACTACTTTCTTTCAGAATTCCAGTTTACTTCCTCAAATGCTCATCTTTGGTCATGCTCTTCCCCTTATTCTTTTGTTCATGGCATAAACACACGCTTGGTTGCTGTAGACAGGTTTTAAAATTGGTGACAGGTTATTACCCATCAACTCTGAGAAGCAGAAATGAAGCTCCACTTTAAAGCAAGATGTTTATTATCATAATCTAAATACAATACAAATTTGAAAAGGAGGATCTGAGAAAGGTTGTGATGGTATCTAAAATTCTTCACAAAGATTGAATCCCAAGCAGCTGAATGTGTAAAACAAGCAAAGGGTCAAAATTGGCCTATTAGACAACAGTTAGTTCTGGTCATTGAATCTGATTGGTTGATTTTCTCTGGTGTTTTTCACTGTTTGTATCACTTCGCTTGTCTGTATTCACTGTATTTCAGACTGTCAGTCTGTGTGTTGCTTGGCAACACATAACGGTTGATCATGCTTTGGGTTCTTTTGAAACTATTTTCAAAGAACAAAAATAAAATAGCTGGCCATATTGTGCCTCAAAAATGAAAACTCTGTCATTATTTACTAACCCTAATGTCTTACCAAACCCCCTTGTTATGCTATGGTTCAACACTCCAAAAATGACAAGAAACCAAAAGAAAAATCCAAATAATGTATATGACTTATGATCGACATGTACAATAGCTTTGTGTGAGGAACAGAAGACACTTTACACTTACATTTATGCATTTAGCAGACGCTTTTATCCATAGTGACTTACAACTTGGGGGTACAATAAGCGATTGTTCGTGAAGCTTTCAGAGCTTCCCCTCTAGTCAGTTTAAAGGAACGGTAGGCAATTTTCGGACAGGCTAGCAACAACGAGCTAGCTTTGAAAGCATGAGATCCCACCCTCTCTTCACAGCGTCTCCAAAGCCACGCCTCCTTCAAAACACACGGACAGCAAGGAGCAAACAAAAGCATCACGAGAGATGGCGTTAAACAACCTCATGCTCAAAGCGCATAACATTACAATAAAAATGAACATAAACAACTTAAAGAGCACTGACCTGTACCACCTGACTGCTGCAGATTCATTCAGCGTTGATAGTCTTGACATAGAAACAAACCACTCCGATAACGTCACAGGTTTCCATCTCTTCCATATTACAGATTACAGTAGTTATGGCATGAATGCAGCACAAGCTCGTTGTTTTGGTTTAGGATTAACAGTAAAAGATGGTTCTCTGTGACTGACTCTGTCTGTCTAACTCTGCATAGCATGAAACGCACTGATGGTGTGTAATGTCTGCGTGAACAGGGTGTGCGGAGGTATGGAAATACATACTGTATGTTTACAGACAGGAAGGACATTGTATCGTTGCATTTGGACCGAATGCAATGATTTGACAAACATTTTATGGTCCTACACCTTCGATAGACGATATATATAGGCTATACCAGTGGCGAGCTGTGACTTTTTTACTAGGGTATGCTGGGTGACGCATGTCCAAAATGCACCTGGTTAAAGGTTAGTTCACCCAAAAATGTTCCATGCTCCAGGGATAATAAACGCCTTCTAAAGCAAAGCATTTTTGTTAGAAAAATATCCATATAACTTTACAAACTAAAATTACTGGCTTCCGTTAATGGCTGTACCCAAATCTGACTCGGTTCATGTCATATTGATGAACACAGAAGCGCAGAGGATAGAGCCAAACAAAACACCGGTCCCGAATTAGAAGTCAAAAATTAGAATTTTTAAAGAGAAATGTCGCAGGAGCTTGAGTTTGTTGCACAGCCCTATTTGTTTGAACCACGAGACCTAAGCTACTCCTACAGCCTACGTCATGCTTCAGACTCAGGTCAGAGGTCACTCTTCGGCAAACTCGACTCGCAGACAGACGTTACCAGAAGACAGAGATTATAGTTTATAAAGTAGTTAAAAATAATCAGATTTCATTCAAAATCAAACAAAGTCCCGACTGTGGACATGGAAAATCTCGCAAAATCTCTCACGGTCAAACATGACTTTAGAGTAAACAAACATGGCGGAAAACGGGCAAGAAAAAAATTCCATAATAGTGTTTGGAGTGCTTTTTTACAGAAAATTTGCAGACAAAAAAGAAAAGATTTGGATTGAAGTTGTGTTATGCTTCCGTCTTCCATCAGCTGGCTTTCTGATTGGTTATTGTTTCTACCGAGCAGATTCAATCACTCTTAACACACTTCACACCACAAGAAAATCTGATAGGATAATCTGTAGAACCATCAAGGTAATTTGGACTTTACCTGTCAGAAGGGGAGGACTGGGCCCAAAATCACAGTGCTTATCCCATAGTGTGTGGGTGCCTTTACACAAAGCTATCATATAACATCAGAACACCTGAAATACATATGAACTACTTTTATGATATTTCCTGTCATAAGGGGGTAACAAGGGGGTAAATGATAACAGAATTTTCTTTTTTGTGTGAATTATTCTTTTTATATATAGAGTGACCTAAATTTTAGCCTTTTATTTTGTTTATTTCATTATTCTATTGGGGATTTTTACCCAGTTTGTTTAACTGTTAGTAACTAATATTTGAATGTACAACACCACTCTTGCTCATGTTATTCATGCTTAATTTTATTATGATTTTATTACTATGATCTCAAATGGTGGAAAGGAGCAGCATTTTTACCAAATCTTTCATTTAAATACTATATTTAAGTACAATAGGTGTGTGAATGTAACTTAAAATAAAAGATTAAAGGATGTTCCTGTGATCACATCCTCCTGATTGGTCTAAATACAGTGTAAGAATACATACAAAATCCAAGGACTGGTCTACCACACTCAGGCGATAGTGTTTCCATGACAACTCAGGAGGACCATGAATGCAGAGACGTGCCAGTGCTTTCCCTGGTCATCTGTTCCTACTGTATCCAACACACACACACACATACATAAAGTCAAGGCCCATTTGTGCGCTTTCAGACGAGTGTAAAATGGTGAGTTGAAAAAAGAGAAACGGGAAGTCACAAGATTTTCTAGCAGAGAGCAGGACAGATATCAGCTCATTACTATACACGTCTATAACAGCAAGATCTCCCAGCATACTATCTGTAAACTATCACTATCTCACGGTAAAGCACATTACTTTTATACAATGTTTCATAATTCACTTGCTGACCGCATTTAATTGAGTATTTGCTGATTAATTGAATGTTTGCATGTGAGTGCCTGAAAAGTTGGGATTGTCTTGTTGCTCTTTACTTCTGTTATTCTGATTAAGGTAAAAAAGACCACACACTCCACACTATTGAGCCAGTTCTGTCTGCCAGGATCAGTGTTTTCCCGCACAGATTTGACCTACTTCCAAAGCTGCGTCCCACACGTCTTTGAGAGAGAGATAAGGAAGAGGAAAGATGTGATGAGAGCGAAAGAATCGTAGCCGTCTCGCAGTGGGAGTTCTGAAGGGTTTTCTGCTTTCCTCCACCATCAGCAAATATCTTCTCTCCTGTATGCATTTTAAATATCAGCTATAAATACAGTATAAGGAATAGGTCAATCAAAAAAAGAGAACTTTTTGCAATTTATTCATTTGAATATCATTCCAACTAATCTTGTTTGTCTTGTTTGCCTGCCACTGAATAAAACAATTCAAAGGTTATTGTGACTTTTTATCTCACAATTCTGACTTTTTTTCTTGCAATTGCGAGTTATGCACTTCCCAAAGTTGCGTTTGCTGGTCAGATTGTGTGTAAATGTACGTTTTTTACCAACATTTTACACTTCTGATGTCATTTGTCACGAGAAATTACTAATGTAGTAATTAAATATTTGTTTAGTTCTCACCAAAGCTCTCTCTGTGGTTACACTGCCTAAGAAGTCTGTCCGAAATTAGTTTCGTGAGGTGCCTTCATGCACAAACGCTGCCTTACAAGCCATTGTCTGATAAGGCAGCAAGGCAACGAGTCAGCTGCCTAGGTTTTCGGACGCAGCCACAGATCCACCATGTCTGCACCACACTTCCCAGCACCCTCCTTGATTCTCACCTTCATGCACTTCCTTTTCCCCTGCACCTCATCTCCTCATCACTGCAGGCAGCATATAAGCACACACCTCACACAGTCTCTTGGTCTGGTCTTGTTTAAGGAAGGACTCCCTTACCTTGTGTTACTTACCTGTTCTATGTTTGCTACGTGTCTTCATCGTCTCCCCTGATCCGTCGTGTCTCCACTGTCTTCCTAGTCCTTTGTGTCTGTATATCCTCTCCATCTCCAAGTCTCCAGCCAATCTCCAGTCTCTCTCCCGAGGTGTGTAGTCCAGCTTCTCTGCCATCCACGACCTCCACATCCATCGTCAACGATATGACTGTCAGTATTTCTATTCAGCATTCATCTACTTTACATCTCATCTGAAATTTCACCATCCAGTCTGTTTTATTAATATCATCCTTGTTGTCTCTGTTCCGTAACAACTGGTCCATAAGCAGCCATTTAAAGTCATAGTTTTATGTTAGGAAGGCGTCAGTGGTACCAAACATCATTGTCCTGTACCTAATTGCAATTGGCAACTTGAAATATGTGCATACTCAAATAGTGTCATTTTTGAACAACCATGGTCACCTTTCTCTTTCTTTATATGGAAAGTGCAATCAGAACATGCCGCCTACCATCTTTTGTGTTCCAGAAGATGAGTGATGAGGGTGAGTAAATGAAGGTATTTACTATTCCTTTAAATGGCAGATTTTCCTTTTTAAATCAGCTGACATTAAAGTGCTTGGTGACTAATATGCCATAACATTAAAGCATGTTGGATAACACACTGTTTATGTAATCTTTCTGCATTTCAGTAGCGTTGCTCACTATCACGGCTATGTGTGATATTTTCTTTGATTGGAGGTAATTATCTAAATGCCGAGAACTTAAATTGTTTAAGCCAATTATGCGTGAGTACTTCATCACACACTTCATTCCTCCTCTGGCAGGGGGCCACAGCAGATACACTCATATACCGAGGATGAGATCATGGATAAGTCTGTCAGTAGGCACGATTCCACAAACGGATATCTTCTTGGTTACATTAGTGTTGGGTTACAGGATTCATCCATTCTCCCTCTCTGACTTTCCCCATCTATGCCCTCAGCCTCACTTTGGCACAACAGGAATTTCCTTGGAGAGATTTTGGTAAACACACCACAACCCAGTTAGTATGCAGCTCCACGAAACCTCCTCGGCTCACGCTGTTTGATATCAAACATTCTGCGTGTCTCAGTAGAAACACTTCATCTTTACACAGAGCTGACACAGATACCAAGAGAAGTTTGAAACTTAACTTTATGTTTACGATAGCTTCAACATATGTGTCTGTTTTACAAGATGTATGTGCTATTAAAACCTAGAGAGAGTGATCACATACATGAAACAAACAACAAATGCTTAAAAAGGCTTGCACTTGTTTGATAAGACGAATCAAATTATTTAATTTGTTTCCTTTTCAGAACTCTCAGTTGTTTACAAGATTGTTAGAGGTCTGCTGCTGATGTAGCTTGCAGTTTCCCTACTGCATTATGGGATAGAAGTGTGTCTGAATCCTGTATCAGGTATCTGGGTTTACAGCACAGGGCAGAGCACTTGCTGTCATTGCTATTAATAGCCCGGCGAGAGAGCGAGATATTCAAAAACATTCTTACCAGGAGCCAGGGATACAGTAGGAGCTCCTCTCCGTGAAACTGCTGACACGACAAGAACTAAGCGCGACAAGGAAAAGCCATGACCCACTTATTGAATGTCTGTTTTAATACCAGACTTCATGAAGATAAATCTCCTTTACAGACTATAAACTACCTATAAAAACACCATTTGTTAAAAAGATAATATTAATATTTCACACTGCCATATGTGTATGTATTCAATTGATTGATTGCATCTATATGTATATATAAGTGTGTGTGAGAGAGTGAGAGAGTATACACAGAGAAAAAATATAATATATGGGTCAATGACGACATGCATATTTTTGTGTCCAAGTGCATTATTTCCTTTTAAAATAATTTGATAAATTCATGACTTATATCACTTTATTTTATAAAACCTTTTTAGTTTGAATTCATTTTTAGTACATTTAAATAATACATATTATTTTATGTTTTTTTTATCTATCACATTGTTCAGGACACCTTTTTTGAAGCTTCATTTGTCAATGACTATAATATATAAATATTATAATATAAACCGATCAGGCATAACATTATTTTGCTGCCAAATCAGCCCTGACCCGTCGAGGCATGGACTCCACTAGAGCCCTGATAGTGTGCAGTGGTGTCTGCCACCAAGATGTTAGCAGCAGATCCTTTAGGCCCAAGTCCTGTAAGTTGCAAGGTGGGGCCTGCATGGATTGGACTTGTTTGTTCAGCACATCCCACAGATGCTCGATTGGATTGAGATCTGGGGAATTTGGAGGCTGGTGGACAGGGGTCAGCATGGACACCCTGTCTGGTCTGTGGCTATGCAGCCCCATACGCAACAAACTGTGATGCACTGTGTATTCTGACACCTTTCTATCCGAACCAGCATTAACTTCTTGAGCTACAGTAGCTCATCTATTTGATCGGACCACACGAGCCAGTCTTCGCTCCCCACATGCATCAATGAGCCTTGGCCGCCCATGACCCTATCGCCGGTTCACCACAGTTCCTTTGGACCACTTTTGATAGATACTGCCCAGACAGGGAACACCCCACAAGAGCTGCAGTTTTGGAGATGCTCTGACCCAGTAGTCTAGCCATCACAATTTGGCCCTTGTCAAATTTGCTCAAATCCTTACGCTTGCCCATTTTTCCTGCTTCTAACACATCAACTTTGAGGACAAAATGTTCACTTGCAGCCTAATATATCCCACCCACTAACCAGGTGACGTGATGAAGAGATAACCAGTGTTATTCACTTCACGTGTCAGTGGGCATAATGTTATGCCTGATCGGTGTATATACACACACATAAACAAACTTTTATGTTAAATGTGATTAATCGATTTGACAGCACAAATATATGCTTTATATATATATATATATATATATATATATATATATATATATATATATATATATATATATATATATATATATATATATATATATATATATATATATATATATATATATATATATATATATATATATATATATTTATATATATATATATATATATATATATATATATATATATACACACCAGCCTTGGTGATCATAAAAAGCTTCCTTGAGACATTTGATATAGTTTCCATATTTAACTAACAAATAAAATACAATCATCCTCTCACATTTGGTGCCTAGTCTAGTCTGGTAGCTTCTGCCTGTTGAGATTAACCTCATTTGTACCCTGCCTGTGTTTTCCAAGTAACCTTCACAAAAGGCTGCGTACTGAGATCGCAGTATGTCTGTCTGTTGGGCGTTCACTGCTCTGACATGTCTATTGTACTTACGCATATGACACACACTCATGCACATGTGCACATCATTTCAACCAGCTGCAGACACACACTTGATCTGACAGCACCGAGCAGCACAACACCCTCAGTTTCCCCTGTACCACTCAGAAACACCCAAATAAACATGCACCAAACAAAAGAGAAATCCCCACATGTCCTTCTCAAAAACATCTTGCATACAGGAACTTCATATTTTTAGTAACCAGGTGGTTACCTGTTGAAACTATATGTTAAATTAAAGGACAAAGATTTCCTGTATCTGTCACTAGGGAAGGTTTCGTACACGCACACATAGCTAAACAAGCCCTTTGAAATGACAGTCTAGCTTTGGCCGCCGTTGATTCTGGACGGTTGTGTAACACGAATGCACCTGCAGGGGTTTTCTGTCTGTCTGCATATGGATGCAGTGTCTCTTCTCACGAAATTGGATGTGAAAGTAGTTTAGTGCCTGTGAGAGGGTACATTTGGTGTAAGAGAAGACCTGGACTGGACATGTTCAAGTATGACAGTCTTTCTTTTATTACTAAATGTGGGAGGGGACTGTCCAGCAATGAGTTTCAGGTGCGGGTGTCTAATCATATGACTAAGGAAGCATAAATAGTAGTTGCAGCAGCAGATGGTTAGATTGGTATGGTGTTGAAGTTGTGCTCGACGTGCAGCCTCTTTACCCTTTCATAGAGGTATGTTGAATTAAACATGTGGTTTGCTTGCGTTGAATGCTCGCGCTTTGATTGCACCATTTCATTCTTAAATGATCCCTTTCTTCTTTTAGGCTGACTTGAAGTTTTGCACTCTGTTTGGGAAGCGGGTCAAACATTTATTGCTGTAGTACCTTCAATGGGCTGACGGCTGTGCTGGAACCTTGAATGACTGGTAAATGCAGTATGTTTTATTAAAGCCGATCAGTTATGAGTTGATGCAATTAATACATACAAGTTTCTTTGTCAACATCTGTGCTCTCTGTTTATAGCATCTTTTGTATCATGTTTGGGGATTGAGCGCTGAGATTGGATAACTGTGCTGCAGTTGTACTTTCGCTAAAGTATGTTTTGTTTGTTTTTCTTTTATTGCGGTTTTGTATTGACTTGTATTTAACATGTATCTTTTTCTGTTAAAGGGGCAGACCAGCCACTGTTTCTTGTGTATTTAAGTTTTCATTTTCGTGGGTTGTATTTTATCTTGATTCAATATTGAGTTATATAAATTATTGTTCTTTTTGTTATTTGTTTTTTTGTGTGGAATTGCTCTCCTTTTCTTCTGTTACAGTGCTAGTGGCTTTGTACAGGGCCGGGCCTGCATTTACACCTAACCTCCCTTGGTGTGGCTGATCTGGGTGGTGTGTGGCACTGCTGTGTGGTGTGTATTAGATGGTTGGCACTGAAACGGTGATTTAAAGATTACTTATTTGCGGTGTATGCTGTGGGTTTCTTCTGTTTTCTTCTTCTGTTTCTTACAGGTGGCAGGTGGTGCATGAGAGCAGGCCCGACCCTTCTTGCATTCTAGAGGAGAGCTAATATCCAGATTTTATGGATATTTTACTACAGACATATTTTAACTGGTTTTAACCCTTTTTGATATCGCGATGTTATAATGAGAATAAAACTGTGATTATTGCCAAACTAGCGTTGTTGTTTATAATCCCACCATCTGTGAAAAGGCTCCTCCTGCCTTAAATAAGGAGGTGGCGTAGTCAGTTCTATGTTTACTACACTACATTTTTGGCGTAGTTCGGCAGGGTTTTAATGTGACATTAGTTGTTGTATGATTGGTTAAATCGAAACAGTGGCTGGTACGGGATAACAAGAGGAGCGACTGCCCGGATATACCATGCGGGGACCCAGAGGCCAGTGACTGCCAATAATTTGTGTTTTTTGTTGTTTCTTTTTTTCTTTATATATATTTATTTATTTGTGTAGTAGGTTTGGTTTATTGTAAACATGAGTTTGGAAGGGGAACAGGAGGAACTTCTTGCTCTACGTGAGGAAGTACAAAGACTACGGGTAACTAATGCACAGTTTCATCAAGGAGGGGGTGCCAATACAGCTGCAAGTAGTACTAGTGGACCATCTGAGGCCTCTAATATTGCCTCATTAAATTTCCCTAGTCAAGCAACACCTGAAAGGTTTGTTTATTTTCATCGGGAGAGGAAGTGTCCTTATTTTTCTGGCTCTTCATCCAAAACTGATTTATCTGTTTATGATTGGATCGAGAATGTTGAAGCATGCCTTAGGGATAGGAGTATTACTAACAGAGAGAAGGCCCTCTTCCTTTATGATCATTTGGAGGGGGAAGCAAAAGCAGAAATCAGATTTCGCTCTTTGACAGATCGGGAAAACCCTGAGGTTATTTTACAAATTTTAAAAGAATTGTATGGTTCCTCCTCTTCCTTTGTTAGTCTCCAGAAACAGTTTTTTGATAGAAAGCAAAAAGAGGGAGAGTCCTTAAAAGAGTTTTCTCACTCATTGTGGGCTTTAATTGGGGATATTCAGCGCTCCTACCCAAATAAGCTAACTGACCCAGACACCTTGGTTAGAGACCAATTTGTGGAACACGTGCGTGATGTAGCATTGCGTAGAGAGCTAAAAAGTATTGTGAGACAAAACCCATTAATCTCTTTTTTAGCACTCCGACAGGAGGCTATCAAATGGGCTGAAGAGGGTGAACGATCTTCTGGACAGGCTCGAGTAGGGCTTTATCATCAAGAAGCTGATTTCAATGTTAAGGGGACCTGTAATTCAATGGGAACTGGGAAGGGGTTAGACTTGTCTGCTTTACAAGAGCAACTTCGTAAACAGCAGTTGCAAATTGATAGCATTCTACAAAGTTTAGCTAAAATACAATCTGTGTTGGATCAGCCTGCCCCCCGTGCCCCTAACTCCAATTATCAGTTTACTGCAGAAGGTGTACCTATTTGCCTGCGTTGCCGTAAGCCTGGACATGTCCTTCGCCAATGTCGCCAGGGGCAGAGACCACGAGCTACTAGCCCATCTGTTGACCCAAATGCCCACCCTGCTGCTGCTGGACCTTCAGGTATGGGATATGGGGGGAGAACAAGCGTTAATAATGCCATTAGTAGCATTCAGTCCTCTCCACTTCTTATAGGGAAATGTCCGGTTGTTGAGGTGGTGATGGGTGGGGTAGAAGTGAAATGTCTATTAGATACCGGTTCTATGGTTACCACCATTACAGAGTCATTCTTTAAGGAGGCATTTAAACATTTGATGGCCCCCAGACTTAGATCATGTGGGTGGCTTGCCTTGAAGGCAGCTAATGGGTTGGACATACCCTATATAGGTTACTTGGAACTGGATGTCCAGGTGTTAGGACGAACTATTCCAGGCCGGGGGGTTTTAGTGGTAAAGGACCCCCTTGGTGTTTCACGACAAGAGATGGTACCAGGACTATTGGGTATGAATGTTATTGGTGAATGCTATCGAGAGTTATTTGCACAACAAGGGGAAGTCTTGTTTAGCTCATTAGATGCCGATCAGGCCAAGGCGGGCTGGGGAAAGGCTTTGCGTCATTGCCATAGATTAGAGGTCTGCCCAGTAACCAGCGAAGGTCGGGTCCGTGTGCTTGAAAGGGCAGGAGATTTTATACCAGCAGGGTCACTAAAATTGGTAAAGGTCACTTGCCCAAAGGTTCCCTATACCACCGCCAGATCTATGTTGCTGGAGCCAGGGGGTTCAGATCTTGCCCCAGGTTTGTTGCTGTCACCATCTCTAGTGACAGTGGTAAATGGTGTGACTTATGTACCAGTAGTGAATGTAGGTGTCACAGGGGCTACAGTTCATGCAAAACAGGTCTTGGGTAAGCTGCATCAGGTGGAGGAAATTGAAAGACAGCAGTTGGACTTTGTTGGGGAGGGAGAAGAGGTTGCGCATGTGACTGTAGTTAATGCCCACACAGTTATGGGGTCCCAGGTGCCTATATTAGAAACTATTTCAACCTTACAATGGCCAGGACTCACATCTGCAGAGGAAAAGCGTGTAAAAGAGTTATTGGAGAAGTACCATCAGGTTTTTGCTAAAAATGAAGGGGACCTAGGGTGTACTGATGAGATTGAACATGAAATACCACTTACTGATAATGTCCCCGTACGTCAGAGGTACAGGAGAATACCTCCTACACAGTGGCAGTCTGTGAAAAACCATATTAAGCAGCTCTTGGACAGTAAGGTAATTCGAGAAAGCAGTAGTCCCTATGCGTCACCTATTGTTTTGGTACAGAAAAAGAATGGTGAATTAAGAATGTGTGTGGACTATCGACAATTGAACGCCAAAACGCGTAAGGATGCTTACCCACTCCCCCGTATTGAAGAGTCCCTAGATGCCCTGACAGGAGCACAGTGGTTTTCTACCCTGGATCTGGCGAGCGGCTATAACCAGGTCCCAGTGGCGGAAAAGGATAAAGCAAAGACGGCCTTTTGTACACCTTTTGGGCTGTTCGAGTTTGAGAGAATGCCATTTGGACTGTGTAATGCACCAGGGACTTTCCAACGGCTCATGGAAAGAATATTTGGCGATCAGAGCCTACATTCTGTCCTTTTGTATCTTGATGACGTTATTGTCTTTTCTTCTTCCATTGAACAGCATTTGCAGAGACTGGAGGTGGTCCTTAGCCGACTGAAGAAGAGAGGATTAAAAGCAAAGTTAAGTAAATGCCATTTCTTTAAACAAGAAGTGCAGTACCTGGGGCATCGTGTGTCCAGAGAAGGGGTGGCAACTGATCCAGAAAAAACATCATCTGTGGCAAACTGGAGGCAACCCCGTGATGTGACAGAGGTCAGGTCTTTTCTTGGCTTCTGTAGTTACTATCGTCGTTTTGTGAAGGGTTTTGCCCAATTAGCTGCCCCCCTCCACCAGCTGGTTGCAAATGTTCTTAAAACTGCAAAGAAAGGCAAGGCCAAACCAGGTATGTTTTTACCTGATATGTGGACTGATGAGTGTGAGCAAAGTTTTAGAGAATTGAAGAGGATGCTCACATGTACCCCTGTTTTGGCCTTTGCTGACTTTACTAAGCCATTTGTCCTGGAAGTTGATGCGAGTCATCAGGGCTTAGGGGCCATCCTGTCTCAAGAAAATGAGGGAAGATTAAAGCCAGTAGCTTATGCTAGTCGTTCACTGCGGAGGTCAGAGAGAAACATGGAGAATTATAGCTCTATGAAATTGGAGCTTTTGGCACTTAAGTGGGCTATATCAGAAAAATTCAGAGAGTACCTGCTGGGAAGTAAATGCACTGTGTATACTGATAATAATCCTCTCAGCCATTTTCAGTCTATTAAGTTGGGTGCCACTGAACAACGATGGGTTGCACAATTAGCAGCTTTTGATTTTACAGTGAAATATCGCCCAGGGCGTGTCAACGGCAATGCTGACTCTCTTTCTCGCCAATACAGTGCCCAGGACAGTGAAGACCGTGGTGATGAAAATGTTCTGCATGATGAATGCCCTCTAAATATAACCCAAAGTGATGGAGATGATGTAGTGCTGTTACAACAGATTGGTGTGTTTCCCAGTCGTTCCAGAGCTGACTTGATGGCACTGCAAGGTGCCGATTCTCTTTTGAAGTCATTCCTCTCATTCTGGAGGTTGGGGCAGCAACCAAATAAAGAACAACGGGGTCAACTTTCGAGGGACTTACAGTGTCTGCTCCGGCAATGGGACAGGATCATAGAGAAAAGTGGCTTGTTGTATAGACGTGCAATGACATCTCACGGTGAGGAGTTTTTCCAGTTACTTTTGCCTTCTTGTCTTCATCAGGAAGTTCTGCATAACCTTCATGATGGGCACGGACACCAGGGGGTGCGACGAACTACTGATTTGATCAGGCAAAGGTGTTACTGGCCTGGAATGGGAGTGGAGATAGAGAAGTACTGCCAGCATTGTCAACGTTGTATACTCTCTAAAGCCATTCAGCCAGGAGTGAAGACATATCAAGGTGTTCTTCTTGCCAGTCAGCCTTTAGAGGTTCTTGCAATTGACTTTACTCTTTTGGAACCGGCTACTGACCGGCGAGAAAACGTGTTAATCATGACTGATGTCTTTTCTAAGTATACACAGGCAGTGCCTACTAAAGATCAAAGTGCCATTACCGTCGCAAGAACTTTGGTTGAGAGCTGGTTTTATCGTTTCGGAGTGCCTAAACGAATACACTCTGATCAGGGGAGAAATTTTGAAAGCGCCCTTATTCGACAGCTCTGCAGCCTCTATGGGATAGAAAAATCCAGGACCACAACATACCATCCACAGGGCAACGGACAGTGCGAGAGATTCAATCGGACGCTTCACGATCTGCTTCGTTCCCTTCCCCCAGAAAAAAAAAGGGTGTGGCCTAAGTATATTTCCCAGTTGGTTTGGGCGTATAATACTACGACTCATCGTTCCACGGGACATTCACCATATTCTTTGATGTTTGGAGTGTCCCCTCGACTTCCTGTTGACTCCCTGTTGGGGATGGATGTCGCAGAAGCTGACAAGGAGGTAATAAACTCCTGGGAAGAATGGGTTCAGCACCATCAAGAGCGGCTTCGGGTGACTCATAATTTAGCACGAAAAAATCTTGAAGAGGCCGCAGAATATCGACAACAACATCATAATAACCAGGTACATGATCTTGGGTTGAGTAGAGGGCAACTGATTTATCTAAAAGATCATCGCCATCAAGGTCGTCATAAGATTCAAGATGTGTGGTCACCTGTGCTGTATCAAGTGGTTAATGTGCCAGACAAAGCCGGTGCCCCATATACAGTTACACCAGCTGATGGCACTGGTAATATGCGCCGAGTACATAGGACTGAGATGAGGGCAGCCCTGCTTGAAAATCAGCATGGCGAACCAATAATATCTCACCCCTGCCTGCAGCCTGGTGTTCAAGAAGGCGAACTTGATAATGAAGAGGAACATTGTTGGGCGTGGCCTGTCAATGAAAACTCTATTCTGTCTGTGGATAGTTTTCCAGAGGGGGCATACCAGGTGTTAACACCAGGTGAAGGTGGTCGGGAAGTAGACTCCGACACTTTGGGACAAGATATCAGTCCTGTCAGCGATGGCTTGGGCCAGGGGATGTTGCAAACTCCTACCCCTTTAGCCAGTGGCCCGCAGGAGAGGCTACAACCTCAAGGTGAGATGCTGACCCTTCGACGCACTTCAAGGCCAACAGCTGGTCAACATCCAAATCCTCACCGCCTGCCACATTCTGCAGTGACGAGCGTTTATGTTGGGGCTGTAGGGGCTGCTGCTTTTACTGATCTAAATCGAGCCAACCATTTTAGACCCTGGCAATAAATTAGCTTTTGCCGTCGGGGCGACGACATCCTTTTTGGGGGGGTGAATGTGGGAGGGGACTGTCCAGCAATGAGTTTCAGGTGCGGGTGTCTAATCATATGACTAAGGAAGCATAAATAGTAGTTGCAGCAGCAGATGGTTAGATTGGTATGGTGTTGAAGTTGTGCTCGACGTGCAGCCTCTTTACCCTTTCATAGAGGTATGTTGAATTAAACATGTGGTTTGCTTGCGTTGAATGCTCGCGCTTTGATTGCACCATTTCATTCTTAAATGATCCCTTTCTTCTTTTAGGCTGACTTGAAGTTTTGCACTCTGTTTGGGAAGCGGGTCAAACATTTATTGCTGTAGTACCTTCAATGGGCTGACGGCTGTGCTGGAACCTTGAATGACTGGTAAATGCAGTATGTTTTATTAAAGCCGATCAGTTATGAGTTGATGCAATTAATACATACAAGTTTCTTTGTCAACATCTGTGCTCTCTGTTTATAGCATCTTTTGTATCATGTTTGGGGATTGAGCGCTGAGATTGGATAACTGTGCTGCAGTTGTACTTTCGCTAAAGTATGTTTTGTTTGTTTTTCTTTTATTGCGGTTTTGTATTGACTTGTATTTAACATGTATCTTTTTCTGTTAAAGGGGCAGACCAGCCACTGTTTCTTGTGTATTTAAGTTTTCATTTTCGTGGGTTGTATTTTATCTTGATTCAATATTGAGTTATATAAATTATTGTTCTTTTTGTTATTTGTTTTTTTGTGTGGAATTGCTCTCCTTTTCTTCTGTTACAGTGCTAGTGGCTTTGTACAGGGCCGGGCCTGCATTTACACCTAACCTCCCTTGGTGTGGCTGATCTGGGTGGTGTGTGGCACTGCTGTGTGGTGTGTATTAGATGGTTGGCACTGAAACGGTGATTTAAAGATTACTTATTTGCGGTGTATGCTGTGGGTTTCTTCTGTTTTCTTCTTCTGTTTCTTACAGGTGGCAGGTGGTGCATGAGAGCAGGCCCGACCCTTCTTGCATTCTAGAGGAGAGCTAATATCCAGATTTTATGGATATTTTACTACAGACATATTTTAACTGGTTTTAACCCTTTTTGATATCGCGATGTTATAATGAGAATAAAACTGTGATTATTGCCAAACTAGCGTTGTTGTTTATAATCCCACCATCTGTGAAAAGGCTCCTCCTGCCTTAAATAAGGAGGTGGCGTAGTCAGTTCTATGTTTACTACACTACATAAAGAAGCACTGTGGATCATTAAATGCAGATTATTAAATTAGTGGCTGTAAATGAAATATGTATAACTGTAAAATGAAAAGATATTTGAGGCCTCATTTGGGTATCTTTAGGTTACCAATCTGGCAGAAACCTTTGGAGAATGTCTGATGTCCTCAAATATCCTTTATGTCCTTCGGTAGATACAGTGGGGTCCAGAAGTCTAAGACCATGAAGACACATGAAAATCCAGGATTCAAAATCTAGTTGAAACCTGGAAACGGGACATTTTATTTAAAAGTCTCTAATCAAAAACTGTAATTTGTGACTTTGACAGTGTGAACTTGATCTTTTCTTTTATACCACAGATGACTTGTTTTTAAATTAGAAATTAATTGTTGGCTGATACTGTACCTTATACAGATAGCAAAGCCGAATTTTCAGCATCATTACACCAGTCTTCAGCATCACACGATTTTTCAGAAATCATTCTAATATGCTGATTTGGTGCTTAAGAAACATTTGAATTATTATGAACAGTTGTGCTGCTCAATAATATTTTTGTCTTCTTGAAGGAGTTGTTACAGCATATAGCCATATGAGTGCATGTCCACACACAGCCTTTTCTTCACTTATGCACATTCACTACATTTTCTCACACCTTCTATCACTTTCTTTATCTTGATCTATCACTGTATTTGACTCTCTCTTTCTCTTTATTTCTATTTCCTGTCTGTTTCTCTCACATGCAGGCAGTGTCGAGACAGGGGCCCTTGTGTTGCAGCATGTTTCCTCAGGCTGGTGGGCTTCCTGTCTCCACGCCTCTCTTCCTTCCATGTTGAATGGAGCTTTTCTTCCCCTCACCTGATAGACCATTGTGTCCTAACAGCAGTTATAAGACTTAAAACAGACTAATGCCAAACACATAAACAGATGAAAACATACAAACACTATGATGCTACTGTCTCTAATAGTGATGCTAATGATAAATGCTAAAGTCTAGCTGCTTGGAGAAAATCCCAATGTGTATTGTGAGGGATTGGATACACAATGACATCCGTCCATCCATCTCCTTTCTTTATTCTAGTTCTAGTTCATTTTAAACAGTCCTGTGGTGACAAATACATTTTTCATGAAACATCAAAGCTGCTTGTATAACAATTTTAAAGGGAACCTATTATGCAAAATTCACTTGTACATAAATGTGTGTCAACAGTGTGTGTACCACCCTATAATGGTAAAAGTCAACCCACTCCAAAATCCCCACAAATCATAAGCAGTGTCTCAGAATAAGCCGTTTGCAGTTTCTATGCAATGTGGCGCCATATTAGCATAGACCCCGCCCTGATTGAGCTTTAGTCTGCCATGTTTATCTCCTCGCCAGAGCATTTCACAGCAGCATTCAAGTAAGAAATGTAATCTTATTTAAGCTACCAAAGTTATTCAATCAAGAGCAGTTCTACCAGAAAGACTCGGGAGATAGAATGATGAATGAAGCATACATTTATTGACAGCCCAGCAAGCATAATAAGTTTTGGCATAGGCCCCGTCCATAGTTTATTATCCGAGGGTAGCGGATCAGCATATTCCTGCCTGAAGATGAAGGCAGGGGCGCAGCCGACCCCCCTTTTGAGGTATGGACGGAACCATCCTGGTGGTGGTGGGGAGGATGGAGGTTGTTGTCGTATCGCCATCTGCAAACTCAAACATGTGTAAGTACGACCTTTATACAGAAAATATGAAGACGTGATTGGATAGAGATGAAGTTAATAAGTGACGAAGTGATTAAGTCTTCCTGGCAGAACTTAAGCTGAAGCTTCCATTGATTGATTTTCTTTTTTTCCTTTGTTTTTCAATAGCAGTAGGTACTGTATATTACGCTGCTTTCACTTTAATACAGATCTAATATACACATGCGATTTCTTTACGTTCACAGACATAACCGACTGTTTATGTGAACTTTGTGTGTTTTTGATATAACCTTGTGTGTATTAGACAGTTTACGCACAATACGAGGTGAAAGAGAACCAGGGACCAGACTGTAAAAAAAATATGGACGTAATGTCCGTGACGTCACCCATAGGGTTCTGAAGAGCGACAATCGACAATCCACCTGCATGTCGCTCAAAGTGGCCATTCCCTTAATTATGCAGAACTTTAAGGCTTTATATAATGTGAACAAATGAGTAATAAAAAAATTCACCCCCACTCACAGTTGTCATGAAGGGCAAAATTAGCCGTATAGACCAAAATCACAATTTATACCAGGCTGTAAACATGTTTATTTCTGCTGTAAAGTTGGGCATTTTTACATGGAGCTCAATGAGATTCTGCTCCCTTTAGGAGCCTGTCCCTAGCGGCCAGTCGATTAATTGTTTATATCACTTCCGTTTTGGCTTCAAGAGAAACTGGTGGAGGTTGCCGCTTACACGGGACATGTCGTCTGACATCCAGCTTTCTGTGCACATGCTTCAGATGTGTGCACTCAGAAAACCATATATCAGGAGTTTAGACTGATATGGCTTTAAAACTCATGTAGATAATAAACTTTCATGATGATATAGAACCGCAATATCACGTGAGCGATAGAGATAATCAAAACCAAACAGATGTTTTAGTTTTTGGCAGAGTATCCGAGGCAAGAGCTCTAAAGGCGCAGGCAGCCCTCTTCTGGAAAGCAGGGTGGAGAAGCAGCAGCTCATTTGCATTTAAAGATGCATGCACGGAAAACAGCATGTTTTACAGTTTTTTACAATCACTATGACAATTTTTTCAATACTTTTAACAAATTAATGCAGTTAGCACAACATCTGTCTGTGTAGGCTATACTATTAAGACATGTATTGTTTCTTTTGCACAAAATGCATATAGTTAACACAAATTTTAAAGGCTTGAACTTCTTTTACGCACAAGCTCAACCAAGACCAAAACAATGGATTTTTACTGTCAAATTTAGTTTACCAATGCTTTAACACTGTATGTCAGAACAGATAACACCATGTTCTAAACCTAACCTTATAGGCTAAAGTCAAAGTGAACAGCTGTTCATATTGTGAATTGAAACACAAATATATCCCCTGTATTTTATTCCATTGCTACTGAGAAACAATGGATTGAAGTTGTGCAAATATATAAATCACAGCTGATTCCCATCTAGGAACTGTTCAGGTGTTGATGTTCTTTCAATCACATGACCATATGGTATACAGAAAAAGAGGGCCTCTTCAGGCTTATCTTGTGTGAAAAAGGAACAATATAGAGCAACACAAAGAAAGTAAGAAAAATGCCTTCACGGGGGAGAGGAAGATGTGTACCAGGACAAGGGAGGGGAATGCCTGGACAAGGACAAGGTAGATCGAGGAGTTAGAATACATGGTGGCACTCAAAGAAGGGCCAGAATTAGGGTAACTGATGATATAATAGCTACTAGACCATGTCATAAACCACAGGCTATACAGAGAGGCTGGTGAACGAGTAGGCTGGTAAAAGAGGACATCTTTGGGCTGATCTTGTGTGGAAAAGGAATATAGAGCAACACAAAGAAAGTAAGAAAATGCCTTTATGAGGGAGAGGAAGATGAGTACCAGGACAAGGGAGAGGAATGGGACAAGAGCAAGGGAGAGGAATGCCTGGACAAGGGCAAGGTAGAAATTGAGGATGGTGAATGCATGGTGACATTCAAAGAAGGGCCAGAATTAGGGTAACTGATGAAATAAGACCTACTATCATATACCATGTCATAAACCACAGGCTATCAGAGGGGCTGGTGAACGAGTACAGCCAAATCTCAGCCGGGACACAGTGGCATCCATTATCCAGATTTTTTTCCAGAAACCAATAGGTATGAGATTGTATAAGGGCTTCTCCTTCTGCAAAGTGTAAATACTTTTACCATGTATTTCAGTGACTGTATGCCTCTGGTCTCTAATATGTAACTCTATTTTGTCCCTCTAAGAATTCAACATCTACCTCCCTCAGGGGGCAGAGGAAAGCTCCTAAATGAAGAACTGGAACTTGCTATTGTCAACATGGTGCTTGATGATAATGAAATAAAACTGAAGGGCATTCTATAAAACTACCCTGAGATGGGTTATTCATTTTTTTGTATTGAATTTCTGCAGCAAAAGAAACAAAATGCATGCATTTACTAAACCCAACAAAACACAAATGTGGAGAGTCTTCAAATGACACACAATCTATGATCAATAAAATATACAGTCTATTGTATAAGGGCAGACCTGACACAAAAAATAATGCAGTTTCTGTAATTCCATCTAGTGTTAGTGTTTTTATAACATTGTGCTATGATTGACAAAATGTTTCTGTTGGAAGAGAACGTGTTAGTGTATTGTTGTAGTCTGTTATTTTATTTAGAAAATAAGTGTTAGAGTTTAGTTTACAATGTGTGATTTTGAACATGAAATTAACCGTTTTGCCAATTGTGTGTGGTAGGTGTGGTGATGCGTTAAGAGTTTAGGAAATTTGTTAAAAGTGTTGAAAAAATTGTCAAAGCGATTGTAAAAAACTGTAGTGTTTTAATGACATTGTGCTATGATTGACTAAATGTTCCTTTTGGAAGAGAACATGTGTTAGGGTTTTGGTATAGTGTATTGTGTTAGTGAATTATTGAATTTTGAAAATTAGTTTTGGAGTTTAGTTTAATGTGTGTTTTTGAGCATGAAATTAACCGTTTTGCCAATTGTGTGTTGCAGGTGTGTTGGTGCGTTAAGAGTTTAGGAAATTTGTTAAAAGTATTGAAAAAATTGTCATAGAGATTGTAAAAAACTGTAATATGAAAAAATGTGTGCAGTGTTGCTCAGGTAAGATGATGTACAATTATAACGGCCTTCTGTTTGTTCAGTTTTGATTTACTTGCTCACTTTCATCACTTTTGCTCTTATTGTCATGCACTGACTTGTTCGCTAAACTGAACAGCCAATCAGAGTTCTCTTTCTCACCAACGGCCCGACGCAGATTCTGCATGTTGAATCGGCCCAACAAAAAAAAAAACAGACGTATGGAATACACTGGAAAAACAAAGTCAGCCGCCACTCAAAAATGGCCTGACGTTGGTGTGTCCTTGGCTTTAGATATTACATTTTCATTTGAGAAGCTCTATTCTCATGACAAATAAATGTTTTTGTCAAATAATTTTTGTAATAATAATTTCATAAAAGTCAGTGCTTTTGTAGGCCTAAATTCCACACTGCAGAAATTATTGTATATTCATATATTCTTGTTGGAAGGAGATGGGAAAAGGTCTCCATATACAAGCAGAGAGGGGAAGAAATCCAGGCTAGTGCTGCTGGAGGAAAACACTGCATATGTTGTCTCACCCATGGCTTGGTTTTCCCTCCAACACTTTTTACACTAACCCAATCCCTCATAGTGACACCTCTGATAATTCAGCATTTCACAAGGTCAATGGTCAGACAAAGGACATGTTAAACTGGGACACAGAGATCTCTGATGTCATAGTGATTTGCCTTAATGTCATCACAACTGATCAGACACTGTAAGACATATCTGATGACACTGATAAAAATTCAAGGTGTGGATTATAAGGGATTATGGGGGTCAGACCTCCTCAAAATACGTTAAAAAATGATTGAGGGCACATATTCTTTATTCTCCTTCAAGCACACTACTATAACTATCTTCAACTGTGATAATAAGAAATGATCCATGAGCACCAAAACATCATATTAGCTTAATTACTGAAGGATCTTGTGACACTGAGAAAATTCAGCTTTGTCATCACAGGAATGAATTACATTTAAAACCGTAGTGTATGTTTTAATTTTAACAGAGTTTTAAAATGTTCCAGTATAGCTACACAATTTATCATCAAGATTATATGCTATTCGCATCTTGTTTTTTTAACGACTACTGTCAACATAAATCACTTTATTGTACATTTACATATCACAAATAAATGTATAACAAGTTTACTCTCAGAAAAAAAGAGTACAAAAGCTGTCCTTGGGGCGATACACTTTCAAAAGTTACACCTGTACCTTATTTACCACTAAAGGGTGCATATTATGCTGCCTTCACGTGCTATCGGAATTATCGTAAATACGAGTTTCCTAGGTAAAAATTGCACATGAACGCCCTCTGATGTCGTGTTTACCACTGGGAAGTTCGGAAATAATTTTGATACCCCAATTCCCGAGATGGGCGTGTCATAAGCTTTAAACATGGTGGCGGGGAGAACTACTGCTGTGGCAGGTGTGGTTTTATTGTTTTTTTTCCAAAACAGCTAGGTCGTCTTATCTTGACATTAATGTAGTACATATTTACATGTAAGAGTAATCATATGAAGCGTATTGTATGTTTGGTACACAGCGAAAATAGCCTGCATTTGACTGAAATTACAGAATCAGCAGAAAGCGGACTATCTGGAATGTTTATATGGTTGTCGGTGCATGGGACACTACATATGATGTTGGTTTTAATAAGATTTTCCCAATAAATAGGCATGAATAACCTGGTGTCCACCATGATTCCTGTTCACTCCGACAACAAAGCACTTGAATGCAACAAGCTCTTAATCACGACTTCTAAAGTGGGAATTAGGAAATTTCCGATAGCACGTGAAGGCAGCATTAGTACCTAAAGTGTACATATTACATACCACCCCAGTGACAGCTTCTCTTAATTTTTTCTGAGAGTGTTTTTATATTCTTTTAAATAATTGGCATTTAGCTAACTGTGCTGGTGGCACAGTTGACAGCTTGTGTTGCACAGAAATGACTTTTACTCATTTAGCAGCTTTGCAAAACTCTTTTTAATAAGCCGAAACCGCCTGAAAGTCGTTGTATTATTCACACATTGTCAAAAATATAGCTGTGTATTGAAGCATCGCAGCTAATGAGGTTGGGAATGGGGTTTGTCTGGGGTTCAATCTGCCACCCGGCGTGTTGGATTTCATTTCACTTCAAAAGGCGTTCACCTGATCCGTCTCGCTTTGTGCGAGTACAAGAAAGCTGAAATGCACCAACTTCTGTTTGATCTATAAATGGATGAGTCAGGCACGGCTGTGATAACAGATAACGGGCCACGGCCTTCTTCTTTAATTAGTTTTTTCAGCACATTATCTTCACTCATCTTCTCTTTCTTGCTCTCTGTGTTTCGCCTTCTTCATCAAACAGTTGTGAAAATATTGAGGTGAGGGTCAGTAATCATGCTGAGATTGGCCGTGATGGAATTAACTCGGTGTGATTGTTTGTATGTGGGTTCGTGTTTGCATGTGACGTGACCTAGATGGGCTAAAAAAACATTGTCATGCTGTTTGTCCCTTAGTATGATGTCTGCTTGTGTACTGCGTGGATGTAAACAACAAGCATGTAAGGAGATTGAATATTAGCAAGGAATACACTCTTTTATTCAAAGTTAATGAAAAAAAAGCAGAAAGACTGCTAGAAATTACATCCAAATACCATTCCTCCGTCTTCAGATTATTAACTGCGTGAGACATCTAATGGGACAAATAGTGAAGAACCAGGCGACAAAATTAAAGACGAGCCAAATGATGGAGTATCGTTCCTCTAAAAGTCCCTTAGAGCGACACGGGCGGAGGGGACAGAACGGGGTGATGTATTCATCTGAAGATTAACGAGCTGCTGATTTGGAACAGGCGTGGAAGAGGAACTTAGAGCAGCAGCCCTGCCATTAATAGCCAGTAGATGAAAGATTCCTTTTTTATGTGGGATATTTATGGAGGAGATGAGCGCATCCGGCTCTGCTGTACCGTATACTGCTTCTGCCCTTATGTGTGCCTGGGAGGGTCTTTAAGAGGGGTTTTACCAGGCTACCTCACTTCATAGTGCTCAGCAACATAAATTTTTTTTTTTAAGTTTTATAAAAATTCTGTTAAATCAATTCATTTGAATCTAATGCATGTCATGGAAACTTCGGGATAAAAAAATACAAAATCATGGACATGGCATGTGTAATAAACATGGACATGTGTATTATAAACACAAAAATTTCAGGCCCAAATCATGAAAAAAATAAGAAATTACATTTTGAAGACATTGAAATCCAAGTTTTTAAAGACTAGTGTTACGACATTTTATTATTAAAGTTAAAGTTATTTAGTTGTTTTTTTTTAAGTACCATTATTTTCATGACATTTAAGGACATTAGCATAATTCAAATTATCATAACGGAAAAAATAAATATTTTCAATACACTTTTACAAATGAAAGTTATTTGTTGGCATTGATGGTTCCATAAACAATGTTTAACATCCATGGAATCTTTCCATTGCACAAAAGATTCTTTATAGAGAAAAAAATATATTATTTAGATTATTAAAATGTTTTTCACAAACACACACACACACACACACTAGTTCTTCTATTTTCAAAAATATTTTCTTCAAAATAGTTCACACCAAAAATAGTTCTTATGACACCTCCTTTTGGGACCTTTATTTTTAAAGTGTAAACTGTATGGTGAAAACAAAAAAAAATGTAATGTATGTATGCATCATTTGTCGCACTGCCTTCATACTTAATTAAATTAATATATATATATATATTCTTTAATATAACAATAGTAAGAATATAACTTGAACCACCATTGACAGCATATTTATTTTTATTTTATGGTGAAATGTGAACATGATTTATCCCATTAGGCCTCTGTGTAACACCGTTTTTCTTTACTTTCCTAATGATTTTGCAAGTACAACTTAATCAGAAATGGTTGCAACAGAACACTCTTAAAACATATTCAGCATGTGGTGTTGCTTTTTAATGGAAATTAGACCATGTGGATGACAGATTTGTAATGCAGATCTCAGAAACCCTCTTTTAATGAGATGCAGCTGATAACTGTGAATGGGGTGTGCTGGGAGCGTTCTTGGAAACACTGAGGGATTTTGTGATTGCGTGGTTAAAGATAAACCCAAAAGTGCTCGTTCTAAATTAAAACCATTCAGCAAGCTCGGTTTGTGGTCTCATATTATTGCTCTTCTGCTGCCAAAAATCATGTGAGAAATGTAGCTACAGAAACTGAAGAATTAGAAAAATGCATAAGTCTCAATGATTTTGCAAGTACACATACATGTCCATAAAACACACAACTTGAATTATCAGTGAATGCTAAGTGTTGGTCTTTCAGGAACTATAAAACTGTTAACTGTTAAAGGAATGTTATGCCTTGTGGGCATGCGGATCCTCACTCACCGTGGGAGTCGCTGAGGACGACACCACTATCAACTCTGTCTCCCCGGGACTCTCGGCACCTCCAGAAGCCATCTCTCTGCCTGCTCCATGAGGACACATCGTCCCAGCCCAGAATGTTCCGGACGTCAAGAGATATCATCCACCCCATACCCGCCATGGACCCAAAGCTGGAGCCAGCTCCCACCAGCTTGAGTGTCCTCCATCCCTGGAGTGTCTACCCTGTAGCCAGAGCCGGTCTCCGCATCCGTCCAGAGGCTGGACCCAATTGTCAGGTCCATCATGGAGTCAGCGCTGTTTTGACAGTCCACCATTGATCCAGTCATGGAGCTCCCATCAACGAGCTCTTCCCTCCTCAGTCCACCCCCATCAACATCTTGGATGACCCGGTCCCACACAAAGTCTTACCCACCTCATTGTATCCATCCACACCGCTGGCTCCGTCTAGTCCCCTGGACTTACTCACCCCACTGGTGCCTCGCAGCTCCCCGGCTCCGCCCGCACCACTAACTCCCTTCAGCTCTTTGGCTTCACCTTGGGCCCCTTCACTATCAGAGTGAAGCAGATACCCCTGGCTTCACCTCAGGCCACCAGGCCCATTGCTCCACCTTGGCCTGTCAGCCCTTCGACTCCGCCGTGGTCTGTCTGCCATCACTAAGGCTCCACAGAGCTCCCTCGTCCTTCCGGCTTCACCTTGGTCTCTTCTCCCCCTGGTTTCGCCACAGACTTTCTGCGCCTCAACCGTTCAACACTTTGGCTCCACCAGGCTACTCCTTCCCTCCAGCTCGGCCTTAGTCCTCACTCCCTGTGATTTCACCTCATTCTGCCAGGTTTATATTTCAAACTGATTCAGCCTTTTTCATTCTTATTTGTTTTAGCATAAATGTGAGCTACTGTAATCTCTGTGCATACCATGCTAAAAAAGAGAGAGGAAGAGGGAGTCTATGAGAAAAAGAGCTTATAAATCATTTTTGAAAATGTCCTCATAAACCACATTTATGTTGTAATACCAGTGTAATACCCATGTCATTAAACTAATTTGTGTCTTCATAAATCATATAAACAGGCACACATACACACTTGGGTTTCCATGTTTTATGGCGACTTTCCATATACATAGTGATTTTTATACTGTACAAACTGTATATTCTATATCCTAACCCTGCCCCACCCCTAAACCTACCAATCACTGAAAACTTTCTGCAATGTTATATTAAACATGTAAAAATGTTATAATGGGTAGTTTTAGGGGTAGGGTTAGTGTAGGGGGATAGAATATATAGTTTGTAGAGTAAAAACCAGCCTGGAATTTCCTCATAATGAGTGCACCAATGTGTGTGTGTGTGTGTGTGTGTGTGTGTGTGTGTGGTTAACTCAGATCAGATCACACTCTCTAAAATTATCACATCATGTGAAAATGAGTATTTGTGGATTTTGTTCAAGCCTGAGGTTGGAGTGTGACCCAATAAAGTGTCTAGATGAAGTTTCTTGTGTCTAGGTAGCGACTGTATGTTTTAGGCCTGCATGTTGTCCTGCCTTCACCACCTCACTGAACATTTGTCTTTAATTAACTTAAAATATCTTCTTTGCATTATTTAGCCCTCTTCCTCACACAGACACAGACACACACACATGCACACACACCATGAGGTGTGAAGTGCTTGCATAGGATTTAAATATAGCGCTGTGTTTTTACATCTGTGGCTACATGTATTTTTACTGTGATTATTTTAAGTGTCTACTCGCATTCTCGGGATGGCTTAAAAAGGATTTTCCCTGATTGAGATTTGGCTCATCAAGCGGAGGTGCCGGGGTCATGCGGTTGTGCTGGCTCCCGCTCTGGGTTTAAAAAGACCCGGTTCCCCTTTAGGCAGCAGCTGCTAATCTGCACTTTGGAGCTGAAGAGCACATGTTTTTGAGAGGCAGTTTAGCATACGAAGCCAAAGACTACTCTGTTAGGTCGAGATAGGGAATGAAATGGGAAACTCCAACTCAAAATCAGCCTTGGGGAGGTTTTGATCCAAAATGGGTGGAGCTGTAAATTGATATGTAAGAAGGCCTTTCAGCCGCAGGTCAAATCCAAAGCAATTGCTGAAATCAACAGGTCTTTTAAGTTGATGTCTCTCATTCTGAAAAAAGGTGAAATGCCTATTTTCTGATTGATAGCCTATCTTCACACTTAAGTTCCAGTTCTATGTTTATGTCTTTACAAAGTTCATAAGACTTCATTGGATCATGCAGAAAGTCTCTGCATTGCATAAATGTATGTTTGTGTGTCAAAGTCATTTGTTGCCTATATAGTCACCAACAGACCTTTGGTCAGGACACTGGGGGCAGCTTTGCTTTAATAAAGTTGTTTTGTTACCACTGCAATGATATGGCTAGTCAATACATCAAATGTGTTTCCACCTGAACACATACTATCCCAGTACTGGAGAATGTTTAACTAGGAGACCCAGCCAAGGGTCACTTACAGCATGATTGTTAACTTTGATTTAGTAAAACTATTTCAACTCTTGGATATTTATTGTTTTTCCTATCCTGGCCATTTCTAATGTATTTCTGAAAAGTATGTGTGTGAAAAGTAGTGTGTGTGTGTGTGTGTGTGTGTGTGTGTGTGTGTGTGTGTGTGTGTGTGTGTGTGTGTGTGTGTGTGTGTGTGTGTGTGTGTGTGTGTGTGTGTGTGTGTGTGTGTGTGTGTGTGTGTGTGTGTGTGTGTGTGTGTGTGTGTGTGTGTGTGTGTGTGTGTGTGTGTGTGTGTGTGTGTGTGTGTGTGTGTGTGTGTGTGTGTGTGTGTGTGTGTGTGTGTGTGTGTGTGTGGTCCTGGTAAACTCTATATGTTGTGGGGACCAAATGTCGCCACAAAGATAATAATACAAGTAATTTTTGACCTTGTGGGGACATTTTTTTGTCCCCATGAGGAAAACAGCTTAAATCATACAACATATTTTTTTGAAAATGTAAAAATGCAGAACGTTTTCTGGGATGGGTAGGTTTATGAGATAAAATATAAAGTTTGTATTTCAAAAGTCCCCATAAAACATGTAAAGCCAACATGTGTTTGTGTGTGTGGTCCTGGTAAACTCTAAGTCATGAGGACAAAATATCCCCGCAAAGATGGCAAAAACCGAAATCCTTGTCCTTGTGAAAACATTATAAATCATAATAAATTCTGTCTTTTGAAAATCTAAAGATGCTAAATGTTTTCTGTGATGGGTTTAGGGGTTGATGTAAGGGGATAGAATATACAGTATAAAATCAGGTTACACTTTATTTGAAGGTGTCATTGTTACAGTGTAACTATATATTTAAGTACTGAGTAATATTAATTAACTACATGTACTTACTATAGGGTTAGGGTTTGGTTTAGGATTAGTTGCATGCAATCATGCATTATTTACTGTTATTACTATGGTAAGTACATGTAACGTAACAAGGACACAGTAAAATAAAGTGTTACCTAAAATCATTATGTATAAGTCCCCATAAAACATGTATGTTTGTGTGTAACTTTTAGTGGTGTTTTTATCTGTTTCATTTGGTTTTTGTCATTGTCTCATTTGGTTTTGGTCTGTCTTTTTTGTTTTACTTTTTGTTTTTGCTATCTGCACAATTGTATTGAGTGAGTTTATGGTTGTGGTCCAATCCTCTCCACAGTTTTGAGAATTGGTTGTGTGACTCTTACATAACGGTAGATTAAATCAGAAGGATCCCTCACAGTATAAACTTCATATTACACAACTCTGAGGCATCCGCAAACACACACATAATCTAAACCTGAACCTTTACATGCTGCTTGTGTATGTGTACTGTCTGTCACCTTCACAAACACACTCCTCTTCCTGCTTCTGCAACACACTTCTAGACCACCTCCAGTGTTCCCAGTGCAGCTAGGGGAGGTTGTGCTGCTCAGACGGGAATGGCTGATGACAGACGTGATCTTATCACAATTGGGAGATGGGGGTGTCTGTGCCTTCATCTAAAACTTTATTGCCGTGGCAATAAAACTTCTTGAATTTTGTCTAAAACAGCATGGGCTCATCTGCTATACAAGACAGGAAAAATCAATGGCTAATGCGAAATGGTTCCATATCATCTATTTTTGTGCACCAAATGATTTTATGTTTAGCACCAGGTTGTACTTCAGTGATGGGACAGGCATGCAGTATAATTATTGGGCCTCAGGCAGAGGACTAAGCTCAAGAGAATGCATCCCATTTATGGTGGTAAGGGATTAGGCCTGAATTTATAGTAGGACTTGATGAAATTATCATAAATATTACTGTTCTGGCCTCTACTCTTTATTGACATGCAGCAGAGCAGCTGTTGAAGCAAATAAAATACACAGCTATTCTGAGGTTATAGTGGTACTGCCGCATTTAGATCTGGGTTAGCAAGCATAACGGTCACACCACATACTCTAACAAACTCCAGAAATCCCTGTTATTGTTTTTAAAACATTTACATGATTTTAGAATGAGTAGCAAAGTCATATACAGTGGCAAGAAAAAGAATGTGAACCATTTGCCGAATGTGAAAATGTGAATCATTTTAACTAAATAAAAGAGATCATACAAAATGTTTTACATATAGTCCACAAGATAAAATTGATTTCACGAGACAAAATCACCATTGATTCTCAATATTGTGTGTCGTTCCTTGGATGATCCACGGCTGTTTTTTTGTGTGTTTTTTTTAAGGTTGTTCATGAGTCCCTTGTTTGTCTTGAGCAGATAAAGTGCCCAATGTTCTTCAGAAAAATCCTCCAGGTCCTGGACATTCTTCATTTTTCCAGCATCTTTTGCATATTTGAACCCTCTCCAGCAGCGACTGTATGATTTTGAGATCCATCTTTTCACACTGAGGACAATTGAGGGACTCAAACACAACTACTAAAATATGTTCAAACATTCACTGATGCTCCAGAAGGAACCATATTTCTGTAGAACACAAAATAAGATATTCTGAAGAATTTGTTGACCAAACAACACTAAACCCCTTTGACTTCCATTGACCAAAAAACAAACACCTTGGGGCCTATTTTACATAGCAGTTTTCATTTTCACGTCCAGCGCCACGTTGTTTAAATAGCAAATGCACTCTCGCCCGTCTGTTCACCCCATGAACACGAGGTGTTCGCTGGTCTGAACACGAGGTATATTCAGGCGCCATGGTGCGAGCGCAACTGGCTTTTAAAGGGAATGGGAGATGAGACTGTGATTGGTTTATTGCAAATTATGCCCAAAAGACACCCATATGACTCATTAAGAGATGAGAAAATCCTTTTAGACCATGCGCCTGGCTTGCCGACCATTTTTTCCATCGTTAAACTAGCAGAAGTGAATTTGGACATGCGCCATGTACTTCAGACCATGCGCTCAGATCGTTAAAATAGGGCCCTAAGAGTGAATAGTCTCTTTAAACAAGAAGATATTTTATTACTGACATGTAAAATGAGCAACCATTGTTTTGTTTTTATGTGATGTTTAGGGATTGGTTTGTCTGAAATAGACTATACCACAGTAAGGCTGGCATGATTTTTAAAAAATCTTGCTGTGGCAGTCTTCACCAATGGATGCAATATGCATCAGCCATCAGATAACACACTGTCTGCTGTCCATGGGTCATGCTGTCTGAGGCTGAGAATACCTGTCATTTGTCTCTTTGGTACTGTGTTTGTGGGTAAAAGCATGAAATTACAACCCCTCTTCACCCTAAAAGGTGACAATAACTGACAGATCTGAAGCTTCCTCCCTCCATCTATTTTTTTCACTGTCTTTTATGCTTTTACTGGAACCACAGATGTTTGATTACACAACCACAAGTGTTTGGGGTCATCTCACCAAAAGAGACCGTAGAAGTTCAATAGCGTACTTATCACCGCCAGAAGGTAAAGATCAGTAAGACAGGGAGCAGAGCTCAGTCTTTCAAAAGTTATGGTCTGTATGCATTTTTTAAAGAAGCTCATCTGATCAGTCATGCTACCCTTTTCTTCTCTCTGTTGTTTTTTATTGTACTTCGTTCTGCCCTGCAGACTCATTATGACTGTAAAATCACTGTTTGAAAAGGTGCCTAGCTCTTTACTAACGCAAGAGCAACAGGCTCACACTGAGCAGCCACTCTGCTGGTCATCCGTCACAAATTAAACTATTGACCGTCGGCTTTGGCACCACACAAAGCCCCCCCTGGCAACATCCTCCCCCTGCGGAGTGCTTTGAACGAGGGGAAGCAAACCTTTGTCCTGCTATTGTTCCCTGTCCCTCGGGCTAATTAACTTCATATCAACAAGACTTTTCGAGGATGTAAAAAATTAAGTGAGTGACAAAGAGGCATGCAAAAGAAGGGATGTTAGGAAAGTGTTTAAGAAACTGAGACCCTGTTTGGACCTGGTTTTAAAGGGCTTTAAAGGGTTTACAAACAACACTACCATTCAAAAATATATACTTTTTATTCACTTCTGTTTGTCTGAACTTTCTATTCATCAAAGAATCCTGAAAATTCAGCTTTGAATTTTAAAATTTAAGAGAAAACCGTTATAAAGTTTAAGCTGTGATAATATTTTGCTGTATTTCGCGATATTGTTGTTTTAGTGTGTTTTTATATATAAAAAATGCAGCCTCAATGACATGAGCCTCATAAGAGTCTTCTTTCAAAATATTGCAATTAACCCCGACCTTTTTAATGGTTTTGCATGTTGTTATATGTTCCATGATGCGATCAGTTGTGATCAGATCCAGATTTTATTATTAGCTTTAAACAAGACCAAGGGAGCATGTAAAACCACTGGAAATAAACAAAGATGGATGTTGATGGAATAAAGAGATGGATGTGTGCAAATGACGGCAGAGGAAATGGGTACGAGGATGGAATATGAGCGAGGAGAGATAACAGTTAGCACACAGGGAAAAAGAGCAAAGGATGATGGGATGAATAGCTAAAGGCTAATAGGTGCAATGACATTAAAATCAGGGAAAATTTACCCCGGTCTTTTCCCATATGGTGACGTAGAGGTGGAACTTACACATCTCAAAATAGCTCAGTTGTGAGCTGGCTTTGTTAGCATATTCAAACAGTGTGCCAAATTCGAACACACTTTGCATAAGCTGTTAGCCATCCAACTCGTGGTTGCATGCATGCTATTTTTAGATTTCAAACACTCTGTGAATATATTAAAACATCAGAACAGGGAAAGAGAAAAGATACCCCTCGTATATTATGTGTGATTTCATGAAAAGCAGAGATTCATTAATAATAGCCTCTGAATTTCTCTGTGTAGCTCCATCAATGTTTTATCAACCTTTCCAGAGGGTGCATGGTTTATGTAATCGGGTTTACGATGTACTGTATGTAATGTTAACCGCAGACTTGTCAGTCACTGTGCCCGAATCTTCAGAGCCAGCTTCATCCCAAACATTATTGTGGGCGATTACTGTCCTGAGGGCTTAAATGCTTTTCTGGTGTATCTGTTCCAAATGATCAGGGACAAAATGTCTTTTTGTGCCATATAACAGCACAGGTGGAATATAGCTGGAGCAAAATCAAGCTTTCATCTGAATAAGAAGCACAGTACTGTGGCCACACAGAGGATAATTAAAGCTTTATGTAATCTGTGATGTATTGATGAGGCCGGCCATCATTGTGTTATTGTTTCTGCCAAAGTCAGATGAGCTTTTCCAAAAGGTGGGAGTTTTCCAGAACAGCTGTTGGGACTAATTTAATAAATTGTTGATACACCTCCAAAAAACGTAATCTGTAGTTGGATAATTTTGTTAAATCTGAAGCTTTGATTACATGCATCTGAAATGTCTCCAAAATCTCCTTATATACAATTTCTTGACTAAATAACCTGATTATAACTACACCGAGTACCCGTCCTTCGTTCCTGACTCTCTGTGGTCATTAAAAATCTCAGGATGTCCTTTGAAAAAGAGTAGGGGTGTAACCCCGTCATCCTGGCCAAATTTGTCCCTCTATCCGCCACCACGGCTTCCTAATCATCCCCATATATGCTGATTGGCTGATCACTCTGTCTCTTCTCCACCAATAAGCTGGTGTGTAGTGGCTGTTCTGCCACAATATGGTGTTTCTCCCTTCCATTTGTAAAGTGTTTTGAGTGCAGAAAAAATGATTATTACATACATCACTTACTATGTTAGTGTGTTACAGAATGCTTATTAAGAGCAAAGTCCATAAAAGAAAACTAAAAGAAAAAAGTGTTAATAATAAGCGCACTGTTCCATCTTGTATTAAAGGGTTAGTTCACCCAAAAATGAAAATAATGTCATTTATTACTCATCCTCATGCCGTTCACAGCCATCGGATTTCAACAAAAATATCTTAATTTTTGTTCAGAAGATGAACGGAGGTCTTACGGGTGTGGAACGGCATGAGGGTGAGTAATAAATTACATTATTTTCATTTTTGGGTGAACTTACCCTTTAACTGTGTTGCACATGATCTGCGTTTTTTAAATGCATTAAATTGACAGTAAAGACATATATAATGTTTTAAACGATTTTTTTATTTCAAATAAATGGTGTTCTTTTGAGCTTCCTGAATCCTGAAAAATACATATATCGCGATTTCCACAAAAAAATTAAGTGGCACAATTGTTTTAAACATTGATAATAATAAGAAATGTGTATTGAGCATCAAATCAGAATGATATCTAAAGGATCATGTGACACTCAAGACAAGGGTGCTATATTTACTGTTTTTAAAAAAATCTAACTGAATTTTTTTAATCAAATGCATGCAGTTTGGTGAGGAAAAGAGCCTTCTTTGAAAAAATATTCATTTATTTTTGATTGATTGATTGATTGATTGATTGGTTGGTTGGTTGGTTGATTGATTGATTGAAAAAATCTGGAATAATTTATTGATTCCTCATTTTCCAAGTAGGAGTTGTACTTGCATGACTACAAATAACTGTTTAATGGCCACAGTCACATGACTTGCCTTAATTGAACTATTGTTAACTACTTTTTACACTACAGTTTACACTATGAATGCAATGTTGTCACATGCTTATTTGATTTCATTCAATTGTGGTTTGAGTCATCTGATCCTAAAACATTTTGGACCCCATTTACACCAGTATTTAATGCTGACACTGGATCACCCAGAACAGGTGTAAATGTAGTCCACGAGCCTATTTTACTGTGTAAACGAGGGTCTGCAGTCTCACAATGTCTCGTTTCCTTGTGGCATCAGCGGCGATAATGAGCCGCAGCTCTGAGACTCTCACCTGCTGAGAGGATAATCTTGTTGGTTCCCTCAAGTAAACATCCGCCATACGCCGCTGTCCCACTCAAACACACCTCTTCACACGTCCCTGTTCCTGACAGCTGTCATTCACTCAGCGCTCTGTCTACCTCAGATCGCAGTGGAATGCGGAGCTGAGCTTTCAGAGGTTTGTTTACAGTGGCTCTAAGCTGCCTGACTCTCACAGGTTCCAGCGTTATCTCCACACTGTGTGTTTTCACAGAGGTCTGCCGATGCACTGTGCCAACAGTTGCATAACCCAAAGGCATTTTCTGCGCAAATGCAGTAGCAAGGCCTGTGTTTCCTCTGGCTGTAAGAGCATAACTGATGTGCACTGGAACTGAAACGTTAAATAATTTCCAGACGTGATTGTTGTCAGGCAGATCAGAGGGATTGAGGTGTTTTGGAAAAGGTTTGGCACGCAAAAGGAATAGATGAACAAGAAGAGCACAGACATTAAAAGGCTCTTAGGCAGAGTGGCTTCACCATGGAGGTGCTGAGGTGTTTATTTAAATGTCTGAATGTTTAATAGAGAGGATAGCAGGGCACATGGCACAGGCTCACTGTACAGGGTGAGATGGAAGGGCGTAAATAAAGGTTATGTAAGTTTTAAAAGGCAGGAGAGGTACTTTTCTAGGAAATACTTATATAGTCTAATGAATAGTTTAATGGTATGCCATGTCAGGACTTAACAATAAGGATGACCCAACCCGATCTCACAGCAAAACATGACTATTTTACAAGATGGCGATTTTGAATGAAGTTCGTACAATATTATTTTATGATAACATGATTTTTAGAAGAAAAAAATAAGCATGAATGAACTATCCCTTTAAGGATTTTAAGAGATAGTTCATCCAAAAAGGAAAATTCCGTCATCATTTACTCACCCTCATAAAATGTTTTCATACTAAGTAAATGGGGCCCATCAACTGTTTGGTTACCCATATTCTTCAAAATATCTTCTTTTGTGTTCAACAGAAGAAAGAAACTCATACAGGTTTGGAACAACTTGAGGGTGAGTAAAATTATACAATTTTCATTTTTGGGTAAACTATCCCTTTAATCCCAACCCTAAACCTGCAGTCACTATAGCCTAAGCAATGCGAAAACGTACACTCAATCGTCCAAATTCCTACAAATTAGCCACTTAAATGTACATTTTTTCTTAAATGTTAAAGGAGCTGTATGTAGGACTGTGGCCAAAACTGGTACTGCAATCACTTTCAAATTACTGTAGAGCGGTGTATCCCCTCTCCCCCTCCCCCTGACTCGAGGTTGCCAGCTAGGCTGCAGGATCCAGCAGGAAGGTAGGCTGCTACACGGAGCTTTCAATGGCAAGTGACGAGTCGTACACAGTAAGTTTTTTTTCTTTCTGTTAATTATGTTTATGCTTCAAGAGCGATGTTTTGTGAAGTAATTATGAATCGCAAAAATTTACTAATGGCGATTAGCCAAATATAATCGTAAATATGACACTCGTATGTGACAGTACATTCCCACATGAAAAAATACTATAGTAACATTACAGCAAAGCTAAATAACATTAGCAATGGTCATACAGGTCAACTTGCAGCATGTTTTGTCCACTATATATGCGAAGAACGAATGAGGAATCATTTTTACTGAGGTAACGTGAGGTAGGCGTGCTAATGTTGTTTTCCTCAGCGTCCCAGCATAATGACAGAGAAACGGGCTCTGATAATGCATTACTAATGTTAGCAATGACGACTCGCCGTTTTTATTCCTTAACGTTACCTTTTCAATTCAATGACCCACCTCCTCCATCTGCGCTAACCTAACGTTACTTTGCACGAACATGCATATCTTTGTTCGACTGTCATGAATATTTGAAATGTCCATTTACATTAAGTACAAGTTAGCCAAACATAGATGAACCTTACCTGTCCAGGAGAAAATTAGCAACGTTGGCATCAGCCGTCTCTATCTTTCAAAGGCATCTCAAATCCTTGTTTTATTTCGGACACTGTCACAACGTTTTTCTGATTCATAACGAGGTCGTTTAGGTTTCGTAGAGTTAGACATTGTTTATCCAAAAAGTTTGTAGCTGCAGCTGTGGTAACTAGAGCAGAGCTGGCAACCCAAATGCAGAAACACTACTGACTTCGTGATTGGTAGATAGGTGGAGGGTGGCGCTTCAGGCCAAAACGCCAACATGTCAACATCAACATCAGTTGAGGGCTGCAACTTCACTTTTAAAATGACAATATCTTGGCCGGACAACCGTTGTCAATGAACGGTCAATAATATTTGAAATTAACATGATTTCTTAATGTCTAGTGACATATCAGGGCCATTTTATGATTAATTGAAATACATTTCTTACATACAGTTCCTTTAAGAATGAGATTGTGTTGGGTTGCCCATGCTGCATTGTCACTACATTTTATATGTGTTAATATCATATGTGTTTTCGAAATTTAAACATTTGTTGTTGGGTATTTTTATGATAAGTAGAATATTGTTGTTGCAGATTATTCTGATTGTCAAAATATCAAAAATAGATTATATACTGATATACTGATAAACATCAGTAAGTTTGTAATATTTAATATATAATAATTTCGTCATGAAGTTGCATTATTGTAATCAATATTATTCAACCCCCATTGCAAATCAGGTTAACTGGCAAAATGTACAGATTTTCATCTGTTTGCAATGAACAAATTAAACAAAAGTCATTTAAATTGCTCAACAACAAATGTTTCAAGTGGTTTCCCCAAATTTAACTTTTAATGACTTCTGAAAGTCAAAATTTTGCCAATAAACCATTTTTAACCAATTCAACCAATAAACAAAATTTTATTAATAAATAAAATAAAATAAAATAAAATAAAATAAAATAAAATAAAATAAAATAAAATAAAATAAAATAAAATAAAATAAAATAAAATAAAATAAAATAAAATAAAATAAAATAAAATAAAATAAAATAAAATAAAATAAAATAAAATAAAATAAAATAAAATAAAATAAAATAATAAATAAATAAAATAAAATAAAATAAAATAAAATAAAATAAAATAAAATAAAATAAATAAAATAAAATAAAATAAAATAAAATAAAATAAAATAAAATAAAATAAAATAAAACAAAACAAAACAAAACAAAACAAAACAAAACAAAATAAATAAAATAAAATAAAATAAAATAAAATAAAATAAAATACAATAAATTAAATTAAATTAAATAATAAAATAAAATAAAATAAAATAAAATAAAATAAAATAAAATAAAATAAAATAAAATAAAATAAAATAAAATAAAATAAATAAAATAAATAAAATAAATAAAATAAAATAAAATAAAATAAAATAAAATAAAATAAAATAAAATAAAATAAAATAAAATAAAATAAAATAAAAATAAATAAATAAATAAATAAATAAATAAATAAATAAATAAATAAATAAATAAATAAATAAATAAATAAATAAATAAATAAATAAATAAATAAATAAATAAATTAAATAAAACAAAAAAATAAAATAAAATAAAATAAAATAAAATAAAATAAAATAAAATAAAATAAAATAAAATAAAACAAAATAAAATAAATAAAATAAAATAAAATAAAATAAAATAAAATAAAATAAAATAAATAAAATAAAATAAAATAAAATAAAATAAAATAAAATAAAATAAAATAAAATAAAATAAAATAAAATAAAATAAAATAAAATAAAATAATAAAATAAAATACTGTTGTGTTTGGACCAGTATTGTTGAGCTCTGCATATGGTCTTTAATTGTTATTTGATTAATCAAATATATCCTATAATAATGGGAACTCCTATTTGAAATTCAACATTGTTACAGCTGAGTTCAAATACAAACTGATTTTGCAGCCAAATTGCAATTGTAAAGGTTTGATTGATGAACTACTCTACACTAAATTCTTCCACCCATTTTCTTCGCCTTTCTGTTTGACTTAACGTCTTATCTGAACTGCCCCTGTTCAGCCCTCTCAAGACCATGACAGGAAGCCCTGGCCATCCACACCCTCTGTGTTAACAAAGGCTCCCTAGACAAAACACAACAGTTGAGTTCCTGTGTCCACTGCTACTGCCCTGTCATCCTCTCCCACCCTCCTAAAGCCTCCAGCCAGAGGGACCATCCAGAGATGAGAATTATACTTTATACAAACAACCGAATACTATTTATATTTATGTTTTACACGAGAGGCTTCTGTCTGGAGCCACACCACATCTAAATTTATAACTTTACTTCCATATTTTGTCATTTTATTCTCAACTATATACAGATTTTGGCTAAGACATAATGACGAACAATATGAAAAGACTGTATTGTTATCATTTTAGTGTTTATAGTTTGTTTTATTTGGATATATTTGGATGTTATTTGGATATTTCACTGATAATGTTTCATTTTGTATTAGTCGCAGAAGTTACCAAGTATGCAAACAACAAGGACGATTACACCAATGAATTGCACCACAATGGGGTTTTTTTTCACTTCAAAGCATGTTATTTAATGTGATTATAGTTTTCTTTTTGCCTACATTTATTATTATGTGGTTCAGATAACAGCACTTTACTAGATACACCATCATCTCCTGATTAATTAATGATGGCATTTGTCAAGAATCACAGTTCGTGATAGCTCATTTGAAGGACAGTAAAAGAACACCTTCAAACTGAATACTTACACAATTCTACTGAGGTTTTGTTTTAAGTGCAGCCCGGCTTTGAACTGTCAGACATACTGAGGGATACTCACTTACACACGTATTCTACATTTCTCTCCTTCTCTGTTCTTTCTCTCTCTCTGTCTCTCCCTCGCCTCCTCTCGTGCTAACAGATATGTATGCTGAATTTTAACTCATGCTGCTGTTACTTCCCTATTATGTTTTTTATTCATTTTCATTTTCATTTAATAATTTCATTATTTTCTTTTTTTGTTTTCTTTTTGGCAAAGTTAAGCCCTTTTGCCAAATGTTCTTGAATCTGTAGAGGAGGGGCACATGGGGGTGAAAATGAAGGGAGTTAGAAACATGATGCAACTCTTGGTCTATTATATAAGAATCAATGAAATCAGCATAAGTATAAAAAGTTGTTTGATATGAGCTCAAATCTTGGTTTAAACTGTTTAAACAAAGTCTTACGAAATATCCTTATCGTGAAAACATCCTTTAAATACCCTTACCGGAAGGTACACCCATGATCACTAGGCCATGAAATTGTCCCACCAGTTGCATAAGCCAAAATGAGGCCCAGTTAATAAGATGCGTTTTGGTCGATCAGATCTCAAGTGACTTAAAGGGTTAGTTCACCCAAAAATGAAAATTAGCCCATGATTTACTCACCCTCAAGTCATCCTAGGTGTATATGACATTCTTCTTTCAGACGAATAAAATCTGCCTTTATTAACCTTTATTAACTGCTCCGTGTGAGCAGTTATATGATTGAAAGACGCACTTTTATGGACCTCATAAATGAGACAACAATTCACTGCCACCATAATGCTTGGATTAGCCAAGACTTTTTTAATATAACTCCGATTTTATTCATCTGAAAGAATGACTTGAGGGTGAGTAAATCATGGGCTAATTTTCATTTTTGGGTGAACTAACCCTTTAATGAGTAAACACTATGGGAAGTCCGCTATCCCAAGACTGTAACCATGTCTTGAACATGGGGGGGGGGGGGTATTTTTTTACTTAAAGAAATTCAGTAATAAGAGGGATTTATGGTAATAAAGAAATAAGAATGGTAAAAGAAGTTGCTGGTCTAATTATAGTCCATATATTTGTGAAGTAATCCATTTAAAGTCTTTGCAAATAATATTTTATTTAAAAAATATGCACACATATTGGAATTCACACTTGTCTTCAGTGGACATCAAGCCCCGCTTTCTTTGATCTGATTGGCCATCATTTTGACATTGACAAGCGTTGTTAGACCGCTGAGGCAGACCAGCCTAAAAATGTTACTTTTTAAAACAGTCTGTCAACAAACAGACTAGTACGTAATGGAGAACAACATTAAGAAATATCATATATTGGGCTTATCAATTTGGCCATTTCCAATTATTGGGGGTGACTTGTCCCCTTCAGTGCCTATGGTGGTTACGGCCCTGCGCTATCCAGACAGGATTTAGGCCTATACTTTGTCGGCTGAAGACCCAAGTTTGGTTTGAAGACAAGAACATACCAAGCTGTTTTCTCACCATTTCGGATTTCTAACACGCACACTCACAGCGTTTGGCACGGTGTCGCTGCTATCAGAACAGAAATGAAAGTTGCTGCTCTACGTATGTTTTTCAAACGTCTCTGGGCGCATTCATATATAAATTGTGCAAGCCTATTTTGTCCGTTAGATCGAAAGATATGGGGATAAAAAAACATACATTTACCCGCCCATAGACCCTTCCTTTGAAGAAATTAGGACAGAAGTAGTTGAAAGTGGACAAAAGAGACGGATTAAAACACCAGGTGTAAATGGGTATGTCTCCCTCGTCAACTTGTGATCTAATTGACCAAAACGCATCTTAATACCAGGTGTAAACAGATCCTGAGAGTCATTGAAACACTTTTTTGAATACCAATCCTAAAACACAGAAGAGGGATGTGTAAAGAGAGGTGTTCTCACTATGATCATTTCTGATGGTTTTGATACTAAAATAATTAGTCTAATTCTAATATTTCAACCCCATCATTTGGATTTTGCAGTTTATGAAAGCACCATAGCACTATATTTTCCAAGTGACTACCTCCCATATTGCTCAGTACAATCAACCTCAAGGCATGATTACTTTTGAACATCAATAAAAGTCAATTATCTAGTAACAAGTTCACTGGAGAATTAATACATTCAGTAAAACTCTGTCGTCATAGCTTGGCGTGTGCGTTGAGAGGAGGGCGGCAGCCGTTGTGCTTCTCAGGAAAGGCAGGGAGTGGTGCATGGAGCACTTATCTCGTTCTGCTTTCCCCTCTCACCCAGGCCTATCGTCCTCCACCCGCCCATTCACACCACACTCACCCCTGCGTTTAGACATTCACACCTCGCCCACATCACAGATAAATGGACTGACTTCAAACATATGTTAATCAGAATTTAAGCACTAAGAAATGAGATGGCCAACCATTAAAAGGCCTAAACATTAACTCTGCCAGGTATCTCTGCCATCTAAAAACAGGATCACAAATGAAAGTGTGATTATAGTGCTGTTTGAAGGACCTCTTTGATTCTGCAATTACCATCCATTTCAGCTGATGTCCAAGACATTTTGTGATCTAATTACTCAACCCACATTAGGAGGAATTAAATGCTGATCTGTAGGACCTGCCAATCAACTGCATTAAAAAAAGTTTTTTGTGCTGGTTGGTTATGGCTTGAACATAATACATCCAATTTCATCTGATCAAGAAACTTAAAAAAAAAACACCTCATATACATGCACATCACATCTTTGAAATTTATATTGCATTAATTTATAACGCATTTTCAAAGTTCAGTTACAGCCCGAAATGGTACATTTAGGAGAAACAGTGCACCAATATTTAACTTTATAGATATGTCTCATGACACACTGATCAAGTAAGTTATATACACTGTTGTTCAAAAGTTTGAGGTTAAAATGATATTTGAAAGTTTAATAAATAATATGTATACTCAAGGCACCTGCATTTAATTGATCAAAAATACAGCAAAACAGTAATATTATTAAATATTATTATAATTTGAATTTATAATGATTCTTCGATGAATAGAAAGCTGAAAAGAACCGAATTGATTTGAAATAGAAATATTTTGTAACATTGTCTTTACTGTCACTTTTGATCAATCAAATGCATCCTTAATTGCTGAATAAAAGTACATATACAGTTGCAAGAAAAAGTATGTGAACCACTTGCAGAATCTGTGAAAATAAAATTTTGAATTTTTTTTTATAACAATACATTTTAAACAACATAAGAAGAATAATAATTAACAAAGAATAATTTTAACAACATAAGAGGGATCATACAAAATGCGTTATTTTTTATTAAGTACTGTCCTGAATAAGATATTTTACATAAAAAAATTTTTACATATAGTCCACAAGACTATATAGCGGAATTTATTAAAATGACCCCGTTCAAAAGTTTATGAACTATTGATTCTCAGTGCTGTGTGTCGTTCCCTAGATGGATAACTGAATAATTTGCAGAACCTGGAGGATTTTTCTGAAGAACATTGGGCAGTTTAACTGCTCAGGACAAACAAGGGACTCGTGAACAACCATCACAAAACAAAACAAAACCGTGGATCATCCAGGGAACGACACACAGTAAGAATTTACTTAATTTACTTTAATTTATTGCAGTCACAAAATGGGGAATTTTGTCCTCATTTTGCCCGCTCTCAATTTTGCATTCGACATGTGGTCTTGCTTTCAAGTTATTTCAAACAGAGGCATCATGCCCATTTAAACCAATTGGGGGTAACTCCTCATGTATTATCACCAGTCATATATGTAGAGGAAATGTATGAGCTTGCTCATTAGAAACATTTAGCTCCACTGCAAGTCATGGGGACACCAAATTACAGTAAACATCTGCTGTACATAAAAAGGTTAGTGTTCCAGATTCTACATTCCCAAATGGCCTTAATGATGGTCTAGAGTACTGTTGATGACCGTGAGCTACAGTTTTACAAGTGTAAGCGGCTCATTTATGACAAGGAGCAGTGCAGGACGCTCGCTGTAGGGAGTGTACGATGCCATGTCCTGAGTCAGCGTGTTCTGGGGTGGAGCAAACAGGAAGCCTGCTCTGATTTCTGATCTCTTTTACCAACACTGGACCTTCAATCCCACGTCACTTACATCACGGGATCAGAAGGAAAGGGGCCTGAACTGAGTCACAGCAGCATACAGGAAGGGTCAGGAGCGATAGGAAAGTATGGGAACTGCTAACCTCAGTATGATTCTGATAAACTGGGCTTTTTTTCCTTGAACAGCCATGAGAACGGCACACAAGCTTAACCTCTGCCCTGCTTAAATTATGTTTTAGATGAACAGACCATGGGCCACTGGGCATAATGCTGCCCACACACACACAAACATGACCAGCATTAGCAATACAAGTGCTGTACTTTCATGCAAAGACAAAAGACACGACACACCAGTTCATTAAAATTCCTCAGCTCATCTGCATGACTTGTGAAGCAGGGGTTGTCAGGTATAATTCTCAAGTGCTGTTTTCAAACAAATCAAAGCAGACAGTCAGACAGCCAGATCACACCACTCTCCAAAGCCTTGAGAGTCTTGATGTTGTTGCCCTCCAAAAATATAACACAGCCCTGCATCTTGAAAAACTGTATTACATATTATTACCTAATTTGATGATGCTAGGTTCAAAAATATCAATAAAAACTTCCCATTACATCTACAGCTTTTTTCCCACAAAATAAGAATGATTTTTCAAATTATATATGTATCAGCTTTTTTTCCCCTCAAAATAACAAAAGCAGTCAAATGTTTTAATGACGGAAATAAGTATTCAAAATGTTTTAATTAGCTTATAAACTTAGAAAGGAGTGGGGAAATGTTCAAATACTCAATGAAAAAGGACTTTAAACACACTTTTTAAAAAATAAATAAGCCTTTTTTTTATATAAAATCTGTAATTTGCTGTCGCTGTTTGGATGCCTAGTAAAACACCAATAGATGTTTCAGAAAACATCTGGGTCATGTTTGCATTTTCTTCTGTTACTGGCCATAATTATATCCTTGAAATCAGGACTAGGCACAAAATAATGTGAAAATCAGCTGAGAATTGAACAAAAGTTCTAATCTTGCTCAGAGGAAGATAGGAATCATGTCTTTGTGGCAGTTTTCTGGTGATTTTTCACCTTACAAATGGCTGTCTAAAGCAAAAATGCTATGAAATTCACCTCATATTTTGTGTGATGTGTCAGAGCAAACCAGGCACAAACTGAATCAGCACCCTAAAATTATATTTTCAGATGCTAAATTGTGAATTCTCATTTTCTGTCTCCCTATACGAGCACCAAAACATAGGGTTTTCCACTGAGCATGATGCTGTGGCTTCTGTGGAGGATACGTTTGCATGTTTCATGATTTGAGACCCAATTAGAAGCCAATCCCACCTCTATTATCTCTGAAGCCAGTATCACATGATCTGCGTCTGTCATCCAGCTGCCATCAGAATTCTGAACAGACCAGCGTCCAGCGAAGGATTCCTGTTTGAACTGGTCAGCTGGTGTACAGGCCTCTCTCCCTGCGTTAAAGCCTCATTGTTCTCAGGGAAAGTGTTCTTGTGCTAGAACTGGCTGTGCCAGATCCTCTCCAAACATAACATGCGACTCTGTGGGGCTCCGGGCAAAACCAACTGTGTTGAAATACTCGGTTACATATCGCAGTTTGTAAAAGAACAAATTCTATTTGTGAAGTCTTATTTACTTAATGCTTATTTATGTGTGAACTCTCAGTCGGTTTGGCTTGTTATACAATAACCATTTCATAACAAACAATAAAATTCCCCAAATGTTCTTAGAAATGTATTATTTGTATCCATGTTGGTTTCATAATTTTGTTTTAACTAGTCTAATGTCATGTGGCATATGCATCTAGTAAAAATAATATTTTCCTTATACCATTATTTTTTTTTTCTTCATTATAAGATCAGATTGTATCATCCTGACTTTAGGTGACAAAAAAACTATTCAGAAATAAAATGTATTGTATGAATTACATTAATTTAAAATGTAAAATTAAATAATTGTAAAGAAAAAAAATAAGCATTGTCATTACCCATGACTGAAAAAGATTTAAAAAAAACTTTTTAAAAAATCAACCAAAATGCACATCAAATTTCATCTTTTACAATCAGTATGAAGATGTAATTGCACTCATGCAGCAGCACCCAACATTTATATAGGTGTTCAACAACAGACTGAGTGCAAAGTACATCATATCTGGAACTTTTGCATGTTCCAATGACTCTATAAAGGAACAACCTCCAGTGACTCATATGTAAAGTGTGTCAAACGCTTATCAGACTAAAAATGCAATCGGAAACGTTGTCAGGTCATAAACTTACATAATTAGCATAAGTTCATCATGCAACAGGTAATAAAGATGACTCAAAACATGATCATATGTGTAGTTGTGGATTTATTCAAAGTGTACAAAATTCTGACACATAAATATGAACATCCCCCAACACACAAGCACTGAGCGACAAACTTACACATTTCAATGTGGAACAGTGGATAGTTAAAAAAGAAAAACGCTTCATTCGAAGCAATACAGAACTTCTTTTTTGTAACATGATAAACTCTTTACAAAAAAAAATCAGACGCTGCAAATTCATAGATTAGAAAAGGGAATTGCTAAAGTGCATTTAAACATCTCTTGTCATTTAGGGAATCGCACAATGTGGGTACAGCTAGAAATGTCACAAGTAGTCCCCAAGCTTGGGTGAAGCTCTACTGCACCAACATGTTAAGAAGGATAGTACACCTTTAACCTCTAACAAATCTTGACAATTACCACATTTGCATGTTGAACTACTTTAGTGGTTGACGAAATACCCTTCTCAGTGATTCGATCGGATTTAAACATTTGTGCATCCCCAAACAAGTGATCCATAAAGCTTATTCTGGTTCCCCTGACCACTGAGACGACAAACACTCAGAGAAAATGATGGGTGGCCATTCTGGATAAAAACCAATGGGTGGGGGGAACACATCACCTGAATGTATACATTGGATTTTTCATTGTCCATGGCAGCTTTGGTAACCAATCCATCCATTTCGAGACATTACATGAATGCTAGGATACATGTAACACTTCAGACGTAAAGACAAAAGGCCAACTTTTGGCAATCGATCTTTGTCATTTACAAGTTCATGTCCAGTGTTGTCCTTCATGAGAACTCGATGTACCACAAACCCCTTGACATTGCTTAACACTGTGTAAAAGTTCCAAGTGATCTGCTACAATCCAACACCCAAAGTGGTAATCAATATTGTCCTCTTGCATCACTGAACTGTGTTTATCCAGCACCATCTGACTGATAAAACTCAGCCCACCGAAAAACAATAATTCCAGGAGCGCAGGGCCACAAAGGCCCATGGCATGTCACCAGCGGAGCCATCACAGAGGCCTACCACGACATCCAGCTCACATTCCCATCACCCAACAGTCATCTTTTCCTCTTCTGCTGCCTCATCATCTTTCTCCGCTTGATGATCATGGAGTGGAGACGTTCCAGGCCTTCCTGTAGACCTTCTCCGATGATGGCACAGGCCGGTTGGAGGTGCCAGGGTGTGTGAGAGCCGAGCTCGTTCAGCGCCAACATCTGCTCGACCTCGCAAAGGGGCAACGCACTACGCAGGTCCTGCTTGTTGGCCACCACCAACACGGGCACCCCCAGGTTCTCCTGTAGCCGTGTGATCTTATGCAGCTCTGTTTTGGCCTCCTCCATGCGTTCGGCGTCTACCGAGTCCACTACGAACACCAGGCCGTCAGCACACCGCGTATAGGAGCGCCAAAGAGGCCGGAGCTTTTCCTGACCGCCAACATCCCAGAAATGAAAGGTCGCAGTCCGGGCTTTCCCATCGAGAGGCACCTTGATCTTCTCCGCGTTGAAGCCCTTGGTAGGAACGGTGTTCACGAACTCATTAAAGCGTAGCCGGTACAGTACCGTGGTTTTACCAGCACAGTCCAAGCCGAGAATAACAATGTGCAGAGCCTGAAAGGACGGCAGGCAGGGAAAAATGGCATGGGGCTCTGATAATCCATTCCCCATCTTGTTCTGCCACTCTGACGAGGATGAAAGCGAACGCGGAGACTCAGGAGACCAGGTGTCGCTGCTGCTCCCGCTTCACCAAATATTCACAAGGCTTCTCTCGTTCCCCTGAGAAGCTGCTGCTATAACCTGAAACCAAATGAAAAAGGAGATGATGCAATGAGGCCAGCAGTGAAGCACCATGACACACAGTTTTACAGCTCTCCTTTACTTGGCTGTTCATTTTAAGTAAGCATGCTTTTCTCTTTGTCATTCCAAAAGGCACACAGATTCAAACTAGCTGGATGTCATTCAGTGCCTTTTTTGATGTTGAATGAGGGATGAAACAGCAGGAAGCCCATTTGCACATGTAGCGCCACAGGGGCACCAGAATTACGCATCGGTAAAAATCCTAGTGCGCAAAGGCTCCTGCTCATCTATTCAAGTCATTTTATTGTTCAACAGTTGCAAATAGAGAAAAACGCACTGGCTGGCCTATGTAAGCGTGGAAAACACGAGTCTGTCGCAGATCTCTATGGCCATCTGTAGAAGCGATTTAGGAGGGGCACATCTCCATAAATAAAGACACGAATTTTGTTCATTATGTTCTCCCAACAAGTGATTCAACATGAGAACCATCATTATTTTGTGCGGTAAAAATGTTTACCGCGCCCCATAAGGCTTCAGCTTCGTTGCCAAAATAATAAGTTACTCTTAAATTATATTATTGCACAGACTAATGTTATATTTCTATCATTTAAGCTTTGTAAGCACCCGCGAATGGAAATAAAATCTCGCTCGGTACCCACCTTGTTTAGTGCGATCTTTGCTTTACGCGTGAGCTCAGTAGATGACAGTGTTTGCGATTATTTCCAAAATATTGTTGCCATTCAGATCAGCTGAGCCGACAAGTGCATCCACTCCCTGTAACAGCGCCTGTTTCACTGACTCCACACAGCGAGGAGCATTCCACTTCACTCTAGCAGGGTTGGCTCCGCCCACTGTGTGGAACAACGCGCTGATTGGTTCAATTCAGTGCGCGCGTGGTATTTTCCTTAGAGTTTGATTGGTGAAAAGTCAAGCCTGTCGTCTTTTTGAACACACACATCCTCACCACCTGTTCACGTCGCTCAAGGCGTTTAAAGTTTGAGAAACGCGTTTACAGGTGAGCGTTACCAGGTTATGAGTATTTTAATACTTTAGCTGGAAAACAAAAGTTTGTGTGTGCATTTTTGTTTCAGTGTATCTTTGCTCATATCCACCCGAATTTGGTCCCTTGTATTGTAATACGTTTCGTTAAAGGGATAGTTCACCAAAAAATTAACATCACTTACTCATCCTCAAGTTGTTCCAAACTTGTATGAGATTCTTTCTCCTGTTGAACACACACTAAAATATATTTTAAAGAATGTTGGTAATCAAACAGTTGACGATAGCCATTGACTTCCATAGTTTTTACCCTACTATGGAAGTCAATGGCTACTGTCAAATGTCTGGTTACCAAAATTCTTTAAAATATATTTTTGTGTGTTCAACAGATGAAAGAAACTCATACATGGAGATGAGTGTGAGTAGCCTAAATTATGACAATTTTTATTTTTGGGTGAAATAATGTATTCCTTTAAAAGAGTGTGGGGATGATCTGAATCATACTAAATTCAGTCCGTTTGGTAGCGCTTGCAAAAGAACCGTCTATTCATTGAGTTCGATTATAACCGATTAATAAACACAGAAAAAAATATTGAGACATGATTGGTGACTTTTTGCAGGGGAAACTGTTGTCAGGTAGGATAAGGACCCAGTAAGAGAGTCGCCCCTGAACTGTAACCTTTAAAAGAGTGAAGAAAGGTTACGTCAACAACACGCATGAAAATGTAGTGGAAGCAAAAGAGAATAAACAAATGAGACGGTCCTGTCAAAGAAAGGAGGCGTATCAAAGAGTTAGAACAATTAGCAGTGCTATCAATGCACAATTGCCCCGTGATGGACGTGCTGTCACGTACACCACACATCTATTCATACACCGGAGATCTAACAACTGAATACCCTAGACTGACTTGATTGCCCCTCCTCAAACAATCGTTCGTCTGAGCTTCTTAATAAACTAGTTAATTCAGTACAGGTTAATTAGTCTGTCACATAAAGACAACATGACAACCATATTCGCATGTCCAGTGAAATATGCTTATTCAACAAAGTTCAACAATTGTAGCCTACAAAATACGTTACAAAAACAACACATGAAAACTATGTTTTAGGGGTTATTTTCTTACTATTAACTTGTTTGGGGTAGGCCTAAAAATTAGGTAGCTTGTTTGAGAATTTAAAAATATTTTTAGTCCACTAGTCAAATAAATCAGTTCTATAGTTTTAGCAGCACTCAATGTAGGCTACGTTTAGTTTGGCTGAAGTGATTTTGTGCGTAAACATTTGTTTCACTTGTGCGCCATCTTGTGGTTTTGGGAGGAAATACAGCATGGGCTGTTACATTAATGCTTTTCATTAGGCCTATATATGGATTCATAAGCAAGCACATATTCTACTAATTGGATATCCTATGAAATCAACTGTTTGCCATACAGATTTTACAGATGCGTTTTATTCATGGACATAACTATAACTGATGGGAAACGACAGAGTCAAAATAACAAAGGAACATAATGAATTTTTTTTGATAAATCAAGTATAAAAAATATTTTGAATTAGTTTTTTTTTTGTTTTTGACTTTTATTATTCTTGTAAATGTAACAGTACTTTTTGGGGGGCTACTAAAAACCCACCAGTCACAAATGTGACTACAGGCATGTATTTTGATTATGATTTATATGCAATCGTTTGTGTGCAGGTTTGGCTATTCTTGTGAGGTCCAAATTATTTTCACTATTCAATATTTTATACAGTGAAGCCTGTTGAGCATCAACTACTGAGCCAGACCTCGCTAGATAAAAATGCTCATAACTATAGACCCTTTTCACAGACTGTGATGACGCGTTTTAACGGTCATCAATATTGTAAATCCTGCAACGTTTTTTGTATTTTCATTTTTTTTTAAATATATGTACATTTATAACACCAATACTTTTTATTTTATTACTTTTGCATCAAATGGGATCTATGGGAGTGATGGTAAAAATGTACATATTTCTCTCTTTTCACTGCCGTTATCAATCTCACTCTATTTTTCCCTCTTTTTAAAAGTTGTGAAATCACTACTGTGGCGTTTTTCTTTTGCTATGTGAGCAAATAGGCACACACAAAAAAATATTTAATGTATTCTCTCATTCACAGCCATAATATTTAACCCAACTATGACGACTTCCTCTCTGAGAAACCCGGAAATGTGAAAAGGGTCTATTCCAGAAGATGTTAGTCTTTAAAGGTCCCATGGCATGAAATTTTCATTTTATGAGGTTTTTCAACATTAATATGAGTTCCCCTAGCCTGAATATTGTCCCAAAGTGGATAGAAATGTTGATCGGTGTAAACCCGAGTTCTGGCTGTCTTTCTCTGCCTTTGAGAAAATGACAGGCCAGACGAAGCAGGAACGGTTTCCTCCCTGTCCTCCGCCCAGAGAATCTGGCACGCCCATGCAAACGCTTGAGAGATCATTCCTTGTGAACGAGTGAACTCTGGCAGTTTCTCAGTGTTTGGATGTACAAATGAAAACAGAAGTCTTTTTTCAGTTCCTTCTGATCTGTGATCAGTAATTTCTGATGTGTAGCTAATTATTTATTATTCGTGCACACACTGCGGCTTCTCTCTCTCCAGACAGAACGGTGTTTTCGTGTTTTCTATCTTGTGAGTCAGTGTTTTTGTACGTCCTCGTCGCGTCTATCGGTTCTAAAATGTGCATACAGTCATGAGTTTCTGCTCAACATCGGCCTCACACACGCCGAAGCTCGGGCTGCACTGGCCGTTGGCCTTCAACATCCCCGACCCCCAGTAACGTTACTGCATCTGGCCCACAGCGGAGGCACCAAACGCGGCGTGAGATTAAGCAGAAGGGGGGTAAGCGTGAGCATATTCGGGCTAGCCAGCCTAGCCCCACAATAAACTGGATTACATTCGATTACTGCTGTTGTGTCTTTGTTTGCGCTGTGTACTCAACGCGTGTCACTGACGCTTTTATTTTATTTTAAAAATAATGCTATTATCAACACTTACTTTTAACTCGTTCATCTCGACAGCTGTAATGGTACTTTGCATGTGTTACAAAGTTGGTAATAATGATGAAGACGGACTCGGTGTGACTGGGACTCGTGTTTATTCAGAACTCTCAGATACAAACACAATAAACTCGCGCTGACTGACAGCGCTCTCACAACTCAGTAGTTACTATAAATAACTTTGTTAGCAATCGCTGATCTCCGTCTCTGGTACGTTAGTGATGTTTGGTTCGTGAACGATCTTTCTTTTGAACCGGTTCTTTTTAGTGAACCGAATCAGTTCACTAAATCGGACTGAATCGTTCTAAACGGTTCGCGTCTCCAGTCAGCGCTGATCCATAATTTACTAAAGTTACTAACTTTCTGACATGAGTGACAGTCCCTCCGACTAGAAATAGACTAATAACCTGAAGTATATGCTGTAACTACAACAGTTCAGACATGCTGAGAACTGATGTGAAGTGAACTCAGGTCCATCCGTCTCTCTGGCAGCAGCTTGTGCCTGCTCGTGCCTCGTAGACCTCGTTAAACCACGCCCCCTCCGCTCATTTAAAATACAAAGATGTCAGCCAATCACAACAGTGGGCGTTTTTACTGAAGTCTCACAGTAGACACGCCTCTTGAAGCAGGGCATTCAGCCACAGGGCAAACAGCAATATTGAAAAAATGCCTTTTATTTCTAAATTATGACATTTTATGATGTAAAAGTCATACTAACAATATAAGTACACCTCAGGAAACATTATAAAATAATAGAAAAATGCCATGCCATGGGACCTTTAAAGGTGCTCTGTGTAAATGTTAGCGTATATCTAGTGGTGAGGTTGTGAATTGCAACCGGCCACTGCTCACCCCTCCCTTTCGAAGGACATAGAGAAGCTACGGTGGCCGACACAGGACAAAAATGTGGTTGTCTGAGACAGCAGAGAGTAGCTATAGCGCTCTATAAATCAGTTTGTCAGTTTAGGGCTACTGTTGAAACATGTCAGTGCAAAATGATGACTTCAGTGTAAGGGGACCCGCGGTGTATGTAGATAGAAATGGCTCATTCTAAGGTAAATAAAGCATAATGGTTCTTTAAGTAAGGTCTGTCTGAAATAGTTATGTATACTATATTGCATTTCTATTAGAGACTCATAAATACTACACACTGCACCTTTAAATCGAATGGTGGGGTTTAGTTTTAGGGATAGGGGTTGGATAAGGGCATAGAAAAATTGATTACCCTAATATAAATATAGTGTAAGTCTATTAGCTGTTCTTGCTAACATAGTGAAACAATATGACCCCCCCCCCCCCCCCCGTCTTTAATGATTCTTATCAGAAGTGTATCGTACATTTTACCAAACCATTTGGCTGCCCATGCACAATGTGTCATCATCATTACAAGCCCCCACATATTTCACTGTTCATTGTTCCAATGCTTATTGAGTAAGTAATATTAAAGATGTCTGTCAGCCTGCCCAGACTGGTTTAAAAAAAATAATTTCACAGCTTTGTATCTAAGATCATGTACTTACAACTTGTATGTACCAAATAAAGTGATTATTTATAATAAAGATAGTTCATTGGGTGTGATGATCTTTAACCATCACCTTTTTAAAAAAAAATGCATTTCTTTAACTGTAATAAGTGTGTTTATATGGCATGTATCATATTACTACAATGATGTTTGTGGAAGTACTTTGGAGTACCATGGAAATAAGGGTGTTTTTCAACGTACCATGGTATTATCTTCTTATACCATGAGTTGGCCATAGTACTTCCGTAGTATTTTTGCACTTATTGGTGGTGGTCAGCAAAACTGCTACAACACGTCTAGAATGTTTTTCTTCAAGTATTACTTCTGTTGTAATATATCTCTTGTCTCTAGGGGACGCTTGTGTGCTTCACTGACAAAGAAAATACATTCTTCAAAAATGTATTGATTCTTTAATTGTACAATTCAAATCATGCTTACAGAAATCCAGAGCAGAAATATAAATCTGTGCAAACAATTCTAAGAGTAATACACAACTCTGTTATCTGAAAAGTATTGAGTAACTTCATATGCTGGACATGTGGCATATTTTTACTAGGATTTTAATGGAAGTCCAATACAATTCTCTCATCATGCCTCAATAAACAACTATCTGTTTTGTCTTTCCAGTGAAGTCTATTGAGTTCAGGATTGGAAAGAAACGCAGTTCTCAGTTAACCTGCAGTGATTTCACTGCTCTTGCCATGAGGTCACTGTCCCATCGTGAGGCGTCCCACCCAAGGAACCAGCCGGTGAAAGTGGGGGGCTCATGCCCCTGCTTTACCACTACCACAGATGTCTCCTTGTCCCGTCCCGATGGGTCTGTCTCAATGTAAGTCTTTGCTGCAAAGGTACAAATACTTACTTTACATGATTTTTGTATTTTATATTTTATGTTAAAACTGTTTTATGTGAATCATGTCATGTGTTCAGGTAAGCATGCTGTTAAACCTGGTCGAAGGCTTAAAGGAGTTCAGGTTAATATTCAAATTCTGTAGAATTTTTTTTTTTAAGGAAGGTGTGCCTGCGTCATCTCACCAGATTTTACAGACTCAGTCCTCTCCACCTCATTGGCATCCTTGCCAATCCACACAAACACCTGAGATATGAAATCAGGGGTTAGAGACACGTACCACACACTCACCCATGAAAGTCAAGAGATATCTTCAAATATTAAAGATTGTCATACACAACTGCTATCCTTTAAAACTTAGAAATAATCGTGAAGGATGTCATAAAGAGAGATAACGCTCTAACCTGATCCCAGACATCCAGTAACATGACATCATCCTCTGCCAGGTCATCTTGGTTAAACTCACCAGGTACTTCTTCAATCTATAGTTGTAAAAATGCCTAGTTAGTGTCCAAACAATATTTTGCCTTTATGTAGTGATATCTGAGCGGTTATCACAGAAAGTCAAGGCATGTTTTACATTTTTTGCATTGTCTTCCATGCAGAATTATTATTGAAAGCAATAGCCTAAAGAAAAAATGAACTGGACTTTGGTTCTCTCTTATCAGGTCTAGGATACTCACAATAAACCTTCCGCTTTTGTTGGAGCAGGCGAACAGTCGAGGAGGACGTTCTATAGTTTTACTCTCCAACATCTCAGATTTCTGATATTCTGTCTTCCCACCCAGAGCCTTCCAGAAGTCCTCTTAAATGCAAAATGAGCAATGAGTATATACAAAATTTAAAACTTCCTTCCCCTCCTGTCACCTACCAATGTGTGAGTAAAGAGTGTGAATTGAATCTGTTACATAATGGCCATACCAGGCTCATTTCCTTCAGTAACTGGAATGGTTTTGCACTCCAGCTTCTCACTCATGTACTTTGCCCCTCGTTCCTCTTCCTCGCTGGCCCCCTTCCCCTTCCACAAGTACCCATTCCCCTGAGGTAACTTCAGCAGGTAGGCATCATTGGTGTTCAGACTTGATGCTTTAGCATCTACCTGTTAGACCACAAAGCAACACTTTCAAAAGACATGCATGTATCGAAATTAAAAACAGGTCACACTAACCAAAGACGGTCAGCACTGTTTTGGAACATCAAGCAGATCTTGGCCTAGAAAATCTACCAGTGCTAACCAGAATGACCTAGATAGTCTAGTATGTTAACCTCAGCTCCACCACATGGGGGTCTACTGAAACAACCACCTAAACCAGCTTGGACCATCTACTGACTACAAATGATCAGGTTAGACATGTAAACCACGCAAAAGAAACTTGATTTAGCTAGGTCTTACTTTTCCTGGTAATTTCATGTGACCAAACTCATGTTTCTGTTCATTGTGCCTCACCAGAGACCAGGACTCACCTCACAAATTCGTGTAATGGTGCCCAGGTTCTTGCGCACTTGAAAGAGGCGAGTTGGAGGTGCGGGTGCCTGTCCTCCCTTCCTAGAAGTCCCATTCTTATACACGATCAGAGGCTTGTCTTTGAAGAGACTCAGCAAATGAGGTGGTTCCTTTCCTTGAGGAACTCGCACCTGGATGGACACGGAATGGAACCATGGTAAGATAACAACACCAGGCTAGTCATGTTTAGTCAGATCTACAAAGCCCCTGCTATACATCTTTGGAGCCCAAGTCCATAATCTAGCCCTAGTTTCAGTCAAGTTGCAGTAGATAAAATTCAAATACCCCTCACCTGAACAGCATGTCCTCCCAGCGTACGGTCCAGTTCAACAGTGAGAAAGGCTGAAGCTGTCAGTTCATCTATTGTGCTGCTGGAACCTTGCCTGAGGGGGAAAGCATAAAGCGATAAGCCTTGTTTGATTCATGTGCACGATTTGACTCCCCCTACGGAAACTATCCACTTCTACAGGGCTTACCAAGTGTAAATGATTTCTCCCTTCGTGTAAGTATATAAAATTATATAACAGTCCCCTCCGTAGAACTGGCCATATGTCTCTGGGTCGACAGGAACCTTGGTATCGCCTATGGTATTACCACACTCCACTCTCCAAATCTGTGAAACAACACCAGATTAAGAATATCCATCAAATAAATTCACAGTTTAGAATGGCTGGATTTCATCCAATGATTTTCTGTGATAATAGAGAACAATCTGTAGTTGTTGTGCAATAAAGTCTTTAAGATGTGCTCAAATTAGTGAAATTTCGTGTTCATTGTCTATTGTCAGTAGTGTAGCAATGTATGAAGCACAGCTCACACAGAAGTCACTTTTAAACCAAGCATCTTTTTGCCCTCAAGCTAATTCCAGATCACATGGATTTCTTTTAACATGGCTGGATTCCGCCTGTGTTTCGTCTGAAAAGCCCTAAAGGGTTAGTTCACCCAAAAATGAAAATTGTCTTTTACTCACCCTCATCTCGTTCCAAAACCGTAAGACCTTCGTTCATCTTCGGAACACAAAATTAAGATGATTTTGATTAAATCCGAGCGCTCTCTGACCCCTCCGTTAGACAGCAATGTAATTAACACTTTCAAGGCCCAGAAAGGGAGTAAAAAACATTGTTAAAATCGTCTGTGTGACTCCAGTGGTTCAACCTTAATTTTATGAAGCGACTAGAATACTTTTTGTGCTCAAAAACAAACAAAAATAAATTATTCAACAATTTTGTGTAGTCTGTGTCCGTCTCCTACGCAGTTTACGCAACAGGTCTTACGGGTTTTGGAACGACGTGAGGGTGAGTAAAAGACAGAATTAAAATTTTTGGGTGAACTAACCCTATTAGTGTGACTGCACGAGTGCAAAAGTTAGTAAGCACCATATCAGAATTTTAGCTTCTTTGGAGTGTCATTTTGTCAGTAAGATACTCATCTGCCACCAACGCAAGCACAATTTCACTTATACAATCTCTGATCTCTTGCATGCAAATAGTGACCTGGGTTTTTCCAGTTCCGTCATCAACCATGTTGTACTGAGCAGCCATTTGCTGAGACCCATGCAGCTTTGAGGCATCAAACTTGGCTTGTTGAATCTTTGCAATCCGCTCAGTGACAAAGACTCTGCCGAGACCCTCAGCCTGGTCCTTCTCTTTCCAGCTTTTGAAGAACTGCTTAAAGATGGGTGTCTCTCCACCCTCAGGAAGGACCTGGATCTGTGTACAAAAACCCGGATGATTCAAAGAATACTATACTTGTTTCCTGTCAATAAAAATGTGCAAAAGTTGTACCTATATGCATGCAGCTTGTCCTTAGCGCAGCATCCTTAAAGGGCCAACTTTGTATATTATCTACCCCTGAAAGTTCATATTAATACCTTAGAGTAGTAACATGTACTACTATAAACAAAGCTAAATAAGGTACAAAGATGCTTCCCTAGTGATAAGCTGTTGTTCCCCAAAAGGTTCAAATTTGCACATTTATTTCGGACATGTTGCTACATCTGTGACCATAAGTGATTCACTCATTCAAGTGAATAGCGGAACCTGGGTGTTTTCAGGATATCCCATCTGCTTAATGAAGCCCTCCGCTGTCTTCATGGCTTCCTTCCTCTCACTTGGATTTGCATTGCGGCCTAGAATGAAAAAAATATGGTCAGGCACCTGGGTAAGTATAGTGAATGTCACACAACTCCTTTGTTTAATGGCTTCAGTTTACCAATACCTTTCCACACAAAGATCATTTTGTTTTTTCCGTGGTCTAGAATGAAGCATTCCTCAGACAACAGGTCACTTTGGCTAAACGGATTCTCCTCTGACACGAGTGACACTTGCATTTTTCCTGTTGCATCTGACACCTGTAAAGCGCAATTGTATTTAAGTAATATCCTGTTACAGTTCCCTACAATTCCTGTCTATTGAATTTGCATATATATATATATTAAACTGAAGTGTATAGACTTGTTTACCATGTAAAGTTCAGCCATTTTCCTGTTTGACATGTCAGCAACCGCATCCTCATTATCGTCACCTTCAGGGATTTCAGGCTTTTCACCGAGAACCTGTGATGTGCAAAGCCAAGGTATAACAATGTCAAACTTTCCAGTTAAACCAGATATCGCACTGCCTATAGCAAACATCTTAGTCGTACAAAATAAACACATTCCGTATACCAGTAGCCACCTTTTGCATGCAATTTCTGGCAAACTTTTATTTGATACCTTCATCATCTCTTCAGGCTCCTGTTCTTCTTCTACAACAACCAGCTGGGCCCGTCCATTCCTCTCGTTGTCTCGGATGCCAGTAGCCACCTGTGCAGCTTTGAGGCGCTCAAACTTGTTGCACTTAGACCCACACCATTGGTAGATTTCCTAGTTTCAGAAATCGGTTCAGTCGTTGGTGATCTTGTCACACATACAGACAAATCGCTGGCAGAATTCCTAAAAAGACATCGACCTCAAAAATCGATTTCTTTCTTGGTAATTTTGTCAGCGAAACATGAGCTTTCTTAAGATTTTTTTTGCGAGTATTGCTTGGAAAATGCTACCATATATTTGTCTTTATACTGTCATTGTGGAATGCTATCAGTCAGGATTTTTCTGTGCTGTTGACCGGTCTTTCATTTTCATTAGAGATGTGAGAGAGTGCAGCACTAAGTAGCCTATGCTGTCAAATCACTCAGTCAAGTGGTATTATCACATTTAATCTTCCTGTAAACTATCCCATGCAACGCATGATCAGCAAGAGCCTGTTAGATGCTTAATGGATGCATCTGTTATTTGGCGTGAGACATGGTTCATCCCCTTGCGCTCTCAAAACATTTGCTCTACACAGTATGTTGACAGTCAAAGTAATTTGACAGCAATCCAATTATAAAACCCACCCAAAGTGCATACAGAGAGGATATTAAACACACACTGCACAAGTGAACCGGCCGGTTACTGTCTAAAAAATAAGAAAGTGTAATACTTTAATGTAATGTAATGTGTAATGTAATTTCTTTAGGTATTCTATCTGGGTTATCCTAACTGAGATTTTTATTTTATTTTAACTTAATTGTTAACTGTGCATTTGAAAGGTTTGTAGATTATTACTCAAAAAAAAAAAGATCAGTTTGTTAACTCATTTAGCAATTAAAGTAGTTTCCCCTGCTTTTTAAATGACAGATTTACTCACTTCATCATTTACTCACCCTCATGATGTTCAAACACTTTAGCGAGAAATTACGTATGATTTCAGAAGACTTGGAATATATATAGTGCATATGTCTCTTTTTGTAATTTACCAACTGCAGCATCCATTTTTGCTGTATATTGAAAAGCACAGTGTGGACATTTTTGCTAAAAAATTCTATGGAGGTTCCAAGGCCTAATAATATATTTGGTGTGACATGAGGGCGAATGGATGATGTTTTAGGTGAACTATCCTTGCATCTAATGCAGCCATTTGTATGTTTGTTGATACAGCAGGGCTTACCGCTCCCAGATCAGCTATGAAGCAGTCGCCCTTGTTGAAGCTGGCCCAGACGAGAGGCACTTCTGTGGCCCGGACAGTGCGCCTGCCCTTGATGTGGAAGAGTCGACGGGCAGTAAGATCATTGGTGACCACGTGTTGAAATCCTGATGCCACACCTCCAGTCTGAGAAGGTAAGAAAACATTTTTTTTCTAATTTTCCCTCAGCTCTTTCTTTTTTTTCCATTTTTAAAGACTTTCCGTTTTTAAACCCATGACTTATTATCAGTCTGTGGCCAAATGCAACACTGAGGAGTTGAATGTCCCCAAACACGTGCTATAACACAACATCCTCTCAGACCGTCTAAGAAGGAAGGCGTTGAGTAGTAGATTTTACCTCACCCAAATTGTAAACAAAACGACTAATCCTAGATTTGCACTTTGAAGTCTAGGAAACATTTTCTCAATTTACAAATAAACACTGCAGCAACCGTCAGTCTTTCCATCCGTTTAAACAGCCGCTTTATGTCTAACATAAGGCAGACCTGAAGTAAAATAAAGAATAGTACACTGTTGGGAGTCAGTAGAGCACAAAAACCGTTGTAGAAAAGTGTTGTAAGAGCAGGAATAAGGACATAAACTGTCTCAAACCTTATATGTGATCCCGCCTTTAAAGTAGCTGGTAAAGTTGTTGGATTCAAAACCCTGGAGTTCCCGGTACTGGACTGGTTTACCTCCCAGGTAGTCATCCATCTGAATGGTAAAGATGGCCGCTGCTGTACTTTCATCTTGGGTGCAATCTTTACCTATAGAGTGAGAAAGAATTGAGAGACTTCATCCACACCTACTTCTGTGGGCAATTCACTCTTCTTCTTTTTTTTTTTTTTAATTCAGGTTAATAATTAAGTAATTGTTTTTTCTTTTACACTTGCAGCTCCTCAGAGGCATGAACATTGCATTTCTAAACCATGAAAGAGCTGTTTGTTCTCACACTTGACGACAACTGATACCCAAAGTGTTTATTCTTTCAACGAGTTCTTTCACACACACAACCCACGCGTAGCGGCACAGACAGCCTTCTTCAGGGTGTGCTTCCCAAACAAACAATTTTCCCAAATTGTTTGGGAAATTGTTTGTTTGGAAAGCACACCCTGAAGAAGGCTGTCTGTGCCGCTACGCATGGGTTGTCCCCCAATTATGTCTTTAAAATTTTCTATTATGAAATAGCTTCCCAAAACAAACAATTTCCCCAAAAGGGGAAATTGTTTGTTTGGGAAGCACACCCTGAAGAAGGCTGTCTGTGCCGCTACGCGTGGGTTGTGTGTGCCCCCCACCCCCCACCTAGTGTCTTTTACATTTTCTATTAGAAAATAGCTTCCGAAAACAAAAAATTTCCCCAAAAGGGAAATGTGGGTTGTCCCCCAATTATGTCTTTTAAATTTTCTATTATGAAATAGCTTCCCAAAACAAACAATTTCCCCAAAAGGGGAAATTGTTTGTTTGGGAAGCACACCCTGAAGAAGGCGGTCTATGCCGCTACGCGTGGGTTGTGTGTGGTCCCCCCCCCCCCCACCTAATGTCTTTTAAATGTTCTATTATAAAATAGCTTCCCAAAACAAACAATTTCCCCAAAAGTGGAAATTGTTTGTTTGTGCCGCTACGCGTGGGTTGTGCCCCCCCCCCCCCCCCCCCTCATATGTCTTTAAAATTTTCTATTATGAAATAGCTTCCCAAAACAAACAATTTCCCCAAAAGGGGAAATTGTTTGTTTGGGAAGCACACCCTGAAGAAGGCTGTCTGTGCCGCTACGCGTGGGTTGTGTGCCCCCCCCCCATATGTCTTTTACATTTTCTATTATGAAATAGCCAGTAAAATAAAGGCTTTTTAATATTTTGAAGAAGAGTGCCTTGGATTTTCCTTTTTTCCACTGCTATATTAGTTATTGCTTGTGACCCCAGATGTGTTGTGGGATGTAAAAAGCCTTTCTATGCGATGCTGCCCATTTTGTGGCAGGCTTTTTTAGGGTAAATGACTTGGCAACAAAGACATGATAGGCAGAAACATCATTAAGGAATCCATTTACATTGGAAGTGGTTAATGACTCATAATGGAGGCCGTTTTATGTGTGTGTGTGTGTGGTGTTACGGACACTCAAGGCCAAAACATCACGGCAATATTGACATCTCTGAAACATCTAATGGGGTAAAGAAAGTGCTTTCACTTAGCAGAGGAAGGAAACTGTATTAAGTGCACATGGTTTCTGGTAACTAAATGGCTTCTAAATTTCTGTGACCTTGTTTGAGAAAACTGGTTACATTAACAGAAATGTAATGTTATATTTCTCTTCTAGACTTTCTCTTGTTATATTTCTCTTGCCAGAGTAAAATACATAAATACAACCATACTCATTTTCATTATCTCTGCATCTTGACCAGAGAAGTTTGTTTTTTGAAATAGCACTGACACAGCTTGTTGAAGCAACCAGAGAAAGCTTATCTATGCCTGAGGCTTCACCACAACACATATCATAAATTAAATATCAAGTTTTAGGAAATCGCATCACATGACCTTTTGATCTTGTCATAAACAGGTACAATTATAAAACATTTTTAGAGATTTATTTACCTTCACCTATAATGTAAGGGACTGCAGGGGTCCTGTCTATGGCATAATTTCTTTCCTGCATGTTGCCTGGACCACATGATTTTAAATATTAATAAGCAGTGAAGCTTTAAAGAAAACCCGTAACAATTAATATTTAAAGAATATGCAAAACTACTTGAATGAGGCTTCTTCATTATGATATCAGAACAGTTGTATCACCCTTACACTTTTGACTTCAAAATATCAAATTCAGAATTTAAAAACATGCTTTTCATTGAGTAGGTGCATAGATGAATGTCCAGTATTAAAACCATGAGACCCAGTAATCACTTCTGAGCATGAACTTTACAACCATCGCATTATTTAAACGTCGTTTTATAGGGGCCATATACTTCGCTCAGGCTATCTGATGGTGTATTTACAAAGTGCACATTTGAGTATCATGTCAGATAATTTTCCGTCGTCTTTCTTCAAACTTTTAAGTAGTGACTGAGATTTTGCAGTTTCCTATATTTTTACAATCATCATTCATACAGATCTGGACAAAAGTTTGTGAATATAATTTTGACCTAATACCCTCTTAAACGTTTAAGGTGCTGAGATAAGTCAGTTTACTGTTTAATTGCAGATCGAGTCACATGCACTTTTGACTAAAGAATATATTCTATACAGTATATATTCTAATATATATATTTAAATAAATATATATAATAAAGTAAACAATATAATATAAAATAATATTCTCTAAAGTACAGAACAACTGCTACTTACCCAGCCAGAAGTGCAGATCATAGAAACAGGAGTTCTTCTGTTTGACAGTGTGGAGCACCAGATAGGCATCACCTATATAGAAGCTTCCATGTAAGTTGTCAGGCACAAGGACCAGTTCCATCTTTTCAATTCTCCATATCTGGAGACCAGCGCGTTTGCCAGCCTGCTCGAACTCTTTGTGGTAAAGCCCCATGTCTGAGAGAGGTGCGTGCAGATGAGGTGAGAGGCAGACAGTGTACTTCTGTGGCCTGACAGCACTGAATCAATAACAGCAGCGTGCAGATGTCTCTACTTACACATTCAAGTGGGCGTGTTCAGAAACATGGCAAAGTAGTTAAACGCGCAGAGAGCGAGAGAGAGAGACAGAGAGACAGAGAGACAGAGAGAGAGAGAGAGAGAGGTGCAAATGTTTTATTATATTTAACTCTTTTTTTTCTTGTTATCAAGTCGCATTATTCAACTTTAAATTAATTTAATGAAATGAACAAAGCGCTGTCTAAATTGATGTAGAAAGACTAATAGGTTTGTTGCCATAATGAGAGGCAAAGGATAGTTGAAACTACATTTATTTATTAACATTCACAACACATTTATTTCTCAATTTGAGCCTTAAGTGTCTACCATTTGTAATAGCAAATATTGCAAAGGACTTCAAAGACAATGGACACCCTCCAAATGTTTTATAGGGAGCCTGTTTAGTGTCTGATCACCAGATACATTGGGAGAATGGCAGTTACAACATAAATATATCCAGAGCTTTTGAGATTCTCTCACTGTTGCATTACAAGGATTACACACATTTTGCACATTGCAATTCTTACAGTATCATATTACCTTGTTATATGGATGCACATCTTAAGAAAATGTCTGCACACTGCAATTCATATACACTCTTAAACCTTGTTTTTTGTATATGCATGCACAAGAACATTTCTATTAACCACAATCAGTCCCACGTTTCTACATAATTATTACTAGATGAGACACATTAACTTATTTTTCATCAATATTGGAGATTTATCATAAATTAGGTTGTACATCTTTCAGCTGCAACATGATTCAACAGGATGGGTTGAGGTTACATTAGGTTATGTAGAAAATGCAAAAACCACTGAAGGAAAAAAAACTGCAATCTAGAGGAAGTTAATCTGATATGAAAGATCTCACTCTAAATTAGAAACAAACAGTTACTTAATACAGAAAATCCTTCCATGACACCATATGCCTAAAAGAAAATGAATTTATTTGGTAAAGTTAAAAATAAAAACTGAAGCCAAAACGTCTTGATTGCCCCCAGGTGGTTGGTCCCAGTATAGCTCATAACCCCCGCCCTCTGTGTATTCTAATGGACGGGAGACAAACTAAACAATCAAATTAAACTCCATATAATTTTTCCCTAAAGATGGTTTCTGTCATTTTAGGCAGTTTTTATCACACTGATTTCATTTCAAGTGTTTGTTTTTTAAATAGGTTTAGTTTTAATTAGTTATTTGATGCTATAAAAATGTGGGGGGTCATGATTGACAGCTGAAATTGAGAGCTTCTCTGAGTGAAGTAGTCACTGAGGTACCAACTGACTTTTCTTGGGATTTTCAGGAGGAGATTGGAGCTTTAGCTTTAATTTCTACATTTCCATAACTGTCTATTTTACACCGACATAATGAATCTGCGTCTGCAAGAGTGCAGGCGGGCTTTTGATATCGCGGCTCTACTTCCTGCTCTCTACTGCGCAGACTCCGATCCCGAGATCACTACTGCACAGACTCTGCCCCAAATCTCCGCAAGATGTCAGCGCCATATTTGGACCTCCGGAGGCTTCACTTTTCTTCAGAGGAAGAGAATGAAGTCGCGTCGTCCATATTTTTTACGATCTATGGCTGTCCTATAAATTCGCTGCCTTCAAAGTGTATCTTGAAAAATTAGCCTTTGATTTCCAGCGAGTTAGTCTTTGGCAAAGAATAGCTGTAAACCTGTGCCAATGAAACAACCACAATTATCTAGTATTACCAGCAGCCTGGGTATTTAAATTCAGAGTAAACAGACTTGACTTGTCATGTCAACCTACATTATGCACAGAGAATTGAATATGAAATGTATAATAAAAAGAAGAAACTCTCTGTAGACCAGACATACCTATCAGAGCAAACCATCAGTCTCCACGAGTGCTAGTTGAACTCCTCATAATTTGGAGGAACAGGATTATTTTGTTAGAAAAGTCTTTTTTTTAATGTTGATATTTTGACATCCACTTTTCAGTGATCATTTGTTTACTACAAATTAATAGCAAAGGGATTGACAATTTATTTTTTAATTTAAGGGATAGTGTATTACTTTAAAAGGGGACAACATGATAGTAACAAAGTTAACAGTAAACCCGAGTGCACAGCTTAAAGCATTTTTAATTATATACTAAGAAAATAAAAAACATATACACACACTATTTTGCCAAAAGTATGGGAAACCTCTCCAAATTATTGAATTCAGATGTTCCAATCACTTCCATGGCCACAGGTGTATAAAATCAAGCACCTAGGCATGCAGACTGCTTCTACAAACATTTGTGAAAGAATGGGGGTCTCTCTCAGGAGCTCAGTAAATTCAAGCGTGGTACCGTGATAGGTCGCCACCTATGCAATAAGTCCATTCGAGAAATTTCCTCACCACTAAATATCCCACGGTCAACTGTTAGTCGTATTATAACAAAGCGTAAGCAATTGGGAACAACAGCAACTCAGCCATGAAGTGTTAGGCCACATAAAATCACAGAGCGGGGTCAGCGCATTCTGAGGTACACAGTGCGCAGAAGTCGCCAACTTTCTGCAGAGTCAATAGCTACAGACCTCCAAACTTTGTGTGGCCTTCAGATTAGCTCAAGAACAAGAGCTGGAGCTTCATGTAATGGGTTTCAATGGCCGAGCAGCTGCATCCAAGCCTTACATCACCAAGTGCAATGCAAAGCGTCGGATGCAGTGGTGTAAAGCACGCCACCACTGGAGATGTGTTCTCTGTAGTGACGAATCACGCTTCTCTGTCTGGCAATCTGATAGACGAGTCTGGGTTTGCCAGTTGCCAGGAGAACGATACTTGCCTGACTGCATTGTGTCAAGTGTGGAGGGGGGATTATGGTGTGGTGTTGTTTTTCAGGGGTTGGGCTTGGCCCCTTAGTTCCAGTGAAAGGAACTCTCAATGCTCCAGCATACCAAGACATTTTGGACAATTTCATGCTCCCAACTTTGTGGGAACAGTTCGGGGATGGCTCCTTTCTGTTCCAACATGACTGCGCACCAGTGCACAAACAAGGTCCAGAAAGACATGGATGAGTGAGTTTGGTGTGGAGGAACTTTACTGACCTGCACAGAGTCCTGACCTCAACCTGATAGAACACCTTTGGGATGAATTAGAGCAGAGACTGCAAGCCAGGCCTTCTCATCCAGCATCAGTGCCTGACCTCACAAATGCGCTTCTAGAAGAATGGGCAAGAATTCCCATTAACACACTCCTAAACCTTGTGGAAAGCCTTCCCAGAAGAGTTGAAGCTGTTATAGCTGCAAAGGTTAGGCCAACGCTATATTAAACCGTACGGATTAAGAATGGGATGTCACTAAAGTTCATGTGCATGTAAAGGCAGGCGTCCCAAAACTTTTGGCAATATATGAAAGATTGAAAAAAGACAATACTTTTGTTGCATAAACATTTTTCTCACAGAAATATGATCCATGTGCATTATTTATTGCCTCGTCAAATGAATGTATCATGGTTCTTGTGTTTTTTTGAGGGCCAAATTTCTCACCTCTCATGGTGTTACAGTTGCATTCACACTTATAGCAACAAACCAAACATAGTCAGCTTTTGCTTCTAACACACAAATGGCAGAATCTTTTTCTCACTCTTGCAGCGTTGCACACAGTGAAGTAAAAATCTGAATGCAACAAAGTGAGGTTATATTTCCTCCAGAGCATGTATCCAGTTCTCTGTGTATCTCACACTGCAGTCAATCTCTAAGAACCCTTCAAACCAGGGTTCAAAATAAGCGTGCTGTATGATCAATCCAAACAGAAGTGCAAAAGATTATTTTAAAAATGGGTTACTTTATTTAGATGGTCCACTTAAGACATTCTACTAACTATAAGTAACTGTGTGACTACAAGTAAAGCAACACTCAGAGTATCTGTGAAGTGCCATAAAAAAAGCATTACTGGTGTGCATCTTGAGACAAAACAATGGCTCTGACATACTTTAAGATCCTGTATGTCAGTGGAAGTTGCTTTCAATTAAAACAGCTCAAACATGCATTTGAGTCTAGGACTAGGCTTAAGCCTTGTCTGTGAAACTAGGAGTTAATGAAGTTACTATTATTTAAAAATTTGAAAAGTCAAAATAAACAAGTAGATCACTTCTAAACTTTTCACTGGTACATCTTCACAGGAACAATAGGATTCATTGTCACTGAAGATCATGTGTCATTTGAATTGAATGTGAAACTGTTAGATTTATTCTGTGTTCTAAGGAATTTCCCATAACACTTAATTACAACTTAAGTTAAGTCCACTCAATGGTATCTGTGACATTCTGTGGTACTCATACCACTCGTATCATTTCATGTTTGAAGATAAACTATTGGTTGTGCATTTTTCCAAGGTAATTCCTGTTGGCGGAGTTCATTCCAAGTAATGCTTTAATGCATAATTATGTTCTACTATTGAATCTTCTTGGTATCCTTGCATAAATATTATGCAAACGCTAACAGGCTGACATGATCATGAGTATTACATATAGCATTGCATAGACAAGGCTAGTGCGTGATCACACAAGATCTAAAGCTATAAAGCTCATAAAACATATAGTTATGGCTATACTTTTTTCAAAACAGTATGATAATTATACATATACCATACTCCGGTGTGGCACACTTGAACCAGAATTCATTTGTCTCCTCACTTGCAGTTCTGTCTCCATGACAACCATCATTTGAGGGATCTGCGCCTTGAACAGATCTGTCTCTGTGGATCTGAGAATGATAAAGACCTCATCCTCAGAAGAAAATTTGATTGTGTGCTATTAACAGTGCATTATGCAAATCCTTGAATAATGAAAAAACATTACTCAAGGAACCTGGGATGGTAATCATGGCTCTCTCTTGTGACAAAACAGACCGTTACAATACAAACTGATTAAATGTGAGGATCACTGCAGGCCATGGAGAATGAAACTGAATATGAAGTCTTGTTCTTCATGGTGATGATACACAGGGCAACTTTTTGAGCAACGTTACTAGGCTATGTTGCCGTCAACGGGCAACCAGGTAAGAAACAGGGCCCATGACCGATCTAAAGTATCCAGGTAGAAATTTGTTTCCCATTCACAATGGGAAAGTGGCCAAGCAAATTGCTTTGTAACATTGCCCAGCAACGTTGCTCAAAAAAGTTGCCCCATGTATCATCACCTTTAGTCTTCTTCACATATATAATTTGCATTTTGCAAGTGAGACAAACTGGCGAATCTCTGTAAAAACTTTACCAGTGCCTATAAACAGTTCTGCAGTTTTGAAAAACCTTTATTTAAAAAAGACAAGTGATTGCAACATAATTATAGCGGGCGACGGAATAGAAATTACGCCTCGTATTGGCAACCATTGTGTAATTTGTCTATGCTCTGGATACATTGCTTTGTTGCCAGTTAATAAAACCATGCTGCCTGTTTGAACTGCCATTGTGTAAGCTCTAAATAAGGGTTACGGTAAGTGTTGGGGTTATGAAATAACATTAATTAGACTGTGTTATAATACCCAATTGTACATGATTACTTTGTTGTCCTGGAGAAGCATGGAAATGAAAATCTCCTAATTGCACTGAGTTAGTTTGCACACTTCAATTATGATGCTCTAACATTAATTGCTGAGGAGATGCAGTTTCCAGTGAACAACCCTAGTCTTTCACCTTCAGTTCTTTTAATCAAATACTTTAAAGTTGCCATGAAACAGAAGTTGTGATAGTCTTTTCTTTCCTTTTGCGATGTCTATATGAGTGAAACTTGTTGGGGCGGGACATGATATTGTCCATCAAGAATCGATTGGATGGTTGTATTGTGGTTTGCTATTGCTATGAGGACGTGAGTGGCAGGTTGTTAAAGCTACAGTGTGTGATATTTTCCCCCATCTAGCGGTGAAAAGGTATATGACCATCCAGTGAATATTAGTTTCTGTTCCTCTCAATTCAGATTTTGTTTTAACTCCTACGGTGGCCGATTTAGTCCAAGATTAACATGGCTTCCAGTTCAACCTCGTCCACATTCGACACGGTGCCATCGAGTGTTAAAACGTGAAAGGCATGTCCCTCTTTGGCTAATGTACTTTCAAGGTGGAGGGGCAACATGGCGACCGGCATTCTAACCCCTCACCCGTATGTATTTTCAATGGCATATTATAAACTTACGAGAATACTTTATTACTTGAAAGAAGTAAATATACATTAATGAGCACATATATTTTTGAAAGAACTAAGTGTTTTTAGCTAAGAATAAACTAAAAAAAGTTACACAGTGTAGCTTTAAGTAACTACATGTACTTACTATAGGGATAGGATTAGGGTTTGGTTTGGTTTGGTTTAGGGTTAGTTGCATGTAATTATGCATAATTTACAGTTATTATCTATGGTAACTGCATGTAACATGTAACATTTAACAATGACACTGTCAAATAAAGTGTTACCCTCTTTTTTTAGTATCTTTGTTACAGTAATAACAGTAAATCATACATGGCAACATATCATACAAGCAACTAACTCTAAATAAAACTCTGCCTATAGTAAGCAAGCACGTTTTTTTCATATTATTCAGTACTTATTTGTCTAATTACACTATAACAAGGACACCTTAAAATAAAGTAACCACTTTTATTTTTAATTATTGTGAAAATGTAGAATTTAATGTTTTAAAGTGTTTTTTTTATCATGCTTTAGCAAGAGACTCAAGGTTCATGTTTGAACGCAGGATCACACACGATGTTGACGCCCTTTTATTGCATTTCCTGTTTTTCATATGGGGTTGAAGCCTCGGGTTGTTTACTGTGGCTAAATCTTGTCAGGCCTAGTTAAAAAAGAATTAAACTAGTCCAATAAGTTATTACTGATAAACAATTGAATATGTTGCTCCTGATGGAAACCAGGCAGTTACCAAATGACTACCTTCGTCTAAACCTTCTTACTCCCTCTGCTCAGGATGTAAATACATGTCTAATCCACGTCTCTATAGGTGATCAGAATGGTGTGAAAGTTGTCATGACTAAATTTCAAAATGTGATATAATGTGAATAGATGGCTTTCAAAGTGCTTGCTTGTACCACTCTTCTGATCATATTAATATATCCTCCTCCTAGGCCTGTTAGATTTTTTTTTTTCTTTGAACTCAATTAACTACTCATTCTGACTTGTGCTGTATCCTTGATAAGTAATTTCAGTATACTGTACATATTGACACTGTTTGCTTCAATGCCAATTACGTTATATCAACTCTTGATAGTTTCAGTCTTGTACAACATGTCAATTTTCCTACTCATTGCCATGGTCAGACACTTGATCTTGTTTGCTCTTCAGGAATTAATAATGTATCTGGCTCACAAACTGGTACACTCTAAAAAATGCTGGGTTAAAAACAACCCAAGTTGGGTTGAAAATGGACTAACCCAGCAATTGGGTTGTTTTAACCCAGCAGTTTTACTCCATTTTCAACCCAACTTTTAACCCAGCATTTTTTAGAGTGTATATCTGACCATAAACTGATTACCATGAACATTTAGATTTGATTTCCATTTTTCTGAACCTGCTCTCAAAATCACAATTTCTCCATTACATTTCTCCATCAAACTCCATTAATGCATCTTCTCTGTCTTCTTACTCAGATTTTTCTTGTCCTTCTGCTGTTCTCTCTACTTACAACTCTGCTATCTCTGAAGCCTTGGACAAACACACTCCCATGATAACTAAGCTGGTTCCTTCATCATGCGTCCATTTGGTATATACCTGAGCTCCGATTGCTTTAACCAAATTGGCGGACGTCTGGAGTGCAGGCATAGGAAAAGTGGTCTTGAGGTGCATTACCAGGATTTCTGTGATCATCAGCATAAATAGACTGCTCTCAATGCCACACGTGCACTGCTAAAGGTAGACCTAAGACCTTATTTTTTACTGTCAGCAAACCTATTAAAGGGTTTGTTCACCCAAAAATGAAAATTCTGTCATTAATTACTCACCCTCATGTCGTTCGACACCCGTAAGACCTCCGTTCATATTCGGAACACAAATGAAGATATTTTAGTTGAAAGCTGATGGCTGAGAAAGGCTTCAGATAGGCCTCCATTGGCATTCAGTACATTTACACTCACAAGACCCATAAAAGGCACTTAAAACGTTGTTACAAAGTCCATCTCACCACAGTGGCTCTACAATAATTTTACGATGCGACGACAATAGTTTTTGTGCGCAAAAAAAAATCTAAATTACAACTTTATCCAACTTGTTATTGTCTTCCGTGTATGCCTCCACGACGCATGCGCGAGAATATGACGTAGCGCCAGCGTTCGGGAATCCATGAAATGCACACTTTAGCCCGATTTTGAGCACTACGCCGAGACCTAAAGCACGATCAATGTATAATTCAACAGCTTAGATATGCACGTCTTCCTCTGCTTGTAAAAAAATCGCTTCTGGGTCATCTGTCCGAACGCCGGATCTGCGTCATATTCTCACGCATGCGTCGTGGAGGCATACACGGAAGACAATAACAAGTTGGATAAAGGTGTTATTTTGATTTTTTTTTGCGCACAAAAACTATTGTCGTCGCATCGTAAAATTATTGTAGAGTCACTGTGGTGAGATGGACTTTGTAACGACGTTTTAAGTGCCTTTTATGCGTCTTGGGAGTGTAAATGTACTGAATGCCAATGGAGGCCTATCTGAAGCCTTTCTCAGCCATCAGCTTTCAACAAAAATATCTTCATTTGTGTTCCGAATATGAACGGAGGTCTTACGGGTGTCGAACGACATGAGGGTGAGTAATTAATGACATTATTTTCATTTTTGGGTGAACTAACCCTTTAACCCTCCAGCACATCATATTGCTGGCTCAATTGACCTCTGCAACTCTATTTATGAAATATTTTTATAAATTTCAGCAAAAGTTCCATCTAACTGGTCTCCATCTAAACCCATACATAATGTATTGTCTAGCTTTATTCTCACCAGCCCATCTTCTGTTAGTGACCTAATTGCACAAACTAGCTCATCGACTTGCCAGTTAGATCCAGCACCTACCTTACTTCTTAAAGGCTGCCTATCTGTAATTTCATCTCTTAAGCCGCGTTTCCACAGAAATTACCCGGAACTATTTGTACCAGGAACTTTTTTCTCAGGAACTTTTTCTCCCCCAGACCTGCTACTATCTGCGTTTCCACCGCGGTCTAAAGTACCGGGAAGATTAGGCAAATTAATCCGATGACGTGGGAATGCTCTCGCGGGACTTTGCTGTCATACGCCGATCGGGCATCGAACAGGCATATTCTCCAGTGCGTACATCTACTGTACACTCGTTATTGCGGTGCATTGTGGGATTGAATGAGTGCACTCAAAAACGTCCACTATTGTTTCGGACACCACTACAAATGGATGTTCACTCAAATAGTGCCCTATTTAAGGGTAGGGGAGAACCGGGGCGAAAGTAACACGGGACGAAAGTAACAAAGCGACTTTCTCAGAGCCCTTGACTATATTTGCATTTCAAGTTATGACAGCACGTTCAGCAAATAACCCTTGACGGATCTGCAAAATATCACGTGTTTCCGTCTTTGTTTTCCGCGGTTAGGTCCGAAATATAGTTTTCAAGTACGGCAAGTAAATGAATGAAGCGGTACTTTTTTTTTCTAATTACAAGTTGTGTTTCTTGTTTCATGTGTCACAGTAATGATCAATCTACGGGTTATTTAGTGCTGTTACACACCCTGAAGGTTTGTCTTTTCAGAGTTTTTTCAGTATAAAAGTAAATCGTGTTTAAATGTCAGGACTTCCTGTCGGGACGAAAGTAACACGCTATTATATATATAATGCATATTATGCTAATTTAATTTAATTTTCATATTGTTCATTCTGTTGAAGAAAAAACTTATCAAATAGATTTACATTGCACATAAAAAAATATTCTAAACAATTCAAGTTTGTCCTGTCAGGTTACATTTGAAACATTTGATAAACTTTAACATTTAAAATGAAAATGTAATTTAATATTTATTTTGCAAAGATAAAGGACAAAATATGTTGCAGTTACATATTAACATGGTCATAGTCAGGTATGTTTAAAAAAAAAAAAACAAGAGTATCACAAAAAAATCTAGCTTGTATTGTTGTGTTACTTTTGACCCACCTGTGTTACTTTCGTCCCACCTGATGGGGTCAAAAGTAACAATGTGCAGCTTATGTTCAAAGTGAAAATATACTGTAGTCATTCTACATTTGTACAAAATACCACCTGCTATTTATAGACCACACTTGTGAGTTATTGACCACAGCAAAAATATTTCTCGGTCTAAAATATTATCTTTTAAAATTACGTTTTTCTGAAAAATGGTACTTTCGTCCCTGCTCTCCCCTATAGGGGGCGATTTCGAACACAGCCCCCGAGTTCCCCCCCAAAGTTCCTAGTTCCGGGGGAAAGTTCCTGCGGTGGAAACGCGGCGTAATTAAAAACTGTGGTTGTTACTTCTATTTTGAAGAAATCAGGGCTAGATTCTTCAGCTATGAATAATTTGTAGACCTATATCCAATCTTCCTTTAGTTTCTAAACTGCTCGAAAAAAGTCTCATCTATCTGTTAACAAGCTTCTTGATCCCTACCAATCTGATTTTCGAATAAGGCCATAGGACTGAAACAGCACTGTCAAAAATAACCAATGACCTGCTGCTGATTCTGGCTGTCTCACTGTTCTTATTATGCTTGATTTTGACACTGTATCCCATCACTTACTTATCTCTTGTCTTTCAGCTATAGGCATCACGGGTAGTGCTCTTTCTTGGTTTACATCCTATCTTCGTCCTACATCTCCCTCAAGGCTTTGTTCTTGGACCTCTTCTTTTCAATATGTATTTGTTACTCCTTGGTCGTACTATCTATTGCCATGGTCTCAGCTGCTTTTGACATTGTATCCCATCAAATACTTATCTCTTTTCTTGCAGCTATAGGCATAATGGGCAAGGCTATTTCCTGGTTTAGATCTTCTCATTGATAGACAATTCTTCATTTAATTCTCTGTCCATAACTTCATATCCTCCACTTGTTATCTCTCTCTCTCTCTCTCTCTCTCTCTCTCTCTCTCTCTCTCTCTCTCTCTCTCTCTCTCTCTCTCTCTCTCTCTCTCTCTCTCTCTCTCTCTCTCTCTCTCAAGGTGTCCCTCAAGGCTTTGTTCTTGGACCTCTTCTTTTAAATGTATATTTGTTACTCTTTGGTCATATTATCCATTTTCATGGTCTCGGCTCATTGTTATTCTGCTCTTCCTCTTGACTCATTAAATGCCTTAATTATGATAAAAAGTAAGGTTATTGTTTTTGGTCCACCATCCCTTTAAAAAAAAAAGAAGTCTGAACTGAGTTTTTCGATTGATGGGGCTTAATTAATTCCATCTCAAACTATTAAAGATCTGGGTGTTACATTTGATTCCTCACTAACATTTCAATCGCATATAAACTCTATTTCCTCAATTTTAACACCTTCGCAATATTGCCTGACTGCAGTCTGCTCTCAGCCCCAAAGACGCTTTTTCATGCTTTGATAGCCTCATGGCTTGACTACTGTAATTTGCTTCTTATTGGACTGCCGGCTAAAACAATTGCTAGATTATAGTATGTTCAAAATTCTGCCACCAGTCAAGAAGTCTGAACACATGTTCCCTTTGCTCTATAATCTGAGTGGTTTCTGTCCATATTCAGTATAATATTCTTCTGTTAACTTTTACATGCCTCCATGAACTGTTGCATTTTAATCCCCCCTTCGGTCATCCGATTTGAAACTGCACCATGCTTTCGTCTCTTATCAAAGGGTGGTAGATCATTCAATGCTATGGCACTGAAACTCTGGAACGCATTTCCGTCACCTACTATATTCTCATTCAAATCATCACTAAAAATCTTTTCTCAAAGTACTTTGTCTACCTCCATCTAGTATTTTGCTGTGTTTAGTTTTTGTGTCTATATCCATGTATACATGTGCATGTATATATGGCTGTATATATATTTTGATGCCATGTTTACTTTATTTTCTCCCTGTAAAGCAACCTGGAGCTTGGGAAAGGCACTTTATTAATAAAACGTATTATTATTGTTAAAGTACGGGACCAGTAAAGAGATGTGTTTGCAACTTTATTAATGCGATAACCCACAAAGCTTAAACTAGAATTCAATTCTGTGCCCATATAGTATGTAGGATACTGACTGTACCTGAAACATAACATATGAAACATAAAATAACTTTCATTACAGAAATATTATGATGAAATAAAGAAAACGGATTTACACAACCTCAAACAAACTAAACATGCCTTTTCTCACATAAATTAATAGAAACAAAAGACAAGTGACTCAAAACATGTTTATTTCCTGGAAACCAGTAGGGCTGGTGTAATTTCAGTGTATCTTTTAAACAGTCCAAACTGCTTTTTTTTTTCTTTCAAAAATCACAAGTGCTACATACAAACATGTACATCAAGCAAACGGATGAAATGCATAAATGCCAAGTCATGTTAGCAGCCACTTCTATTACAGAGGCAATAGACCATCTTTAAGCATATAATCTTTAAGCTTTTTTTCTTACAAACATGATTAAAATGTTTACAAATGTAAATTTCTATAGTCCATTTTGTTAAAAATGTTATCAAACTTCTCTCAATCTAAACTTAACATCTAGTGTTATTGAGCAAACTTCTACACTTCTATATGAAATGCCTTAATTCTGAACAATAAGGAATCTGAGGGAATGATCATCTCATAATATCCTCCATTATGTAAGCAGCGAGATGCTCTCAGTTCCCAGTGATTGTGGTTCAACGTAATTAGTGCTTTATCGACTTGCATTTGGAGGTGATTTCTCATGGATATTGACAGCTTATAAACTCTGACAATGAGAAACTTTGCTATCAATGTGAGAACAAAATAAATAGTTTGAAGCATTTTACTTTTCAACTTTTGTGCTATCTACAATGACATTCATCAGTAGTCACATGATCCTTTTGTATGTAACACACAGAAGCTGAACGCAATCTCAAATATGACCCCTACTCCCCCTCAAGAAGACCGCATCATGTAATGCCGTCTGTGAGCATGAACCAACTTTGTGGAACTGGAATGAGGTATTAGTGTGTTTGGGTTCCGATTAATCTCGTCATTGGAACTATAATGAATATCAGGTTCAAAATGATAAAAAATAATAACCCAAAGTACAGCTGAAAAACAGCTGGCATCAAATACATTGTCACTTTAGAGGGGTTTTAAATAGGTAGTGCTTGAAAACAAGGGAACTTTTTCAAAAGGTAACTTGTACCGCCACACTAATGAACGATTCTGTTTGGCAAAGCGAACTGGAATGAGAACTACGCAGATCCTGTAGTGTTCATATTGCTTGTAGAAAATGAAAAATAAAGTGCATCATTCGTGAATAGCAAACACCCTGACATCTAGTGGTTAACTGGCAGAAGTGCAGTAAACCCTCAACCAGATTTGCCAAAACAATGACACATGGAATGGAGAGGTGAGGGAGAGGGTGATGTGTTACACACTATCAGGATCAACTCTAGCCTGCCCAAGGAGTATTCAGACTATATTCATGCAGAGACGTAGTGTTTCCTCCACAATCCACATACTGATACATCTCCTGAGACACCTGCTCAGCATGGCCAAAATACACTGTAGTGACGGTTATCCTGCAAATCAACGAGCAAAGTTAGTAACAAATTAACCAAGCATATTTACCTGACTGCACTACATTACCTCAAACCTGCTTTTTCCTGCATGACTGCCAAACATGTAGCAATGTGTGCTAAGTGCTGCACCACAGCTCCAATGTTTTTTTTTTGTTAAATAAATGTTGGACATATACTTAATTTACTTAAACCAATTGTGACAGAAGCACTATCGCCTCACAGCAAGAAGGTCCTTAGTTTGAGTCCTGGCTGAGCCAGGAAGCCGTTCTGTGGGGAGTTTGCGTGTTCTCCCGTGGCTGTGGGGTTTCCTCCGGGTGCTCCGGTTTCCCCCACAATCCAAAGACATGCAGTATATTGGACAAAGTAAACAACATACACACATGCGCGCACTTACAACGGACAATTTACTTTGTCCAATACACTGGAATGCCAGTCTCTAGTGAACGCCCGTACGAGTTAGCAGAAGTTAGAGATTACAGTTTGCAAAGTTTTAAATATGAATATTTTTCTTACACAAACGCACCACTTCGCTTCAGACTGCCTTTATTAACCCCCCGGAGCCGTGTGGAGCATTTTTACGATGGATACATGCACTTTTATGGAAACAGCCATTTATAAAGCTTGGAAGAGGCAGGACATTTTTTTATATAACTCCAATTGTATTCGTCTGAAAGAAGAATGTCATAGTACACCTAGGATGACTTGAGGGAGGGTAAATCATGGGCTAATTTTCATTTTTGGGTGAACTATCCATTCAATTATTTAAAACAAAAGCATTTGAATTTACAGTAGGTCTGTCTTTAAAGGTTTATAAATTAACGTTCAATCAAAACAATATACGTGTTTTGTGCAATACTTACTGCATCATAACCACAATGTTGTGCACCTTGATGCTCTGCAGAGTACAGTAGTCACTGTAAAACAGATGAAGTTGAAAAGGTCTGTTAGGAAAAAATATAAGCTCAGCAAATAAGGAAATCCCTTTTTCGGTATACTGTATTTTAAAGATAATTATGTAAAATCCAAATAAGCTTTACATATCATTATTGGAAAGGATTTGAAACAGTGTGTATACTTACTACATATAGCTCATCTCATCTGCTATGGTGGTGGGCACCATGTAGTCAATCTGACAAGAAAAAAGAAAAAAAGTATGATCAAAGTTTCTATATGCAGAAATGTACCTATTTTTATATATGCAGAAACGTACCTATTTTTAACAGCTATTTAAAGTACAGCTCTACCTGCTTCATATCCAGGGGGCCAATAGTGGTTATGTTGCTAATGCGGGTCTTTCCGATCACAGTCTTGGAAAACTGCACCTGGGCTGTGATGTTGGCCACGTCCACCGAGTAATAGTTGTTGTTAGTAATATTCAAGGAGTTCTTTAAAGGAAATAAAGACAGTGAAACAGGATGAAAATCTGTCTTCAAACCTACATCAACCTGCTAAGCATCTGTCTGTGAAAAAAAAAAAAAAATTCCAAAAAGGTTTGGAATGAAGGACAGGCTGAAATACACTACAGGGAACTCAGGTGCCCGAAAGCCAAAGCCAGTCTGCAGATCGTAATGGACAGATTTTTCAGAAAATCATGTAGTGTACAATGGCAACAAGAACCTCCTAGCAACAAGTTGCATGTTTTTATGCGAGTTTGTTGTGTTTGAATCGACTTGAAAGTCCAGTAGTGTGTGATCCTCAGTTGTGTATGATTCCCAGTTTTTCTCCGTAATCATTTTCCAATGGTAACCAAATTGGTAACTTGCAGGGCTCTAGACTGCGACCAAAATGGTCGCGAATGCGATAATTTTTTCAAAATGTGCGAGTTAAAATTTCACGCGAGTGCATAATACTTTTGCGCTTTGGCTGGTGCTGAACCAGAGACGGACACGCTCAGCGCTTGATGACTATTCAGTGTTTTCAACCACACGCATATTTTACATTTCACACATTTAAATAAACAAGTACTAGCAAAACAATACATTTATAGTATGTAAAATACACAGTGATGTCTATGGAAGTGGCAATAATAATCCATTGACGACGTGATATATTCATATGAGATACACATTGTGTAAGTAACTACAAAGTTTACTCTTTTCTTCTCCCACTTTACCGGCCACTTACGTATTTCAGGAGAAGTGGAGGAATTGATGTGTTGTAAATCTGACAGATCCGATTCTCTGAACTGTGGCGCAAACTAACATGGCAACGCCCTTCACACATTATAGAACAACATAAATAACATAATCATAAAATTTTTCAACAACAAAACTTACATGTATATTTGAGAATCGGAATATCAGGTAGTTGATGACATAGCCGGCAAGTTTGTGAATATTTTGAATAAAAAAGGAAAAATGAAATAAAAGCGATACATCTGCCATACAGAGCTATTGTGGCTGCAGTGTGTCACGTGAAGGGCATGACGCGTCATCATGGAAATATTACTTGAATAAGATAACACCCATGGCAATAATACTTTTGATATACATGTATGTGTGATAATATTCTAGTAATGTTTTCTTTTAAATTTATGCTTGTTGGAAGCAATGTTCAGATTAAAATATTTTGCAAATATCAAGCGGTCACGTCAATCTTTACATCAATGTGGCTGCAGTGTGTCACGTGAAGGGCATGGCGCGTCATCATGGAAATATTACTTGAATAAGATAACACACATGGCAATAATACTTTTTTTATACATGTTATGTGTGATAATATTCTAGTAATGTTTTCTTTTAAATTTATGCTTGTTGGAAGCAATGTTCAGATAAAAATATTTTGCAAATATCAAGCCGTCACGTCAATCTTTACATCAATGTTAAACCAGCATACATAAATCAAGAGAACGATTCATCAACATGCAAGGTCATTATGATTAATATAAAAAAAATTATAATAATAAATAAAAAATAAAAAAAAGAGCGCAACCAACTGAGGAAGTTATGCCGAGTTCAGACTGCACAATTTTCAAACTCGTCGGATCACTGCTCTTTTCACACTGCATGACTATCCGGGGTAGCATTCAGTCACTGCTGTGTTCACACTGCACGACGGATCGTCGACAGGAGGTTTCGCACTGCATGACTTAACAATAGGAAGAATCACCGACAACTCTCTCCGGTGTATAAACTACGTTTCACAACCAAACACACGTGAGATGTGACAAGTAAACACGGCGATATCACGGGTGCGTCAGAGCGGAGTTCTCTCGTGAGACTGGAATTGTTATTAAAAATTATAAACCGCAGAAAGCTTGTGATCCAAATTGTCTGTGCACTGATTTGCAGCGAAAAGGAGAAAAAGAAAAAAGATTACGGTGGAGGAAATAGTTGGGGAGACACAAGGAGCAAGGATTGTGTTCTGCAAGAGAGTTTTAGGTAAATAAATAATTTTGCAATGTGTTACCGTTGCAGCTGGTCAAGCAAATGTGTGTGCTTTGTTTCTGTTTGATAGAATTGTATATATCTATTAAAATACTGATATTATGGTCTATAACTCCTTCCTGAACCTCCCGCTGCCCTGTATCTTGCTCTCTGATTGTCTGCAAGTCATCGCCGATGTATTTTTCAGTCAGAACACATTTCACACAGCAGGAGATTGAATCGCAGACAGGTCCAGATATTTAGCATGCCAAATATCTTACGGGCGTCGGCAATTCTCTCAGATCGCGTCTTTGATAATTCACACTGCGTGATTGTCACTCACGTGCACGAGCACCGATTAGCCATGATTTCAGGCATTTGTCTGCGATTTCCCAAAACCTGTCGGCGAATCAAAATCGGGCAGTGTAAACTTAGCATTAGTCGCACCAGAGTGACCAGAGGGAAAAATTAGTTGAGAGCCCTAACTTGATGTACTTGATTGCAAAAAAAGGTGGATATTGCCTAGCCTGGCTCTGCCCTCCTACGTACTTCCGCTCAATTTTCATTTTCCTTCCGTACTCTGTCTGGGATTGCGGTATATTCTCTGGTTTTCTCCGATCAAATTTGAACCGGTCCAATCAGCGAACAGAGGGAGTGGCAGAGAACAATGACGTTGATGTCATGCGCTAGTTTGAGATGACATATGTCACGACCAAACGTTAGCGATTGGTTATGGCAGATCCAGAGTGTCTCTGGGCAGATCCAATAGTTTTAAACTTCAACAGAGTACGCGCCTTCAAGGAAGTTAACAATTGTTAATGGAGAGTGGCCAGACTCTCTGTACAAATGAAATGTACGAGAGTCTGGTAGGACCAGGCTAGATATTGCCAGCCTTTAAATTACAACAGAATTCTCATAATTGGGATCTCTTAAATGTATTGCTGAAGCAGATATACCATCGAACACACTTGTGTCATGTGTGTAGAGTGAGAACTGCTCTGGAGAAACTCACCGTAACATTGAGATACACAATGCGCTTGCTCGGGTCATAGGACACGTAGACAGACTTCACTCCCACATAGTTCACATCAATGGAACGTGGGAAAAGGAAGAACACAGCCAGGCTGGAGAGCAGCAGGCACACAATGACTGAAGCGGTCACATACAGCTTGCTGAAAGACATACATAACATAGATTTAGAGCTAAATCAGTAAAACAAACAACATAAATATCTTTATAAATACAACATAATGCCTTCAAAAAAGGAATGAGACTAAAACCGTGAGAACTGGTTCAACAAAACTGCATAAGGATAAACATTTCTCAGAATATCTGCAGGTATCAGCACTTCCAATACTTTTTAATACCATTTTCAAGCCCTTTCTTAAATTAAGACCTGCATATCATTTCCATCAGCTTTAATGCGAACAAATAAAAATCACCCTACTCAACAGACAGTACAAATGAACAATGGACATCAAGATTTTTTAAAGAACAAAATATTACAAAAAAAAAAAAATACTAGACTGAAAATATATAATAATAATTATACATTTTTATTTGGGGATACAAATAGTAATTTAACAAGAGTAATATATTTATATTTTAATTTACTTTTATGCATTAAACTGATTTTACGATTTCAAAAAGCAACTAACTCCAATTAAATCTGCAGGCCCTATTTTAACGATCTGAACACATGGTCTGAAGCGCATGGCGCAGGTGCACTTAGGGCGTGTCCGAATCCACTTTTGCTAGTTTAATGGTGGGAAAAAATGGTCAGCGCGCCAGGCACATGGTCCAAAAGGTTTGTACCTAGTGTCTTAATGAGTAGTGGGTGTGTTTTTGGCATAATGTGCAATAAATCAATCAAAGTCTCATCTCCCATTCCCTTTAAAAGCCAGTTGCGTTCGCACCATGGCGGATTTGCTATTTACATTTGCAAGCCGAAAGATTGAACGCTTCTCTAGAGAGGAATCCTTTTATTTTTAATATTTAAAAATGTTTGTGTGCTGCTGAACGTCCCTGTGTGTGTAATAAGCGTGTACACACGTTGTGCATATTACTAATGCGCCCTTTAAATAACACAAAAAATCCTGAGCCCATGGGCGAACAGATGGGCGCGAGTGCATTTGCTATTTAAACAATGTGGTGCTGGACGTGAAAATGATGGCTCGGGCTGAAACTAGCAAAAAACACTTGCCGCCTGCCGTCGCATTGCGCCGGGTGTATGATAGGGCCCTACATCTTTACTGCTTTGTCAGTTCGGTTGCATTTTTAAGACCTTTGAAAAGTGGATTTAAGACAGTTTATTGTTAATTAAGGCC
>NC_137104.1:16700299-16797799 GCF_949357685.1 Gobio gobio | reverse complement strand
GTTTTGTTTTCCTTTTTTTTGATATATGGGTAGATGTCATGAAATACTTTTGAGTCATATTATGTGAGAGACTACATGCAATTTTACATCTTTTAATATTTTAAACAAGGCAAAACAGAACAGAAAAACTAAACAAACAAACAAAACATAGAATTTTAGTGTTTTTCAACAAAACAGAACCAAAAGCGAAACAAAAAAACACAATTGTTGCACTTTTAAACGAAACACAACAGAACAAAAAACAAAAACAATAAAATAATTTAATAACAATTAATACATTTCGTACTTTTAAACAAAAAACAAAACAAAGCATAGATTTTGTTGTACTTTTAAACAAAACAGAAAACAAAACCAGAACAGAAAAAAACAGTTTTTTTACTTTTCAGCAAAACAGAACAAAAATTAAAACAAAACAAACAAAGCCTAGATTTTTTTTGTACTTTTAAACAAAAAAGCGGAAAAAACCGAACAGAAAAACAAACAAACAAACAAACAAACAAACAAACAAACAAACAAACAAACAAACAAACAAACAAACAAACAAACAAAAACATAGAAATGTTATTTTCAACAAAACAAACAAAATGCGAAACAAACAAAACAGAATTGTTGCACTTTTAAATTAAAAAGAACAGAACAGAACAAAAAACAAAACAATAAAATAATTTAATAATAATTAATACATTTGGTACTTTTAAACAAACAAACAAAACAAACAAAGCATAGATTTTGTTGTACTTTTAAACAAAACAAAACAAAAACCAGATCAGAACAGAACAGAAAAAAACAAACAAAACTGAATTTTTTACTTTTCAACAAAACAAAACAGAACAAAAATTAAAACAAAACAAAGTCTAGATTTTTTTGTACTTTTAAACAAAACAAAACAGAGAACCAAACAAACAAACAAACAAAAATGTTCTTTTCAACAAAACAAACAAAACTGAATTTTTGTACTTTTAAACAAAAGAACAGAACAGAAACAAAACAAATAAACAAAACACAGTTTTCCCCCCCACCAAAACAAAAAACAAAACAGTTTTTATTTTATTTTAAATGAAACAGAACAGAACAAAACAAGAAAATAAATAAATACAACATGGACATTTTTTACTTTTTAAACAAAACAGAACAAGACAAAATTTTTTTAAATAAATAAATAATTTGTCACACTGCCAGAATATTTAAAAGGAAATAGTAAAGGCTTAAAAGAAGAAACTTATGATAACCTTGATTATTTATGATTCCTTACGTATCATGGCTTGTGGCTTATGGTCGGATATGTTATGCCCCCATATCCATTCCCAGATTTAACAATAAAGTGTTTATCAGGGATATAGCACTATTTAATAAAAAGTTATACAATGATTTTTAAATAGGCCTACAGTAGACATTTCTGAAGCAAGTTACTCACAATATCATGTGTTATGTCTCTGAGGTTAAATCTCAGTGTGAGTGAGCATCACATGATTTCCTGCACTGTCACCATATTTTCTAAAAAACTCTAAAAAAAAGGCCATTTAAACTACAAAAAGTAAGACTTTGCAGAGATGTGAGATTATAAGAAACAAAGTCAGCAAAGAAAAGATGTATCACTGCATGAAGGAATTGTATAGCTTCAAATCATTCACAAGGTCATTATGCCATATACAGAAATAGCCTTTCATTTAAACCAAATATAGAACTAGCCTACCTTTTTTTCCCTATACCATTCAAATGCAAACATTCAGTTATCTGCTGAGTAATACATGTGTAGGCTACATACAAAAAGGCCTACTACAAAGTTTGTCTTTACCCCAATTATTAATCAATAGAGGCGAGTTTTGAATCTGAGGCGGCAGATTGGGAGGGTTTGTGCTGTTCTTGCATGCAGGAAAGTAGATTCCTCAGTTGATTTGGGTGTGTGAGGGAGGACAACAAAGTGCTTTATTTGTATGGGCTACAGACTGTGAAAATTAAGGCTCTTTCAAAACGATAACTATAACGATAACTATCCTATATTAGCGTCCACACCAACGCACAAAATCATTTTGTTTATTATTAAAAGTGCGCTGCAGTTCCCTTTCCAGAATACTCTGGTATTGCGTGTAGTCCTTTTCTCGAGAATATGATTTTTTTTCCTTCATAGCGTAAACTAAACTTACGCAATACTCGTTCTCTCGGGGAACAGAGGTTATGTTAGTAACCGAGAAGTTTTGTCGTCTGTCGCTTTAAATGCTCAAGCTCTTTAAAGTCTGGTGGTTTCTGATTGGCTGTCATTGTTTTTTATTGTTCATCAACTAGAACAAATCGTTCTGAGAGTGATTCCAGAGATATATTGTCTGTGCTGTTATCTTTATAGTTGTGGTGTGGCCTCTGCAATTCTTTTTCTATATTTAAAATTATTTTTAGAACATATCTTTATCGTTATCATCCTTGGTGTGAATGGGTAATGGTCTCTTTTAGAAATGCTTTGAATTAACCACGAAATGATGAAGGAAAACAGGTGTTTCACATTTAAATGTTCTTTTATTGTGCAAATCATTTGTTAACAAGAGGTTTTGAGTCACTTATTGCCTCAGGCGTTTCACAGCTCTTGACTCAATAACAATAGTAACAAAGTTCAAGTATAACACAATAAATTCCAGTGTAAAATGTTCTCCTCTGCGTTTATTTCGTGATTTCATTTTGAGTACTTTAACCCCTTGTGATGCTTTGCTTCAAGCTGTGCAGGTAGGTCTGTGATTGTATCAACAGCAGACAGACACACTCACACACCTCACTCGTAATCCTCCGCCAGTGGCAGGTTCCATGCAGGTCAGCGTTTGCTAGACACAGCTTTTATTTGCCCCTGATTATTTCTATGCAAGTCACCCCACATCCTGTCAGGGGTGATCATCCTCACATGGGTTGATTCTGTTCCGCCTGGGGGGCTCTATTCAGGGCCCAGCACAGTCACTAGGCCAGCCAGACCTTACTCACAGGCCCAGGGCCGCCTAGTCAGCAAATACACCACCAAGAGAGAATGAGAGCAACACACAGACATAAATACATCATAGTCTTTTAACAGCTGGCCACCACAACAAGCGTCCAGGGACAAAACAGTGTTGTTTCCGGCAGACAGTTTTTGAAGCCGTCTACATTTGACCCTTTTGCATTGACATACTGATGTCTAAATAAGCACAATTAATCTCAGCGAGTCAGTACATCTGAAACTCAATTTAGGACTGCTCACAGGTGGAGTTCACAATTAATCCCTCTCTGTCTTTCTCGCTCACCTTTCTAAAATAAAATAACTTTTTGAATTTTGAGCATCTGTGCCATTACATTTATTTTGGTCTCTATTATGATACAGAACTCAATTTAAAACGATTGAGAATTGACCAGTTCACTTCCATAACTGCAAAATTATATGAATGACATTCTCGCCACCTAGTGGTGAGTCTAGACAAGTTTCACTTCTAAATGAGGACTTATTTATTATCAAGAAAATTGACATTTTTATGAATGTATAAACGAAACTGTAATTTTAAGGTTCTTTTTTTTTTTAAATGGTCATTCGGTATAACTAATTATTTTATAAAAATACAGACATTCCATATATTGGAATCCATATATAAATTAATACGAGGTCATGAACACTGCATGGATAATAATTGTATAATAATTAGCAAAATTTTAGTACAATTTTATAGTACAGTGAGTGTTAAAATACCAAACTTACAAATATAAATAATTTTTAAAATAATTTATACTTGTCTTGCCGCTGTATTCATTTCTAATTTTCAAAAATTAGATGAAAATAATAATGAAAATAAAAATAATTTTATTTGATGAAAAATATGAAGTTTTGCATCAGACCGGTAAATGCACATTTGGGTTTGAATGTGTATCGTCAAGGATAATATGGAAATAATTATTTTATTGTATAAGTATAGTCATGGGTTCGATTCCCAAGGACTGCATGAACTGATAAAATGTAGTATGAACTTTAGTGAATGCAATGTAAGTCGCTTTTGATAAGTGTCAGCCAAATGCATAAATATAAATAATTATTTTACTATAAATATATTTAAAAAATATTGTAATAATCAATTCAAAATGATATTTTAAATAACCGAGTTTCAGATGAATCATGACTGTCTGATTAACCATGCCTGCATCTCAATGTGCATATCCATCCTAAATAGTATGTGACATTAGAAATATTCAATACTATTTAGGGCGGATAGGTGGATAGTATGCACATTGGGATGCAGGGAATAACTGGCTGTGTTTGAAATTGCATACTATCATACTACTCTTATTTCTGCAGTATCCAGTATGTATACTTTGTGTAGTATGCAAATTTTCTGTAAGCATGGAATATCCAGAGGACCTACTATATTTGCCAGTGTCTACTAAATACACCTCAAGAACACTGAAACCAGTATGGAAGCTGTGCTCAGAATGGCATACTACTATATTGCAGTATGCAATGTATACTGTGAATATGTGAATTTTCTGTATTCATGGAATCCCTACATTTGCTGGAATCTGATGTATGTATCTGAGGACATTGCATGGGATACTGTTTCCCACAATGCAATGCATATGAAGAATGCAGCGTGAGTTAACTGGAGGCGGGGAATAATTATAAATGTAACACTTTTATAAGTACACATTACTGTATTAATGTATCATTATAACATTATATACAGTTGCAAGAAAAAGTATGTGAACCGCTTGCAGAATCTGTGAAAATTGAAAATTGCTGAATTTATTAAAATTACCCATTCAAAAGTTTATGAACCATTGATTCTTTATACTGTATGTTGTTCTCTGGATGATCCACGGCTGTTTTTTGTTTTGTTTTGTGATGGTTGTTCTTGAGTATTTCTTATTTTGTTTAAATATCAGGTTTTTTTTTTTCATTTAGTACTGCCCTTCGGAAGCAACAGAAGATACCTACCTGTTCCCCGGAAGACAAATTAAGTACAATTGACCTTGAGCTTCAAATTCAATAAGTTTTCACCCCCCGGCTCTTAATGCACCGTGTTTCCTTCTGGAGCATCTGTGAATGTTTCAACCTTTTTTTAATAGTTGTGTTTGAGTCCCTCATTTGTCCTCAGTGTGAAAAGATGAATCTCAAAATCATACAGTCCCTGCTGGAGAGGGTTCAAATATGCAAAAGTCTTGAGTCTTGTTGCCCAGGGCACAGGAAATTGTTAATCCGGCCCTGCCTGTAATCTGTATTGTTACCTGAACTGAACCCCTAAAATTAGTTAACCTAATGTAGTCAATTTGATTCAAACATGATAGGCTAATTATTTTCAGTGTACATTTTTTGTTGTAGAGCAAAATAAAAACGAACCAACTGATTTTAATCGAAAAACTATTTCATTTCGCAAAATCAACTTGACTTTATGCCAACAAACTAAAATCTAAAATTGTTATGGGTTAGATCAAGACCGTTGGTGAGGACAGTTGAAAGGAAGGACATTTTCACTCAGGTTTTCAAATTTAAAAGAATTGTTAGCACCTGGGCTGTGCTGAATTAATGTTCAACGTTTGTCATGTGACAAAACTGTAGCATACTACTCGTAAAAATGAAAATGTAGCATATGTAGCCTACCATTTGTAAGCAGGAAGCTAGTATGCCATTTCGAACACAGCCCTTATCTTTACATGCTAATAGTCTTTGCTGCCTGCACCACTATTGAATACCACAGGGGTGCTCAAACAGTTGATACAGTTTAATTTTGAGTTACTTGCTCAGTTTGTGTCTTTTGTAGCAGACACGTCTTTTAGCTATGATAAATATAATCATAGAAACTGACTGTCTTAAGCAGTCGAAGCAAAAAACACCGACTATAAATATTTTAACATAGTGGTATATTCCGACTTGAATGAGCAGTTGTCATGGCCGCTGCCTGGGCAGATTAGCCTCTTTAGTGAGTGGAAGTCTAAATAAGATTAATAAAAGGATTCAACATGACAGCGGATATTGCGGAAGAAACGGTCAAAAACGGTCAGAAATCCGATAACGGTGACAACATGACAACGACTGAATACTGCGTGCAACTGCAGCAGTGGATGTGGCGCTATTACTGTGGATATGCGAGCTGGCAGAGCTGGGTGTTGATGTCCGCGCCGCTGTTTCCTCCGCCTCAGTTCGGTTGCCAGGCACCCGGCAGCACCACATCTGCATATGCCGCGACACCCGCTGACATCGCCGCCTGGTATAACCAGACGAGCCCACCGTCCAGCCGTCCAGCAGCTATTGCCACATCCAGCACTGCTGACAGAGGACCAGCACAGCCTGCAGGTAGCTGTAGCTGTCAAGCCAATGCTCTGAGGAGACGGAGTAATTAGTTGGATCATTAAACACACGCTAACTTAGGTTAATAAAGAACTGAACTAAATTAATTTACATTTTATTAACCTTTAGTATATTCATAATCCACAGCCGTGTGTACTTTTAGTATTCTATATCCCATTTCCATATTAGTTTAAGTACAATTAAAGGTGTCTTTCTTTACACGGCTAAGTTAAGACTGCACTGTGCCTACTCAAAATTCTGTGTAAAGACATAATGCAATATAAAAAAACAGAATAAATGATGCATGCTCTGATCTACCTCAGCCCCTAGTATCAAAGTATGCTGTTGAAATAGCTGTGAAAGGCTTTTGTGTAACCTTTTCACTAAGGTGTATGCCGTGGTGTACAACAGTCTTAGACCACATAAAATGAAACATGATGTAAGCAACATAAAATGAACACATATTATGGTAGTGGAAGAATTAAACAAACTGCCTTGAGAATACACACTGAGGTGTGTCGAATTTCATGTGAAAATAATATTATTTGATAAATGTATGCCTGCCTATGATGGCACTTTCTGTTCTAACGTTATCTTTTTTTCTTTCAGGTAGAGAGTACACCATCCCCTCCCCTCTACGTAGATTTCTGGCAGAAACTGTGGATTTCTTCCTTCTCTTCTGTGTAAAGGCAACCATAGTGTTGTGGATCATGCATCTCAGTGGAATGAAGTGAGTTGAGAAGTTGTTCAAAATGCTGTCAGGATGATTTCCTGCTGGAATCATTCTTACACTGAACAGTTATAGGTGTAGTTGTATTTCTAAAATAGTAGTACATCAATATATACATACAGGGAGTGCAGAATTATTAGGCACGTTGATTTTCTGATCATATTTTTTTCCAGGCACATTTGACCAATTCCAAACCACAGTAATCCTAATAACTACTATTGATTTAGTATTTAATAATGTATAAGTGATATATAATTGTTCATGAAGGCTGGAAATGAAAATCACCTTATATTCAGGTGTGCAGAATTATTAGGCATGTTTTCTTTTACAGATAAATTGAGCCAAAAAAGAGATTTAACTCAGACTAAAAAGTCAAAAAGTATTAAATGCCCATGAGAAGGATGCAATACTAATGCAATACTAGACATTGCAGTTAAGGCATGACCATTGGACAGTGAAATGCTCGTTGGGTCAGCAGGATCTGACAAAAACATGTGGTGAAGAAAGGACACCTGTTAACTGCAAAATAATTAAGAATTAAGGTGAAGAATTAAGGGTGAAACCATCAGGAACCCTTTAGTCTCCAGCGCCACCATTTTCCAGAGCTGCAACCTACCTGGAGTCTCCAGAAGTGCAAGGTGTCAGGATCTCAGAGACTTCAGTTAGGTAAAGAATCCTAAAAAATGACCCCCACTAAATAAGAATCACAAGCTGAAGTGTTGTAAAATACATGAAGAAGGTTTTTTTATAGGCTTTATGGACAGATAGGTTGAGAGTGACTCTTGAAGGACCAGCACCACATCAATTCATCTTCCAGAATCTGGCAGTACGTTTTGGGAGTTCATTTTAGTCCATCCTGAAGTCCGTTTTGCAGAGATGGACTAAAAATGAACTCCCAAAACGTACTGGCAGATTCTGGAAGATGAATTCTTCAAACAGTGGTACTAGAGGATGTGGTGCTGGTCCTTCAAGAGTCACTCTCAACCTATCTGTCCATAAAGCCTATACAAAAACCTTCTTCATGTATTTTACAACACTTCAGCTTGTGATTCTTATCTAGTGGGGGTCATTTTTTAGGATTATTTACCTAACTGAAGTCTCTGAGATCCTGACACCTTGCACTTCTGGAGACTCCAGGTAGGTTGCAGCTCTGGAAAATGGTGGCGCTGGAGACTAAAGGGTTCCTGATGGTTTCACCCTTAATTCTTCACCTTAATTCTTTTGCGGTTAATAGGTGTCTTTTCTCCGCCACATGTTTTTGTCTGACCCTGCTGACCCAACGAGCATTTCACTGTCCAATGGTCACGCCTTAACTGCAATGTCTAGTATTGCATTAGTATTGCATCCTTCTCATGGGCATTTAATACTTTTTGACTTTTTAGTCTGAGTTAAATCTCTTTTTTGGCTCAATTTATCTGTAAAAGAAAACATGCCTAATAATTCTGCACACCTGAATATAAGGTGATTTTCATTTCCAGCCTTCATGAACAATTATATATCACTTATACATTATTAAATACTAAATCAATAGTAGTTATTAGGATTACTGTGGTTTGGAATTGGTCAAATGTGCCTGGAAAAAAAATATGATCAGAAAATCAACGTGCCTAATAATTCTGCACTCCCTGTATATATATACACTGCCCGGCCAAAGAAAGTCACTATTTGGATTTAAATAGGCACCTGCTTAAGAATCTATGATTGGATCATTATTGCATTGCATTATTGACAAAAATTGACATCACAGCATGCTAGATTCAAGCATAAATTCTACTCCAGCACGTCTGGACTCAGAGGTGCCGATTCATGTGTGAAAGTGATTCTTCATGCTCCCTCTCGACCATTCTTTAACAACTTGAGCCTGATGAATCTTGACATTGTTATCCTGGAATATGGCCATGATGTGTCTACATGGTTGCTTAAGAAATGAAAAGCTACACACTACATCAGTTAGTGTTAGAAGAACTGTTGCCAAACATATAACATGCTAGAAACATAATAATCACTGCAATAATGATCCAATCACTGACTAAATCCAAACAGCAACTTTTTTTGTGGCCAAAATGATTAGAACACCTGACAGATCTGAAAATATTGACCTTTTTTGCCTCCAAAATATTATGATTTCATATTATATGTTTTCATCACTTTTAACTTTAATATTTGGTATGTCCACCTTTTGCAGCAATTACAGCAGCACATCTCTCTGGCATAGTGTTAATATATTTCCTCTGAGAACTTCAACACTAATGTTATCCCATGCCTTCTGCAACTGAAGCTTTCCTTTGAATGTGCAGTAGATCTGTCCAGTTTATTTTCCAACTCGCTCCAAATGTGCTCGATGGGGTTGAGGTCCAGACTTTGAGGGGGCCAGTCCATCATTTTCAATGTTCCAGCATATTCCTTCCGTCGCAGGTAGTTCCGGCAATAGTTAGAAGAATGTTTCGGGTCATTATCCTCTTGGAAAATAAATCCAGGCCCAATAAGACGACTCCCAGATGCCAAGTGTTCTAATAATATTGGCCACCACTGTATTTGTATAAACAATATATACATGCTTTGGTGTTTGGTGTCAGTAAGATTTCTTAAAGAAAAAAATTATACTTTTATTCAGCAAGGATGCATTAAATGGATCAAAAGTGACAGTAAAGACATTTACATTGTTACAGAAAAATCTATTTCAAATAAATGATGTTCTTTGAACTTTCTGTTCATCAAAGAATCCAATAAAAAAAGTTGTTAAGTTAATTTTTATTAATTTTAAACATTGATTATAATAATACTTATTGTGAACCAAATTAGCATATTAGAACGATTAGTAATGCTGCTGAAAAGTTGCTGCTTTATTTGTGATAATATTTCACAGTATTACTGTTTTACTGTATCTTTGAGCAAATAAATGGTGCCTTGGTGAGCATAAGAGACTTCTTTCATAACCGACTCCAAACTTTTAAATGGTAGTGTAAATATGTATAATGACAGTTCATATGTCTTTGATCTTCTGAACAGAGATATTTCCAAATTCATGATGCAGTTTATTGTGGAAGAGATTGATGAGACCACATCATTGGAGGACCTGCAGAAGATGATGGTCGTGGCTTTAGCATACAGAGTCCTAGTGTGCATCTATGAAGTGAGTCTCCTCAAGTATCTGGCATCATTTGTCTCCATTTTACAAGCCTTGTCTCTCTATCTGTTTTTAATTTACATGTTTTACTTCCAGAAAGTTAAATGATTATTAATTACATCCTTATTATATTGTCAGTTAGTAACAATATCTGGTGCAAAGCCTCTGTAGTCTAGAATTGATTTGAATGAGTTTGTGGTTTTGGACAGCTCACACGTTCCTTCAGTCTTTGTTCTGTCTTTATCTGCAGATCATCTGTATTTGGGGAGCTGGAGGTGCCACTCCGGGAAAGTTCCTGCTGGGTCTTCGAGTCGTCACATGTGACACAACAGTCCTAGTGCAGCCGAATCGGGTTTTGGTGGTACCGGCATCCAATGTCAGCTTATCTGCGTGAGTTATGCATTTATAATGCATGGGCGAGAACAAACTTACACACACACGTTTGTTTTTGTGAAATGTGAGGACATTCCATAGGCGTAATGGTTTTTATTCCGTACAAACCGTATTTTCTATCCCCCTACACTGCCCCTACCCCTAAACCTACCCATCACAGGAGACTGTGCAGTTCACTTTCTGTGAAAAAACCTTGTTCTGTATGATTTATAAGCATTTTGAAAAGTGAGGACATGGGTAACGTCCTCATATTTCACCCTCTTTTTGTAATACCTATGTCATACCCATGTCATTATACACATTTGTGTCCTGATATTTCACAAAAACATACCCACACACACACACACACACACATACACGTCTATATTACACACACACACACACACACACACACACACACACACACACACACACACACACACACACACACACACACACACACACACACACACACACACACACACACACACACACACACACACACACACACACACACACACACACACACACACACACACACACACACACACACACACACTATATTGCCAAAAGTATTGGGACACCCCTCCAAATCATTGAATTCAAGTGTTCCAATCACTTCCATGGCCACAGGTGTATAAAATCAAGCACCTAGGCATGCAGACTGCTTCTACAAACATTTGTGAAAGAATGGGTCGCTCTCAGGAGCTCAGTGAATTCAAGAATGGTACCGTGGTTGCCACCTGTGCAATAAGTCCATTTGTGAAATTTCGAATAAATATTATATGGTCAACTGTTAGTGGTATTATAACAAAGTGGAAGCAATTGGGAAAAACAGCAACTCAGCCACGAAGTAGTAGGCATCGTAAAATCACAGAGCAGGGTCAGCGCATGCTGAGGTGCACAGTGCCCAAGTTTCTGCAGAGTCAATACAGACCTCCAAACTTCGTGTAGCCTTCAGATTAGCTCAAGAACAGTGCGTAGAGAGCTTCATGGAACGGGTTTCCATGGCCGAGCTGATGCATCCAAGCCTTATATCACCAAGTGCAGTACTTGCCTGACTGCATTGTGCCTCGTGTAAAGTTTGGTGGAGGGGGGATTATGGTCTGGGGGTTGTTTTTCGGGGGTTGGGCTTGGCCCTAGTTCCAGTGAAAGGAACTCTTAATGCTTCAGCATACCATTTTGGACAAGTTCATGCTTCCAACTTTTTGTGAACAGTTTGGGGGTGGCTCCTTCCTGTTCCAACATGACTGCACCAGTGCACAAAGCAAGGTCCATAAAGACATGGATGAACGAGTTTGGTGTGGAGGAACTTGACTGGCTTGCAAAGAGTCCTCTGACCTCAACCTGATAGAACACCTTTGGGATGAATTAGAGCGGAGACCCCGAGCCAGGCCTTCTCGTCCAACATCAGTGCCTGACCTCACAAATGCGCTTCTAGAAGAACTGTCCAAAAAAATTCCCATAAACACACTCCTAAACCTTGTGGAAAGCCTTGTATGAAAATATATATTGTATTTATATATAGCATAATAATGTATTAAAAGTATTTTCATTTTATTTCTTATTTTTTCACTTTGCAGGTCCACAGTACGGGCCTTAAACAAAAACTTCTCCATCGCCTTCCTGTTCCCGATCTTTATCACGCTACTCTTTTTCCAACACAACAGAACTGTTTATGACGTTGTGGCTGGAACCATCGTGGTTCAGAGGAGAAGAGCCAGATGACCCGTCTGTTTGTGTCAAAGTCATGTGAAAACGGCGCTTACAGATGTTCTCAGTATTTTATTTGAATATATCAGCATAGTATGTACTTCAGATTTGCACTAATGATCCCTGTATCAATGTCTGATCACATAGCTATTGTTTACAACACTGAGAAAAATCTGCTTTCTTAGAGAAGTTTGGTGAAGAGCTTGTAACACACAGTTTTTCATGTTGAAGAATGATGAGTGATATTAAGCTCAAGACACATGTTTTATGTAGACATGCTTGGAAATTTTATCCGAGTGGAATGTTTCACTCTAAACACCAGGTTTTCATAACTTCTTCCCAGATTCAAGCTTTACGGCCCAGACGAGTCTGTTATTAATCTTACCAAAGGCAGGGAATTGAGCTCGCATTCATCACGAATGCTTCCACACATGCTTGCAGCCGTCCGGAATGTTCCATTCCTGTTGTAAATTCAGTCGGTGGCTCATATGCCTCACTACATTTCTCAGGGTTTCTTAAAAACCTTTTTATGTTAAGTTTTATGTTTCATGTGTTTCAGTTATGATCTTTGATATGTAAAGAATTTATTTAATTGTAAAATTCACATTATCTGCCCTACAGTATTAGGCATGCCAAACACATCAGCTGTTTTGCTTTTTCACTGTGCATGGTTCATAAAAATATATTAAAATCATTGAAGACAATAATATTCTCTGGGATACATTATCTTCCATATGTCATAGTATCATTGAGATACTAATATAGCTTTTATTCTTTTTTTAATTGAAATTTTAGTTAAAGTTTTGGTAATTTTGTCTTTTATTAGTTGCTGATTTTTTTATTGAAAGTATTTATGTAGTTTTTATTAATTTTTATTTTAGTTTTAGTTATTTAGTACACAAAGTTGAAATTGAAATATTAAATGAAAATGAGAACTGTTGAGAAAACTAGCTGAAATAAAATAAGTTTAAGCTTTTTATATTTTTTTTTTCAAGAAACGAAAAGGTTTTTTAATGGTTTTAATTTTAGTTAACTATAATAACTCCATATCAAGGTTGAGAATGATTAAATTGATTACTGGAGAATTAAAACAAACTATGCTTCTTGATAACCACTAGGTGGTAACATTTGTTCATAAACACAGGCTGAAACTCTAATTTGACAATCATAGTGGCGAGTTCTTTGAAATGCAAAGCAAATGTCCTTTGGCTTTGTTCAATTACACGGTCACATTCCATAGATAGTGTCAGTCCACATTCTCACAAGCAGAAACTGTTTCCTGATGATCAAATGCCAGTCAGACAAAGAAAAAAACTGAAATGCCATTGTTCTGGTAAGAATGACTCACCGATGATTTAAATGAGATTTTTGAAATACATATTTCATCCATAACCATAAGGCCTGTTTTGCCCTTTCTGGTCTCCCTGGAGGTCTTGGAGTTCCAGGGGCAATTCCTCATAATTGAATCCGTGTGGACCAAATGAAGAAAACAGACAAACACAGGTTGTCTTAGGACAAATGTGCACACCAACATGCACTCACAAACAACACTTACAATGTCTGATAAAGCAAGGTTTTGAACAAACATCACAAGACGACAAGAAGTTCATCTGATAGTGAATTTGTAATCTTTCATTTGTAGTTTCTTTTTATAAGCACGAATGGCACTTAAAAGGTCCTCATTTATTAATTCCTCATCAAAAAGTAGTGATACATGTTTAAAGGACAGTCGCAAGAGATGTATTCCAGTAACATATCAATAAAAGCTGTTTAATTTTACATGGAGAAGGTCGTCTCATAGAGGCACCCATTTTAAGATCACATGACCAGCTGAACACTACTCACTTTTTCCTGGAAACCCTCTTATTATTGGACACTTTCACTCACAGAATTAATTAATCAAGGCTAACTACGTATCACACTTTTCTTCAAAAGAATAACTAATCACAAACTTTTGCTGTAATTCATTTTTACTGCATCCAAACCACTAGATGTCAGTATACGTCTAAGACTTGGCAATTACAAACGACGAAGACTGAGTCCGAAATAGCATACTCTCTTGAGCAGGTACTTGTGATGAATTGAGAAATCAACTTTCCTTTGAGCCTTTGGTATTTAAAAGTTCATCGTGATAAAAGAATATCCTGTAAGTTTCAGAGCTGAAAACATCCTTGTTAGTCAAAGAAAAGCTTTTATAGACACCAGGCCCAGAAAATGAGAGATCTCAGAATATGTCAACCACTGACGTAATAGGATGCAGAAGCACCACCTCAAGCCCGCCCACCGTCTCGTGGAGCTCAACGATGCCGGTTCCAGCTCACGTGCATAAGACATTGCGTTTGTTCGCTTCATTTCACCACGGGATCGATTGTAAGATAGAGGTTGAGACTGGATTTGCAGACATATTGAGAATAAAAAAGCTGTGCCTTCTATATTGGATCCGACAGGAACGGTGCAACACACTTATGTGAGTAAAACGTGTTTTGTTTATATGTGTTAGTATTGCATTGTTACAGATCGTTTGATATCTATTGATTACAAACCTTAGCACACTGTCACAGGCTGGAGAAGGTGTTATTGGTTCATTCATGATCAGACTCGGACTTGTAACGCCAGTGCTCGCAAAGCCCAAAGTCCCGGGGCTATGTGTTTTTCAGACGGGCTATCACCGGCCTGCCGACGGGCTGTAGTGAAATAACATTCCTTTCTTGCGCGCACGTGTGTGTGTGTGTGCCGTGCGGTCAGGGCCGTTTGAAGAAATTTGGGGGCCCCAAGCAAAATGGACATGGAGACAGTGCAAATACTGTTGTTGCATTTACTGTCCATAAAATTTGAAAACATTTGCAAAAAACACCACTGTATCATTAAAAAAAAATTGTAAACCTTTAACCATTTTTAAAACATCTATAAACATTACATAGATAGATGGACCAGATATTCCTAACACTTTGGGAATACTTAAGGGTTACTAGTTGGTTTGTAAACTGTCTATAAACATTATCTAGATGGTTATTATAAAGTTGCAACAGATGACTATAATACCTTGATAAATAGTTAATAAACAGTACCAGTAAAACATGTGGGTTGTCCTGATACTGTACTTCAAAATGTAACAGTGTAAAAATTGCCACAGAATAAAGTAATTGTTCAAGATCCATTGGTAACTTATAAAAATAATGTAATATTTGCAAACTGTCACTACCGTATATCCCGACACTAGCACACTAAGAATAGCTACCGGTATGAAAAAAATAATGTTCCTCTGCCTCTTTCTGGTTAAATAATGTTTATAATAATTGTTAATATAGCATGCTATATTAACTATTCCAGGTTATTTATGCATAGCATAAATAATAGTTAGTATAGCATGCTATGCCACTTTCATCAAAACCTATTACAAAGCTATAGCAATCTCATGTAATTTCGTCTGTTCGGAAAAAAAAGTTGCACTAACTGTTCGTTACAAGCAGCATTTGCCGTCAGGCAGGTAACGATAGCTAACATAAACATATTTTTGCTAGCCTACCTGCTGCAAACTTACACCATTTTTGTACAAGACAAGTAGAGCTATTTTATCCAGTGTAATTTATCACATACCACTATCTTGTTTTTTTTCTTATCCTCCTCTTCCTTTCTCTATTTTCTTTTCTGGCTTCCTGAAGCATAAAATTTCGCTTCAAATCCGAGGAGGTTTTGTATTTTGCCGGCAGCAGAGATCGCGTGGTTGGCAGGCTGCTGTCACTACTGAGAGGGGCCCCCTTAAGGGGGATCCCGATAACAATGTCATTGCACTTTCCTGCATTGACTTTCAATGGGGCGCTCACACAGTTTGTCGTTTCATTTTATTCTTAACCTGTCGCTGTCTTGGGGCCCCAGGCCAGCTCGGGGCCCCAAGCAATTGCTTGGTTTGCCTGCCTTGTCGCGACGGGCCTGCGTGCGGTTATATTCACTGATGATCGGGCGAGCAAAGTAATACAGAAATAACATTCCAATCAATCGCGGGTGGATGAGAGATGAATCATTGTGTTTGTTTGATAAAGATATTTTTCAAGCCCTGTGAGCGTTTTGCCACACTCTTTCAAAACATGATAGGGGAGCTGAAGCAAATCTTATCCAATCCTAGCCGTGGGCGTTTATTTCTAAGTCTTCAGTGCGGCACGCCCATCAAAACCGACCGTTTTTCAGAGAGCCTCAAAACCAAGGCAGAAAATAGCTTATTACTTATTCATTATGATGTTTTTGAATGTAAAAACCACGCAAATGTCATAAGTTGACCTCAGACAACAGTATAAAAAATAAAAAAAGCCAGTTCATGACACATTTAACTCTCATCCTTCCCTCGCACTTTGTAACAAATCCTTCCCTCGTGGGTCAAAATGACCCGAAGCCTTACAATTATACTTATTTCAGAAAGCTTATTTCATTTCATTTTGATATTTTTTCTATTTTTTAATGCAATATTTTGAAGATTTTGTGTTATTTTTAATTTATTTACATTTAAATTACTAGATTTTTATCAATAAATAATAAATAAATAGTAATTTAAGCACATTCTTTCAACTTAAATCCAAAATAACTCTAAAATAACATAACTTTCATGCATAACCCTTTTAATTCAGCTTAAAATATCTTACATTGGGTGTCTTTGCCGACCTCTTGTGGAAAAATAATAATATAACATATTTCATGACTCTTGCCACTAGATGGCCTTATAGCTCTAAATGGAGCAAATGAGCTGTTCCGCTGGGTCCTAAAGTCAGTTTGCGTCAGAATGCATTCAGATACACATGTAGACATTATAAAATACATTTTTGGTAAAGTTTTAGAATTTTTTGGTTTTTCTATGTGTACTAAAGCATTCCTCGCATTCCATTGGTTCCTATGGGGGTCAAATTGACCCGCTTACTTTTTAAAATTTCAACCACAAAACTCCTTGAATCCAGTCAATTTTTTTTGCGTGTGTATGCGTGGTTCAAGTGCAACAAAAGTCATAGGGTCTTGGACCACTCCGATGAACACTCAAAAAAATAAAAAAAGATTTTCGGGCCTGAGGGAAGGATGAGGGTTTAATAAGTAATTACTTCACAACCGCTAAACAAGTAATTTCTATATAGTATGAATGTGTGTAGTATGAATGTAATCTGGACATACTAAAGTCGCCATGTTATCATTATCATGTGACCTACCAGATTCAGTTGCGTCACTAAAGTGTTAAAAGTGTCTATCGTATGGACACTTCGGAATCTCGCTGGAAGTTGTGGGTCATCCGGATGCTTACTCTTTTATGAGTACTTTGAATTCAGACATACTTCTTGTCACATACTGTTTTCCTACTATAGGGAAGTATGCGATTTCTGATGCAGCCTAAGTGCATCTTTAACATAGAAACTATCGCCAGTAGGCAAAAAAAAAGCATGTGACAAAAGAATTATGTCTGAATTCACAGTACTCATAAAAGAGTAGGCAAGTACCGCGGATGACCGATACTTCTTCTTCTTCTGTGCATACGATGGACAGTTTACTATCCCACAAGGCCACGGGAGAAGATTTATGAATGGCAGTGAAGCGACGGTAGGGCACATGATAATGAGAACATGGCGAATGTATACTTCCGGATTACATTCATACTATATTGAACGTACATTTTTAGCTGTTGTGAAGTAATTACTTTAAGTACCTTCTCAAGAGTATGCGATTTGAGGCGCAGCTTAAGTGTGCCTCATAGGCCCACACAACTTGGTTTTACATACATTTCCAGTTAAAAATAACTTAACATTGTTTTATTCTCCCTTTCAAACAAACTTAAATATCATTGAGAGCATCGTATTCAGTTTTTTTTTCTTTTCATTTTAGAGGGTCTCACTCTCTTTTTGTGTGGTCTGACAGTTTGCCTCAGAGACAACGTAGCTATCTTTACTCACCCATAGCCCCACCAATGTCTGCCCATCATTTCTAATATGAATTTTACTGGGTTGCACATCTGGTTTGGATGGCCAGCAGTGCTTGACAAGGCCACGGGGTTCACAGCTGTTGGCTCGTCCCACATCCTCTTCATCCGGGATTCTGGTAAAGCCGTCCCCATAGATAAAACTTCACCCTGTTGAGAGGACTAATTGGCAGGCTCAAGACAAATTGATATGGTTGTTTTGTTTGCCACTGAGCCGCAGTGCAGCCCAACCTGGAACTGATGGCTTGTTAAAATTATTAGCTGCATTAGTCTTGATTTCCAATGTGAAAAAAAAACAAACATTATATTTGATAATATTGTGCCACAGGAGCACTTTAACCACTGGCATTTCCCATGCAGATTTCCCATGCATTTCCCATGCAGATCATGCAGAAACATTTCTTATTATTATCATCAATGTTGAAAACAGTTGTGATGCTTAATATTTTTGTGGAAAACATATTTTTCTGGATTTTATATTGAACAGAAAGCTCAAAAGAACAGCATTTGAAATATTATAAATGTTATTACTGTCAATTTTGAACAATTTCATGCATGAATAAAAGTATTTATTTTTGAAAAAATCTTACTGACCCAAAGCTTTGAACACATTTTTAGATTTTTTTTTGACAATTTGCTTTATAATGATAAGTAGGCCCTGTTAATAACACCAGAAGAAATTACTATTGCATTTAATACATGTGTTATATGCAAAATATGGTTATTTTGTCAACGCCAATGATTTTCTGTCTGATTGTGGTGACCAGAAAAGATCAGTATGAAACACTTTAACTAACCTGAATTACCTATTAGTCAATATTTCTAATAAATATGACACTTTTTTGTATGTATTTTTTACACATTTTGTGAGAAAAAGGACAAAGCAGATAGGGAAGATCTCTGAACATGTTGAAAAGAATCATCCAAAATAATTCAGACATAAACCTTTATTATTCAATTAGTTCTGTTCTGTTTTAACCCAGTACTTAAGAATCAGTGTTTTTGGATGTGACCCACTACCTGTGAGACAAAATTCACTCTGCACTTTTATCTCTAGTACACCTGAAAACAAGGCCTCATTAAAATGACTCTTTTTGTGCGTTGTGTGCGGCTCACTGTGAGTCAGGAGAGACAAGGTGACTAATTAGGGAACCTCACAGCGAGAGGAGCTGGTGAGGATGCTTGTGACAATAACAAGCCCCGTCGACAGGAAGGAACTCTCCTGAGCTGATCCCACAGCAATCCACAGCACTGAAATCAGAGCGGAGTATTAATGCCTCGACTTAATGAGGCTTGTTTGGAGAGTAACACAGAGCAACCACCTCTGTTTACAACAGGTTACATTTGGCTGACCTATTTTTTTTTTCTGATGCAAAAAGCACAGGATTGGTTTTAATATCGATGTTATTGCACACTTGCCAAAACAGAGAACAAGGATGTTGAAGGTAATATTCAATTTAATATAGTGTTTTTTTGCATAACGATTCTTTTTTTTCTGTTGCATGTAAGTTTATTTGTGATATGTGTATGTGCATATATACACTCACCTAAAGGATTAATAGGAACACCTGTTCAATTTCTCATTAATGCATTATCTAATCAACCAATCACATGGCAGTTGCTTCAATGCATTTAGGGGTGTGGTCCTGGTCAAGACAATCTCCTGAACTCCAAACTGAATGTCAGAATCGGAGAGAAAGGTGATTTAAGCAATTTTGAGCGTGGCATGGTTGTTTTGCCAGACGGGCCGTATTTCAAAATCTGCTCAGTTACTGGCATTTTCACGCACAACCATTTTTAGGGTTTACAAAGAATGGTGTGAAAAGGGAAAAACATCCAGTATGCGGCAGTCCTGTGGGCGAAAATGCCTTGTTGATGCTAGAGGTCAGAGGAGAATGGGCCGACTGATTCAAGCTGATAGAAGAGCAACTTTGACTGAAATAACCACTCGTTACAACCGAGGTATGCAGCAAAGCATTTGTGAAGCCACAACACGCACAACCTTGAGGCGGATGGGCTACAACAGCAGAAGACCCCACCGGGTACAACTCATCTCCACTACAAATTGGAAAAAGAGGGTACAATTTGCACGAGCTCACCAAAATTGGACAGTTGAAGACTAGAAAAATGTTGCCTGGTCTGATGAGTCTCGATTTCTGTTGAGACATTCAGATGGTAGAGTCAGAATTTGGCGTAAACAGAATGAGAACATGGATCCATCATGCCTTGTTACCACTGTGCAGGCTGGTGGTGGTGGTGTAATGGTGTGGGGGATGTTTTATTGGCACACTTTAGGCCCCTTAGTGCCAATTGGGTCGTTTAAATGCCACGGCCTACCTGAGCATTGTTTCTGACCATGTCCATCCCTTTATGACCACCATGTACCCATCCTCTGAATGCTACTTCCAGCAGGATAATGCACCATGTCACAAAGCTCGTATCATTTCAAATTGGTTTCTTGAACATGACAATGAGTTCACTGTCCAAAAATGGCCCCCACAGTCACCAGATCTCAACCCAATAGAGCATCTTTGGGATGGGGTGGAATGGGAGCTTCATGCCCTGGATGTGCATCCCACAAATCTCCATCAACTGCAAGATGCTATCCTATCAATATGGGCCAACATTTCTAAAGAATGCTTTTCGTTAGAATTTCTAAAGAATGCTTTTTTGTTGTATATTGGGGCTGCATAGCCGCAGACCAGTCAGGGTGCCCATGCTGACCCCTGTCCACTGCCGAAAGTACCAACAGTGAGCATGAGACCTGGACCACGGAGCAATGGAAGAAGGTGGCCTAGTCTGATGAATCATGCTTTCTTGTACATCACATGGATGGCTGGGTGCGTGTGCATCGCTTACCTGGGGAACACATGGCACCAGGATGCACTATAGGAAGAAGGGAAGCCGGCAGAGGTGGTGTGATGCTTTGGGCAATGTTCTGCTGGGAAACCTTTGTTCCTGCCATCCATGTGGATGCTACTTTGATGTACCACCTACCTAAGCATTGTTACAGACCATGTACACCCTTTCATGGAAACAATATTCCCTGGTGGATGTGGCCTCTTTCAGCAGGATAATGCGCCCTGCCACAAAGAAAAAATGGTTCAGGAATGGTTTGAGGAGCACAACAACAATTTTGAGGTGTTGACTTGGTCTTGTTGATTTCCCAGATCTCAATCCAATCGAGCATCTGTGTGATGTGCTGAACAAACAAGTCCGATCCATGGAGGCCCCACCTCGCAACTTACATGACTTAAAGGATCTGCTGCTAACATCTTGGTGCCAGATACCACAGCACACCTTCCATCTAGTGGAATGTCCATGCCTCGATGGGTCAGGGCTGTTTTGGCAGCAAAAGCGTGACCAACACAATATTAGGAAGGTGGTCATACACTAATCAGCGTATGTATATATATATTTATATATAAATAACTAAAGTAGCCTTTCAGTACTGTGTATACAAATAAGGAGTTTTATTCCTTACAATGTTATTTAGACCTTCAAGGTATAAAGCGGTCTACATATTTCAAAAGTCATCATGACCTTAAATCTTTTGTCTTTGTCAAGCCAATGACAATTTACTTTTATTTGGCCACAGATATGTCATAGCAGTGATCTTCGGGATTCTTTGATGAATATAAAGTATTCAAAAGAACAGCATTTATTTGAAATAAAGAAATGTCCAAGCTGCATAAAAGTACTATTTTTTCTCTCAAAAACGAACTGACCCCAACTTTTGAATGGTACATACATAAACATATATTGGGTTCATTGTAATTGTTAGAAATGGTGCACTGAAACAGAACACATTGAAACATTGAAATGCATTTTGAAACAGTACCAAGCAATCTGGTTCATTCTGATTCACCAGCCACTGGTTACTGCCGACCAACCAATGACTGATCAATATACAACAAACACAGTTGCATAAAAAGCTTCCTCTGGTATCAGAACTGTGGCGTAACAGCAAGTCTGATGATTGAACTACACAGCATAGTCATTTTGGGGATAATCCATGGATTTTCCACTTCCTTTCAGAATGGAAAAATGTGTCCCAGTCTTCTCTGCTCTGTGTAGACTAGAGAGTCTTTAAATAGCCTCCATTAATCCTCATGCATTCATAATCACTAGCTCTCTGCCGTTTTTATCACTCTAAGAGCTGAAATCACCAATGAAGCCAAAGCCATATATTACAAGCAGCCCATCTTGCAGATCCCTGTACTCCCCTTCCGAAACTGAAAGGCAGAGTTGTTAAGATGTGGTCTAATCGGGTTTCCTACAGTGGGACAGAAGGAGAATTAGAGCCTTTCAAACAGGAGTCACGCTGTGCACCAATAACCGCACTGCTGCTGTATGCTGATACTGCTGTGGTAAAGTCTGAACCGATTGACCTTATTTAGTGGGACTCTGGATTTCCGGACAGGCGAAAGTCAGTATTTTCCTCATACACAGGAAAAGCACATGTGGTGCTCTAAACAGCTTTACCAAAGTTTGATATTCACTCACATTCTAAGCAAGCATCTTACGCAGAGCATTTGCAGCAGAATTGAAGATGCACCACTCCACTGTGATAGTCATGCACGGGTCAGGCTTCGCTGAGGTCCCGCTGAGACCCCGCTGAGATCCAGAGAGATCTGGAGTTTCTGGAGAGGAGGCTCTGCATTTGTTGTCTTTCACACAATAAGATAGGCCTAGATAAAGGTTTTTAGCTGTAATTGCATCTCGAGTGGGCCAAATGCAAAGTGAATGGAGAACAGCAGAATGAGAAGTGCAGTGATTGTGTATTCTGTCTGATGTTTAGACATGGAATCTGCTAAGTGAAAATTCCCTGCAGGAATCCATTAAGATTCAGATTCTTACCAACGCCTGTAGTTACATAAGATACTTATTCAACACTATCTGCTCTATAAGGGTCATAAATCCAGTGTTGACACAAAGTTCCTCATGTAATTTGTAGCATGTTTACTGAAAGGTTATATTTTTGTTGTAGCCAATTTATATTATATTATATTATACAACAGCTGGTTCTCGAAAACAGCACTATACCGTTTCACCGTTTCTATCACTCCGCTTGCGCCGACTGGCATGGCAGCCGAGCAAATCCTCCATGAGTTTAAAAAATACTACTGTTGTTGAGTCACGAAATTGATTTTTAACCGTTTCTTAGTACAATGTAGTTATTTGGACCTCAAATATGTGACGCATATATAAACATTGTGCCTGTTGTACAATTTGTTTAAAAGCTTTCGCAGATGCAAGCTCCAGGCCGGCAGCGGCTGTTCAGCGTTTCATGTACCCACCGAGAATCGCTTCATCTTGGCCAGTCATTCGGGAATTTGCTGCTAGCTTTTACTGTATGTAGATAGTGGTTAAACATAAGATAAGTAACATAAGTTCCCGTGGGGTCTTAAAAAGTCTTACATTTTAAAATAAAAATTTTAGGCCTTAAAAAGTCTTAAAATTGCCGTCGTATTGAGTTCTAGGTCTTAAAGGGTTAGTTCACCCAAAAATGAAAATTCTGTCATTAATTACTTACCCTCATGTCGTTCGACACCCGTAAGACCTTTGTTCATCTTCGGAACCCTTTTTTAACCCTTTAAAAATTAAATTAAAAATTTTAAAAATTAAAAATTAACCCTTAAAGGGGCTATATGCGTTTTTCTGAAATTTAAACTCGCGACTGACACCTGTGGCCAAAAAACAGAACTGCTCTCATTTTCTGCTCGCTCTCGCAGCGGTGGTGACGTCACATCCGCAGACAGCGCGGGAAAAGACGACCCGCCAGAAAATAGGAAAAATAGGATACAGGCTTATGGGTGCACCCACTGTGAGCGGACAAGGTGTCAGTATGATCATCAGGAGATGTTTGAGTCATAAATGGTAAAATAAAAAGGCTATTGTTACGTTTATTTTGGGGAAAAAGTTGCATATAGCCCCTTTAAATGCATGACTGTTTCGCCAAACATTCTTACATATTCGGGTCTTTAGCGACCAGGTTCTATATCTAACATGGATAACCTGTCGCGATAATATATAAAACTCCTGATATTATAGCAACAATTACAGAAGAATAAAATAAAACATATTTCGTTAACTTTTTGAGCTTGGAAGGGTTCAGTTTGAGCAGATGTTTTATACCATCACCACTGTCCTCGTCAGAGCTCATTTCCCAATACATTCAGCATCTGGCTCATATTCGCCATCTCAAACATATTCTCAAAACTCATTTTCAACGTCTTCAAAATAAATATTTTGATCACTGACAGCTTCTTGACCAGATCCATCATCAAGTGACAGTATTACTAATATTTGATTGTGTTCAGTACTTGCTCTGCAGTAAATCGCTGAGCCATTCAAGTTTTGCAGATTATATATATATATTTTTTTTTTTCAGTCTGCAGTTAGTATGATGAGTGAAACGTCACTTCATCATTGTGTATCAGGCATTGCCACCTTGTGGAATAAAGGTGAAGTGTCCTTATTTCGTCATTATAGATTAATTTATTATTGTGCAGGAAAAAAATACGTAAAATCTTACACACCTCGGGTCGTTAGCGACCATATACAATTTTGACCAAAAAATAGTGGAAAAACAGGCATTCAGTTATAATTTATTTTATTTTTTTCTTGTTATATTGTTTAAAATGGATTTATTGAGGAATACTAAGAAGGTTGATGTCTAACTTTAAAAAATGAATGAGGAGGAGGGTAGTAAATGACGTCTCAGGTCGCTAAAGACCCGAGGTATGCATTTAAGGGTTAAGATATTTTTGTTGTAATCCAATGGCTCAGAAAGGGCTCCATTGGCAGCAATGTATTTTGCACTCACACGACCCATAAAAGGTACTAAAGACGTCGTTACTAAGTCCATCTCACTACAGTGGTTCTGCAATAATTTTATGAAGCGACGAGAATAGTTTTTGTGCGAAAAAAAAAACTAAAACGTGTGCTTGTCTTCTTGTGAACTCACAAAGCACGCGACGCATGCGCGAGAATATGACGTAGAGCCGGCGTTCGGGCATCCAGGAAATGCACACTTTAGCCCCATTTTGACCACTACGCCAAGACCTAAAGCACGATCAATGTAGAATTCAACAGCTTAGATACGCCGCGTCTTCCTCTGCTTGTAAACAAAGCTCCTCGCTTCTTGGTCATGTGTCAGAGCGCCGGCTGTACGTCATATTCTCGCGCATGCGTTGTGGTGCTTCGTGAGTTCACGTCTGAGGCCTAGACGGAAGACAAGCACTTGTTGAATAAAGTGGATAATGGTCTTAAAAAGGTCTTAAAAAGTCTATAATTTGACTTTGGATATCAAACGCGCAATCTTTGGTTTTATTAATCCATTACTTGTTCCAGAGCAACCCGATTTGGGTTAAGGCGGAAAATTAAGTGTGATAACTTTATATTTAACATTAGGCTGTTTAACTTAAGTCCTGTATGGCCTACTAGAGCGCTGCTTTTGTAGGCTACGTTTGACTGCATTGTTTGCATGTTTATTTCCTATTGTATTTTATAATGGCTTTTGTTTTAGATTTAAATATAATTGTTCAATAAAAATAATTTTATATACAAATAATATGCTGTATTTGGTATTGAGAAAGGGTCCGTCAGTCATTGTAATTTCGAATTCAGTGACAGTTACATTATTAAACCGCTAGATGGAAGACCGGCTTTCTGCAGGTTAAATCTTTGTGGCGACAAGTGACAAGTGACATTAAAGTACTGTACTCATTAAAGTACAGTACTTTAATGTTATGTTTACAAGTGAGTAATTAAATATTTCATTCAAACAATAAGTTCAAAACGTCGATTCATTCAGCAATGATTGGCTGTCGAGTCCTTGATTCATTTACTCACTCAACCTACTCATTCAAAACACAAATTCATTCATAGAGGAGCTCGGAGGTTCAATGGTTCTGCTGTGGCTTTATTTGGAAATATTTTTGTTGGCGGAACAAAATAGACAAACTGTAACAGTCAGTATTGTGTCTAAAATGTAAGTTATTCAATATTGATTTCTTGTTTAATGAACGATGATATATATTATGTATCAACTGTGTTGTTATTAGTCTGAATATTTACCTGCAACAGTTGAGAATAACATACTCTTGCTTGGGTGGTATTGCTCAGTTTTATATTTGCCCATACATATCAAAGAGCACTTGCTTGCAGATCTGTTATCCTGTGATAGAATTAAGACATTTGCATATTTACATTACAAAAGTTGAGCCGACCTAATTGATGCTTGAAGTACTCTATAGAGTGGCTAGCCTAACTTTACATACACACACACTATACCCTGAGTGTGCAGTCTGAAAGTATAGGTTATCTGCTTCTCCGTGATGTTACAAGAACCCTAACATGACTCCAGCACAAAGATAAAAGGTTTTCTTGGTTTGGACCACTTCTTGGTAGGGGCTTCAAGGCTAAGCCAAGCTCAAAAGGCCCCCTGAGGAGCTGGGTCTGCAAGAACCTTGTAAAACTTCAGAAATATGTCCTTTTATCTACTAGCCTGCAGTATTCATAATGCTAATCAGCCAATAGAGAACAGATGGTAACTGGAGGTAGATTTGTTGCTCTCAGGCAGAAGATAACTAAGGTCAGCTCACTTGACAGATATACAGGGAGCATATTATCTGCTCATAGTATGCATACATGATAGACATTTGTTTAAAAGGATCACCCTTTTGTTCTGGAAAGAAGCCAAGCATGCCAATCAATACAAAGGCCATACAAAGCAGGCATATTTTTTGTCTTTTCAGGTCATAACCTTAGAATTATTTTAATATTTTAAACAGTGAGACTTGATGGTTGCATTTCAAAAGACCAAAAGGTGGCGCCATCCAGATGGTTTTGTCCTATAGTATAAAGATATTTTACTGCTGACACATTGAGCATATAGCTGAAGACTTTTTGGTAATTTTAGTTTAGGGTCCAACTTTCACCATTAACTAGTTGCTTATTAGCATGTATAGGATATTGGCTGTTTAGTAGCTTTGAAGCTATAGATATAAAGCACATATGTGACCACAAAACCAGTCATAAAGGTACATTTTCTGAAATCTGATGCATCTGAAAGCTGAAAAAATAAGCTTTCCATTGATGTATGGTTTGTTAGGACAATATTTGGCTGAGATGCAAATATTTGAACATCTGGAATCTGAGGGTGCAAAAAAATCTAAATATTGAGAAAATCACCTATAAAATTGTCCAAATGAAGTCCTTAGCAATGCATATTACTACTAATAATACATTTTTTTTATATTTACGGTAGGAAATTTACAAAATATCTTCATGGAACATGATCTTTACTAAATATATTTGGGCATAAAAGAAAAATCATAATTTTGACCCATAAAATCTATTGTTGGCTAGTGCCACAAATATACCCATGCGTCTTATGACTGGTTTTGTGCTCCAGGGTCACATAATAATGCCTTATTCTGCATGACCAAATTCTACATCCATTAATCCCACACAATACCTAAATGTACTACCTAACTAACTATTAATAAGCCGTAATTAGGCATTTATTGTGTGAAAAGTCATAGATAATAATGAGAATCGGACCATAAACTAAAGTGTGACTGACTTTTTAACTTGCTGTCAAGTTGTTTGAGACAAAATTAATATTTACGCTCAGGGGTGTAGCACAAAATCCTGGGCCCTATGCATAGGCAGTCCTGATGGGCCCCCATGTTCCATGTTAAAATATATTCCAGACTTTTCAAAGGGCCCTCTCCCTAGACGGGGCCCTGGGTAGTCAGGTCCACTTTTCCCCCCACTACCACGCCCATGTTTACGCTTGTCCATCGGGAGTTGAGTGGATGGTTGGATCATTGTGGTTTGCTATTGCTGTGATGTCATGTGAGTGACAGGTTTTCCCGCACTCACGTCAGTAAACCGAGAAGAGAAGAGATGTCACTACAATTCAATTCAAATCAAATCACATGTATTTGCATAGTGCTTTTCACAATACATATCGTTTCAAAGCAGCTTTACAGAAAATGCATGTTTCTACCATACAATTTAGAGTAATCTGTTATCAGAGGTGACTGTCAAAAAGTCTAAGATGTCTAAAGTTCTAAGACAATACAATTACAAATTGCAAGTTGTCACTAAATGATTACAATATATATAGGCTGGTTCTAAACTGGGGCATCCTGAGGTAGAAACATAAAAGCAAATGGAAACTAATTAGCATATAGGCTGCTGTTCATAACATTGCAGGCAATAGATGGTCATGTGCATTTGATCTGATATATCTGGAGTGCAAGGTTATTAGATGTATTATGTGAATGCTTAGCTAAAGCATTGAGAAATGCTCTACCTCCTGTAGTGGACTTAGATATTCTAGATACAACCAAAAGTCTAGTTTTGTGACCTTAATGAGCGTGATGGATTGTAGGGTGATAGAAGATCAATTAAATACTTAGGGGCTAAACCATTTAGGGCCTTTTAAGTCAGTAGCTATACTTTGTAATTGATATGGAACCTAACCTAATAAGCAACCATTGTAGAAATGATAAAATTGTGGTTATTTGATCATATTTTCTTGACTTGGTAAGAACTCTAGTACTCTAGTAACCACCTAATGCATTACAATAATCTATAGAGGTCATGAATGCATGAACCAGCTTTTCTGCATCAGAAACAGATAACATGTTCTGTAACTTGTAAGTGATGTTTCTCAGGTGGAAGAAGGCTGTTTTTGTAACATGAAATATGATTTTCATAAGAGTTGCTGTCTAATATAACAGATTTTTAACTGTAGAGGATGAAGTAACAGTACATCTTTTCAGATGCAAATTGTATCCTACGAGATTCTGTGTGCAGGTTTTGGTCCAATAACCTAAATACAATAGTCTTATCCGAATTTAATAGAAGAAAATTACTTGTCATTCAATATTTTATATCTTACTCAAATTGGGTAATTTAGAGATTTCATCTGGTCGTGATGAAATATAGAACTGAATATTATCATCATAACAGTTGAAACTAATACTATGCTTTCTAATAATATTACAAAGGGGCAGCATATATATTGAAAATAGTAGAGGGGCTAAAGCAGATCCTTGCGGCACTCCATAATTTACTAACGTTGGATAATTCCCTGTTTAAAATAAACAAAATGGTAATGGTCAGATAGGTGCGATATCAAAAGCCCGGCTACACTCTTGCAGATGCAGAACAATTCATTATGTCGATGTGAAATAAACAGTTATGGAAATGTAGAAATGAAAGCTAAAGCTCCAATGTCCTCCCGAAAATCCTGAAAAAAGTCTGTTGGTGGCTCAGTGACAACTTCACTCAGAGAGGCGGTCAATCTCAGCTGTCCATCATGACGTCACTTCCCCCGTTTTTATAGCATCAAATAACTAACTAAAAGTAAACTTATTTTAAAAAACGAACACTTGAAATAAAATCAGCATGATAAAAACGGCATAAAATGACAGAAAACAACTTTCGGAAAAAATTATATTAAGTGTAATTTGATTGTTTGGTTTGTCTTGCGTGTATTAGAATACACATAGGGGCGGGGGTTATGACCTATACTGGGACCAACCACCTGGGGGCGATCGAGAAGTTTTAGCTTTAGTTTTTACACGACTGCGGCAGGCTTGGTACCGAGAAGCAGTCTTGGTCAGAAGCTAGAGATAAGTCATTTGCGATTTTAACGAGCGTAGTTTCTGTGCTATGATGGGGCCTGAATCCTGACTGAAGGCTTAACTTTTCCCCGCCAGCGTTTTCAAAAAAAGTTGCCAGCCACTGTCAGGATTTTTGATCATTTTCACAAAAATGTAATGGCCCATAGTATATTTTGTTGTATGAATATCTGAGCAATATATCAAAAGAAAGAGCAGACCATCTGCTTTTAAACAAAAAACGTTTTATTCTAGCTTCATGCATTCCTTTTTTGATCAAAACTTAAATATGGGCAAGTTTCATAAAAAAAGCAACATTTTGAATAAAAAGCAGAGAAAATAACATTTTTGTCAAAGACTACATCAGATTCAGAACTATGATCAAACACAGATGGACCAGATCGAGTCCATCAACACCCCTAATGCTTGCACAGTCCTATAGCTCGTCCTGGGTCGACATTTCATTCAGTAACATGATTAGGCATTTTTCAGTAACATTAGCAACATTAGGTTTTGATTTATATGACGTTTAAAGTTGATGATCACGTTATTTTACATATGCATCTGCTTACATACCATCGCTTGTTTTTTTTTGTGTCTTCCTCGCCTGTGTTTTGATCAGGAGATTATGTACTCATTCCCCCTAGTGTATAATAGTGAAAACACGGAAACCTGGAAAATTTTGTGTTTGGCAGGGAATCGTTTTTCTCACAAATAACGGAAAATACTGTGTTTGGCGGGGAAGTAGTTAAAGGGGACCTATTATGCAAAATTCACTTTTATAAGGTGTTTGAACACAGATGTGTGTCACAGTGTGTGTAAACAACCAGCCTATAATAATAAAAAAACCACCCAATCCTTTTTTTATAATCCTCATCAATCATTATCAATCTCTTATAATGGGCTGTTTCATATTACTCCCTACTAGGGAAACCCGACCTATGACTGTTGATCATCTGCCCCTTTAAGTGAGAAGCACAGAGTCCACCATTCGTGCTCTAACTTCATATCCAGATTCAGCACAAGCAAGGATGGCACTTAATATTTTGTGAATGTTTCGAAAATGCTGTACGACTAACATGGGCATCACTAGGCCCTTTTTAGGGGGGCTTCAGCCCCCCCCCTAAACTTTTGCCCAGCCCCCCTAAAATTTTTTGATTAACCTTTATAACATATGAAACTTGCGGGAGGCTTCGCCCGTCTTTTAATCAGCGTGTTCTTCAATCCGCTGTGGTGGCGAATAGAGCGCACGTCAGAAGCAAATGTGTGAGCGTTGGTCTGAGCCTCATTGGTCTGTCACTGCTCGTCAATGTCAAAATATTTGAGAAAACCAATCAAATCAGAGTAGGCGGGCTTTATGCTCACACAGATGCTCACACAGATGCTGCTGAGGCTGAGCGCGAAGTTTGACTCGATGTCAAGTGCGAGATATGTAAGTAGCTAAACTAAACATTTCATATTTGACAGCTGCTTCTTTAAGTCAGAAATGTTAAACAAATGACAAACATATTCAGGCAAATTAATAAACTTTTGTCTAATTTTGCCATTTTGAATTGAAAAAAGCCTACGTAATGTCATTTATAATATAAATAACAAACAATAAATATTAACAAAGCCGTTTTCTTCAGATGAGGCATAAGATTAGTAGTAATAATAAATGTGTGCATATTGTAGATTAATATAATTCCATTTGTAGCTCTCAGTAAATAAAACAGCTCAGCTTTTTCAGCCTGTTTTGGGCATATGATTAGTAATGAATTTGTGCATATTGTGAATTAATTTAATACATTTAGTTACCTAGCTTTTCTGTTAGCCTTTAGGAAATGAACTTAATCAGTCATATCTGCCCATTGACATGGTTTTCAAGCTGTTTTGTTTTCTATTTTTTTGGCATTCAGAACATCTTAAAATGCACATTTGTAGAAAATGGAAATCAAAATTACCTTACATATGGGATCTCAGTGATTATAAACATGCCTACATTGTATGATTAAAGGATGTACAATATGGTCATGCAGAATAAGGCAATAATATTTGCTTTATAAGTAATAATAAACAGTCAATATCCTAATATGCATACTAATAGGCTACTAGTTAATAGTGAGAATTGGACCCTATAAACTAAAGTGTTACCATTTTTTCCCCATACCCTCACTGGGGGCTGAGCCCCCTAAAATGAAAATCCTAGAAACGCCCCTGACGACTAATATGGCCATAAGTTACCATAGTCTCTGACTGTGTTCACAGAGACTAGAGCTATGTTGTTAGTTTTATCTCGAAAACGTGCACCGTCTGCGTAATTCATAAACGCACATTAATTATGCATGGTATAGTCAGGTGACAGAGTTTTTTACATTCACGAGCACCTATACAACAATTTATAGATTAACATGATGGTACATGCTAGGTTAGTGGTTAGTGGCTCATTTGCATTTAAAGGGCACAAAAATGGCTCGTTTTTCTCACACCCAAATAGGGGCAGATTTGACAAGCTATTATAATATGATGGTTTTTGTGCTGAAACTTCACAGACACATTCTGGGGACACCAGATATTTATATTACATCTTGTAAAAAGGGGCATAATATGTACAATATGTATTATGTACAATACAAGTAGTAGGGGAGAACCGGGGCGAAAGTAACACGGGACGAAAGTAACAACGCAATTTTCTCCGAGCCCTGAATACATTTGCATTTCAAGCTATGACAGCACGTTCAGCAAACAACCCTTCACGGATCTGCCAAATATCATGTGATTCCGTCATTGTTTCCCGCGGTTAGGTCCGAAATGCTGTTTTCAAGTACGGCAAGTAAATTAATGAAGCTGTACTTTTTTTTCTAATTACAAGTTGTGTTTCTTGTTTCATGTGTCACAGTAATGATCAGTCTATGGATTATTTAGTTCTGTTACACACCCTGAAGGTTTGTCTTTTCAGAGTTTTTCAGTATAAAAGTAAATCGTGGTTAAATGTCAGGACTTCCTGTCGGGACGAAAGTAACACTTGTCACTTTTGTCCCGCTATTATATATATATATATATATATATATATATATATATATATATATATATATATATATATAATGCATATTATGCAAATTTAATTTATTTTAATTTTTATATTGTTCATACTGTTGAAGAAAAAACTTATCAAATAGATTGACATTGCAAATAAAAAATATTCTAAACAATTCAAGTTTGTACTGTCAGGTTACATTTGAAACATTTGATGAACTTTAACATATAAAATGAAAACGTAATTTAATACTTTTTTTGCAAAGATAAAGGACAAAATATGTTTGCAGTTACATATTAACAAGGTCATAGTCAGGTATGTTTAATAAAAACAAGAGTAGCACCAAAAAATCTAGCTTGTATTGTTGTGTTACTTTTGACCCACCTGTGTGTTACTTTCGTCCCACCTGATGGGGTCAAAAGTAACAATGTGCAGCTTATGTTCAAAGTGAAATTATACTGTAGTCGTTCTACATTTGTACAAAATACCACCTGCTATTGATAGACCACACTTGTGAGTTATTGGCCACAGCAAAAATATATCTCGGTCTAAATCATTATCTTTTAAAATTACGATTTTCTGAAAAATGGTACTTTCGTCCCTGCTCTCCCCTAACATTGAGAAGGTAACAGGTACAGGAAACAACCATAAACTGTAAAAAAATATGGACGTAGTGTCCGTGACGTCACCCATAGGATTCTGATGAGCCGTTCTGAAGCGCAAAGTATGGACGAGATGGCCGTTGCCATCTTGGCAGCGCGTCATCGCGCGTCACTCCCGGATAATAGAAAATGGGCAAAAAGGCGGGATGTGGGCGGAGCTGAAGTGACATGATGACTAACAGACAGCAGATAAATGGCTATCCACCTGTCACTCGAAGTGGCCACGCCCTTAATTATGCAGAACTTTAATGCTTAATTTAATGTAAACGAATGAGTTATAAAACAATTCACCCCCCTCACAGTTGTCATGAAGGGCAAAATTAGCCGTATAGACCAAAACCACAATTTATACCAGGCTGTAAACATGTTTTAATCTGCTGTAAAGTTGGGCATTTTAACATGGGGCTCAATGAGATTCTGCTCCCTTCTGGAGCCTGTCCCTAGCGGCCAGTTGACGAATTGCAGTTTATGTCACTTCTGTATTGGCTTCAAGAGAAACTGGGGGAGGTTGCCGCTTGGTAACAACTCTTTCAGTAATTGAATGGGTATTGGATCGAATGAACATGTTGTTGGTTCAGATGCAATGAAAAGTTTATTTAGCTCTTCCTGTCATAGTTGTAGAGCACTGTAATTGTTCTAGAGGGACGATAATTTAGGCTGAATCATAAAACGCTGTCAAAGATTGTACATTTACAATTGTATTTCTGATGCTATCAATTTTCTCAGTGAAGAAATTCAACTGATGGAATATTCAGTTCAGGTGACGTCTGTTTATTTGTTAATCCAGTCACTTTACTAAATAAATAGCTTGGAATGTTTTGGTTATTTTCTATGAGTTTGTGGAGATGCTCAGCCCTGGCAGCTTTCAGAGCCTTTTTATACTGTTTCCATGCAACTCTAAAGACTTCTAAACGAGTTTGTTTCCATTTGCGCTCTAGGTTACCAGTTTCTCTCTTGAGAGTGAGTAATACTGTTGTACCATGGTGCAGTACTTTTCTCTCTAACCTTTTTTAATCTGACAGAGGCAACAGTTTCTAATGGACTAGAGAAGATAGTGCCCACACTGCTAGTCATTTCATCATGGTTATTTGTGTTAATGGGTACACTGAGCAGCTGAGACAGATCAGGAAGGTTATTTAGTGGTTGGGATAATTGTTCTACGTGGTCGAGAACGCAAAGTGGTATGGAAAATATAGCCGTACGCAGTATACACGTTACAGGGTAGTGATCAGTGCATCATCACTGCAAGAGGGAGGGGAACTTGTTAAAGATTATGAGGGTACATGAATGAAAAAACAGAGTAAAGTTTCAGGATGACTTTAAATGTCATCTATGAGTGACATTGTGGACAGCAAAATTTTATTACAAATTAAAGCAGTCAGCATCCTCACACTGGTTGATTCGTTCTCTTTGCATACTGATAACAGTTTTTCACAAGCACCAGATCCAATTTTCCCTTAGCTTAGTGGATGTCTTCCATTGTGTCTGATCCAGAGTCTGATCCAGAGTCTTTGAAAATGTCTTTGAGAGGAGATGTGAGGCATTAGGGGGCTGGCTGCGGAAGAATAAAGGCTCAGTGGATCTTTGTTGATACTATTTACTAATGTTTCAGGGTTTGACATAGTCTGAATAAATGAGTAAGCTTATGCCCATAACAACCAGGTCTTCAGCTGTCAGGCCCCATGGCAATAGCCATAAGGTGCCTACTGAAATGGGCCTGAGGGCTGTCTGGCGTTCCTCCATTCCTTCACAAATGTTTTTCGCATGTCTGGTGAGATTAGTATTAAAAAGACAACGGAACAGCAGGATAGTCAAAAATGTTTCACGTTGTGTAACGTGTAAAGTGACAGAACAGCCTCCACTAAATCTAAAGAGTTCAGAGAGCTGAATAGGGCACCCGACTGTGTGTTTTCAACAGTCTGTAGTGACTGTGTGTGTCGGCACTGCCCCGTACACCAGATGCCATTGATTTACTACCTTCCTTACGGCACTCTGGAGCAGGGACCTCATTGGCTGTCTGCATCTCCAGTGTCAGAGGCTCCTTCACCAATCGGAGGTCTTCTGGGCCACAAATATCTGAAGTAGTAATAATGTGGAATGTGCTGCTTCAACATGTGCTGTCAGCTGTAAAGTGTAGTACTAAAAGCTCTTGGGCTTGCTGGAGGGAGCATAGAGAGAGGTGGAGACAGAGCGTGGGAGGAAGAGGGCAAAAAAAAAGAGTGAGGGGAAGAACTAAACACTTGATGACAGGACTACAGTTTATGTCGTGAGGCTTTAGACTGTAGCTGTGCACTATTTCTCAGTTAATTATATCTATCCATCCATCCATCCATCTGTGTCCATCCATCCATCCATCCATCCATCTGTGTCCGTCCATCCATCCATCATCTATCTATCTACAGTGAGGAAAATAAGTATTTGAACACCCTGCTATTTTGCAAGTTCTCCCACTTAGAAATCATGAAGGGGTCTGAAATTGTCATCGTAGGTGCATGTCCACTGTGAGACATAATCTAAAAAAAAAAAATCCAGAAATCACAATATATGATTTTTTAACTATTTATTTGTATGATACAGCTGCAAATAAGTATATGAACACCTGTCTATCAGCTAGAATTTTGACCCTCAAAGACCTGTTAGTCTGCCTTTAAAATGTCCACCTCCACTCCATTTATTATCCTAAATTAGACGCACCTGTTTGAGGTCATTAGCTGCATAAAGACACCTGTCCACCCCATACAATCAGTAAGAATCCAACTACTAACATGGCCAAGACCAAAGAGCTGTCCAAAGACACTAGAGACAAAATTGTACACCTCCACAAGGCTGGAAAGGGCTTCGGAGAAATTGCCAAGCAGCTTGGTGAAAAAAGGTCCACTGTTGGAGCAATCATTAGAAAATGGAAGAAGCTAAACATGACTGTCAATCTCCCTCGGACTGGGGCTCCATGCAAGATCTCACCTCGTGGGGTCTCTATGATCCTAAGAAAGGTGAGAAATCAGCCCAGAACTACACAGGAGGAGCTGGTCAATGACCTGAAAAGAGCTAGGACCACCGTTTCCAAGGTTACTGTTGGTAATACACTAAGACATCGTGGTTTGAAATCATACATGGCACGGAAGGTTCCCCCGCTTAAACCAGCACATGTCCAGGCCCGTCTTAAGTTTGCCAATGACCATTTGGATGATCCAGAGGAGTCATGGGAGAAAGTCATGTGGTCAGATGAGACCAAAATAGAACTTTTTGGTCATAATTCCACTAAACGTGTTTGGAGGAAGAAGAAGTGTCTCTCATCCATCCATCCATCCATCCATCCATCCATCCATCCATCCATCCATCCATCCATCCATCCATCCATCCATCCATCCATCCATCCATCCATCCATCCATCCATCCATCCATCCATCCATCCATCCATCCATCCATCCATCCATCCATCCATCCATCCATCCATCCATCCATCCATCCATCCATCCATCCATCTATCTATCTATCTATCTATCTATCTATCTATCTATCTATCTATCTATCTATCATCTGTGTCCATCCATCCATCCATCCATCCATCCATCCATCTATCCATCTATCCATCATCTATCTATCTCATCTGTGTCCATCCATCCATCCATCCATCCATCCATCCATCCATCCATCCATCCATCCATCCATCCATCCATCCATCCATCCATCCATCCATCCATCCATCCATCCATCCATCCATCTATTATCTATCTATCTATCTATCTATCTATCTATCTATCTATCTATCTATCTATCTATCTATCTATCTATCTATCTATCTATCTATCTATCTATCTATCTATCTATCTATCTATCTATCTATCTATCTATCTATCTATCTATCTATCTGTCTGTCTGTCTGTCTGTCTGTCTGTCTGTCTGTCTGTCTGTCTGTCTTTTATTCATTTGTTTAGTTTAGTTGTTGTGTATACTTGTTTGCTTGTGGTTGTGAGTCAATGGAAAATTCAAGTTGCGTATGCAGTGTAAGTGTCATGTTTTTCACCATCAGTGATATTGATGTAACCCATTAAGGGCACCTGTTGCTCTAGACTGGCTAGATGAGACACATAGACACTGGACAGAGTCCTGACTCTGAGAGCTGTGTCATGGGTTTAAACGCATATGTGCAGACTGGTATTTCACTGTGTATTTACATTTGTCTGACCAAGCATGACCTGTTGCTGTTGTTTTATGTATGTGTATGTGTGTAAACAGTGCATGTATGTCTGAGCTCTTGCATTGAGTATCTGTATGTGTGTGCGAGTGTGTGGTAACTAGTATCATATTACTGGAACAAGCTCTGCTACCGATAATCTTGTTTACACAGCCATTAGAGCCCCTCACTCAAAGCCTCTCTGCTGGCTTGGCTGGCCTCTCCTTCACTCCCTATAAAAGTATGGGCTGCAGCCCAACTTCTTGTGGCTGTGTCTCTCTGCGCAAACACAACGCTCTCTGTGTGGGAAAAGACAAGCGCTGGTGACTCACAGGCCATGTTTCCAGGCACAAAATCCCTTCTGTAAGGCTTTAGTGACCCTGGGAATTACTAAACATCACAGCAGAGACTGTTCGAAATGTCTCCACCTGTGAAACACTTGCTGAACTTCCCTTTTTGGAAAATCCAACATAAGATGGTATAATGGTTGGAACAAGGTAGCTGGTTTTTAGCGGGTGGTGGTGGGGCGGGTAAATAACGGAAAATAAATAGAAATAAAAGTGAAATTAAAAATCCAGACTACAGTAATAATAACTCTTGGAACAGTTAATAACCAGTTTGGGCCACCTAATGACCAGCTGCCAACTAAAACTGGATTTTCAAGCAAGGCTATTATATCTATATTCACAAAATACACACGTGCTGCTCTGTAAAACATGTTTTAGCTGAGATCAGGCACCTGCTTACCTCTCATGGCCTAGTTCTGCTGCTGACAGGGCTAGACAGGCAGGCGGCGTGAACAAATGCGAATAGTGTTGCATGTGCCCCTGGCGTTCAAGCATGCGACCCAGGCTCAGAGAGATTCTCCTGCAATACCCCAGGACAAGTGCCTACAATGGGGCCTCTGCAGGCGGTGCACCTAGTTCACCCGGACAAGGTATGTACTCTATGCCGAGAGGCCTGTGGCTCATACCTCCAAAATAATCACGAGCAGTAGGAGCAGGGGTTAAAGAGTCACACTTCAGATACACAACATTATTGCAGCTGACCTTCAGTAGGTCTGTCTGGTGGTCACACATTCCTATGTGTAACTCAGTTTGTATGTGTTTTGCATGTTTATTGTGTGTGTGGTCCAGGTAAACCCTACGTTATGAGGACAAAATGTGCCCACAAAGATGGCAGTATCCAAAATCCTTGTCCATGGGGAAATGTTTTGGTCCCCATGAGGAAAACAGCTTATAAATCAGACTAAAAATGCAGAACGTTTTCTGTGATGGGTAGGTTTATGGGTAGATTTAAGGTTATTTGATAGAATATACAGTTTGTACAGTATACAAATAATGAGAGTCCCCATAAAACATGAAAACACAATGTGTGTGTGCGTGGTCCTGGTAAACCCTGTACTTTATGGGGAAATGTCCCCACAAAGATTGCAATATCCAAAATCCTTGTCCTTGTGGAGGACATTTTTTTTGGTCCCCATGAGGAAAACATCTTATAAATCAATGTTTTTTGAAAATGTAAAAATGAGAAATGTTTTCTGTGTTGGCTATGTATTAGGGGATCAAAATACGATATGTAGTATAAAAATCATTATGTCTATGGAATGTCTTCATAAAACATGTACAGTGGGGTCCAAAAGTCTGATACCTCTAGTAAAAATGCTTCTGTTTTGCATTTCTCTAATTATATAAAACTTACATAGTGTACCTTTAGATTTTGAATCTCAGATTTTCAGTGTGGTCTCAGACTTTTAATGCCTTTTTAAAGCTGTGGCACTGAGTATGAGTGCATATACCAGCCATCTTTTCTGCATCATTTCTACATGCAACAGCCATGATCAATACCCATATGTTTTGAGCTTGATAGCCCACAGCTTTACGACCTTACTGACGCTGCCCACCGCACTCCCCACAACACAAACTTGTGTTCCTGCCCCTGGAGCCGTGCAGTACAAGGCGATACTGTATACGTGAAACAAGATATGGTCACAGATGGTAGAAAAACAGCCTAATCTGTGAACCTGCTGACTGGCAGCATGCATTTAAGAATGGACGCGCGCTGCTAGGGTTTTTAAAAATAGCCCGGCAAAGATGGAGTGAGGGATCACACAAATAATACACTCCAGCAGAGGCCAGCCATCTGTGTGTGGCTGTATGTGTTTGTGTGGGCGTGTTGTCTTGTCTCTATAACCCTGGCTCTGATACGTGCAGCAGAAGTCATTTGAAGGATGCAGTAGTAACTCTGACTCCCAGCTGTAATGAGAGAAACTGCACCTTAATGGTGTTCAGTTACCAATAATAGCACTGCACACAACACAGATTTTCCTTATGGTGATGCTGTGAGTTGATGTAAAGGGATCTTTCACCAGGAAAAGATGAATTATTTCACTAAATGTTGTAGTACCTGACAGCCTGTTCTAACATATAGGAAACAGACCCAACACACATCTTATTTTCCTCTTTATAAAATATAATAAATGTATAATTTATTAGTAATAAATTATATTATGTTACTGTAATACATTACTTGGCCCTATGTTATTATTTATTATCATACAATATGTATACACACACACACACACACACACACACACACACACACACACACACACACACACACACACACACACACACACACACACACACACACACACACACACACACACACACACACACACACACACACACACACACACACACACACACACACACACACACACACACACACACACACACACACACCTTAGCTAATATGAACTAACAATGACCAATTGTATTTTTATTAAATAACGCTAACAAAGATGAATAAATACTGTAACTAATATTGCTCATTGTTAGTAAATGTTAGTTCATGCATAACTAATGGTACCTTAATGTAAAGTGTTACCATATATATAGTTTGGGCTCTTAGTCTTAAGCTCACCAATGTTGTATTTATTTGATAAAAAATACAGTAAAAACAGTACTATTGTGAAATAACATAATCTGTTTATATAGTTTATTTATTCCTGTGATGGCAAAGCTGAATTGTCATCAGCCATTACAGTCTTCAGTCTAATTTTCTCTATCATGTTTTAAACAGCTTTTGTCTTTTTATGAACTATCCCTTTAAATGTGGTATCAAGCAGAGATGTATGTCTAGAAGCACAAGATTTCATACTCTAGCTCACCAGAGGTGATTACACACCACTAAAAATAGTCATGGCAGTGTTGTCTAACGCGAGCTCCAACGCTCATTCAGGGTAATGACAAATGCTACGGCTTACAGTCAGCATATTTAGATTAATGTAGTTTTGAAATCATTTAGAGTCACGTCTTTGGAGATATAACCGCTGAAACTGTCACGCCACTGTTGTAGATGTTTGTGCAGGTCTAGAACTAGAACTACATTACAAGAAAACATTCAAAACACACTGAACTGAAGCACACACCACAGAGCCACAGGAGGGCTTGTTGGACCATAGCCTTTACTTTGTCTTAAAGCCCGGCGACAGGAACGATAGCAGCTTGGTTTGCTTAATGAGGGCTGTTTTTCCTCACAGAGCATTATTCAGCAGACGCTGTTATTCGCCTTGAGAGCGAAGGGTGAGATGAGGGAGGGGGTTTTGAGAGAGTGTGTAAGGTGAGTGTGAGGTGAATGACTGACTGGGCGCAAGTACACAGCAGAATGTCAGAAGTCTCTGGGGAAGAATGGAAAACAACTGGTGAGAACAGACCTGATGGGGAATTGAAAGAATCTGTAGTTGTTCAGATGGCATTCACACACACAATAACTGTACTTCTCAGGGGAGCAGTAGTGATGTGTGTGTGTGTGTAAGCGAGCACGTCTGTGTGTGACCTCTGAGCGGACTGTCTCAGTCCACATCCCTTCATTGCGCTCATTGTAGGTTCCAAGCCTAATTTATTCTCTGTTCTCGGTCTCACAGATGCTACATTCTCATGTGATAGCCTCCAAAAACTCAATGAGAACATGTGGTTGATTTTGAATAGAAAGTGCCATTTGAGTCCATAATATACATGTGTGTAAAAATTACTTCAACAATGAAGAGCTAATGCCAATTTTTACTGTGTTATTGTTTTTTTAGTTTTTTTTACACAACTTTGTCAGGACAAAAATCAGTAACTTTAATTTATGCTATTTTAATTTTTTTCCATTGTTCATAATAGTCTGTTCCTACAATTTAGATTTATAAACCAAATATATGGAAAAAGGTTTGGGTTGTGAAATACTATTACAATCTATTGTGTTAAAAAATCATTTGTTCCTATGATTACAATCTATTGTGTTAAAAAATCATTTATGATGGCAGCCATTACAGTCTTCAGTGTCACATGATCCTTCAAAAATCATTCTAATATGCAGTTAAAAATGGCTGTGCTGCTTAATATTTTTGTTGAAACCGTGATATACACCGATCAGGCATAAACATTATGACCTAATATTTTGTTGGCTCCCCTTTTGCTGCCAAAACAGCCCTGACCCGTTGAGGCATGGACTCCACTAGACCCCTGGTGTGCTGTGGTATCTGGCACCAAGATGTTAGCAGCAGATCCTTTAAGTTCTGTAAGTTGTGAGGTGGGGCCTCCGTGGATCGGACTTGTTTGTTCAGCACATCCCACAGATGCTCGATTTGATTGAGAATTTGGAGGCCAAGTCAACACCTCAAAATCGTTTGGGCTCCTCAAAACATTCCTGAACCATTTTTGCTTTGTGGCAGGGCGCATTATCCTGCTGAAAGAAGACATAGCCCCATGGAATACCGTTTCCATGAAAGGGTCTATATAGTCTGCAACAATGTTTAGGTAGGTGGTACGTGTCAAAGTAACATCCACATGGATGGCAGGACCCAAGGTTTTTCTTACACAAACACATCGATTCGCTTCAGAAGGCCTTTATTAACACCCCAGAGCCGCGCGGAGCACGTTATTTGATGGACAGATGCATTTTTTATGGACTTCAAAAACAGAGCAACTATTACTGCTATTATAATGCTTGGATTAGCCAGGACTATATAATAATTGTAATATAACGTCTGAAAGAAAAATGTCATATACACCTAGGATGACTTGAGGGTGAGTAAATCATGGGCTAATTTTCATTTTTGGGTGAACTAACCCTTTAACTTCTTGAGCAATGTTAGCTACAGTAGCTTGACTGTTTGATCAGACCACATTGGCCAGCCTTCGCTCCCCACGTGCATCAGTGAGCCTGGGCCACCCATGAGCCTTTGCCGCCCATGACCCTGTCGCCGGTTCACCACTGTTCCTTCCTTGGACCACTTTTGATAGATACTGACCACTGCAGACTGGGAACACCCACAAAAGCTGCAGTTTTGGAGATGCTCTGACCCAGTCGTCTAGCCATCACAATTTGGCCCTTGTCAAACTCGCTCAAATCCTTACGCTTGCCCATTTTTCCTTCTTCTAACACATCAACTTTGAGGAAAATTTTTTCACTTGCTGCCTAATGTATCCCACCCACTAACAGGTGCCGTGATGAAGAGATAATCAGTGTTATTCACTTCATAATGGTATGCCTGATCGGTGTGTGTATACTGTATATATAGGCTATATATATATATATATATATATGTGTGTGTGTGTATATATATGATTCTGGTGACGAAATTTGCACTGTATACGAGGAAAAAAACTGAAGTATACTTTGGGCTTAACACTTAAACACGTTTGATTATTAAACACGCTTTATTTGTTTGTTTAAAATCCTACTTCCAGAATCAACCCTCTCAGGTAATCTCACTACATTCAATCTGCCTCTTGTTTATTTACCTATTGCGCAACAAACATCTGACATAAGCACTTACAAACTCCCTGAAGAGAATCCAGCCCGTAGGTTAAACCAGTTACTCAACCAGACTGCGAGCAGTCACATTATGTAACTCGCCAGAGGGCAGGGAGAAAGACATTCATTTTAAATACACGCACACACACGCGCGCAGACACACATGCACACACACACACACACGCACGCACGCACACACACATTCTTTATCTATTAGCTGTTGCAAGTAATAAAGTGTGTGCACTATGTGTCAAGTTCAGGTTGCTAGGGCAGGGCTGCAGAAACTCAGAGGAGGCTTGATTTATTGTGCTGAATTATGTGAGACTGGGCTACAACTGGCAGTCTGCCATAGGGGGAGCCCTTGACCTAGAAACTAGGGAACAAAAAAATAAGTAAAAGAAAAGTGAACACAGTGACAGCCACAAAAAATGCTCCATAACCCGTCAGAAGCACCAAAGCTCTGGGAGACAGTACTGTTTATCAGACACTGCTCTTACAGTACATTATGCGGTACAATGTTGATTCACATGCCCTTTGCTTCCTTTGAAATATGTTGTTCAGTGTAGTACACAGATCTGAATTAAAGACCTACTGAGAACACAGACACTCACTCAAGTTTGTTTCCCCCCACATATTAAAGCTCAAACAGCACTTTCCGTAGATGACTGTGGCTAATATGATTCAGGAACTTTAATAACATTTATATAATAATATAATTTTAATAACATTAGCCCTTATCTCCTCATCCTCTCTACAAATTAAACAAATGTATGTGCGTGTGAGTGAGTTATTACCCATAATAAAATAATAAGCCATTGTAAAATAAAAGTATATAAATAATTATATTATAAATAAATAATTACATAATAAACTGATAAAATATAACAATACAATTAATTAAAATGATAAATAATAATAAATAGCCAGTCCATCTTGAACAGTTTTTCATTTTACGTTATATGACATAACATTTTGTAATCTTGGTCCTATCAGTATTAGGATTTCCAAGGATTATTGGATAAACCTTAGCTCTTCTACAGTGGAGTAAAAAAAATACTGTGTAAATTTTAGCGGCATCTAGTGGTGAGGTTGCGAATTGCAACAGCCCACCCCCCCCTTTCGAAGTACATAGAGAAGCTACGCGGCCGACACAGGCTAAAGATGTCGTCTGAGACAGCAGAGAGCTCTAGTGCTCTGTAGAGCAGTTTGTCCATTCAGGGCTACTGTAGAAACATTCCAATGCAAAATGGTGACTTCACTGCAAGGGGACCCGCGGCGTATATAGATAGAAATGGCTCATTCTAAGGTAATAAAAACATAACAGTTCGTTATGTAAGGCTTTTATACAACACTGAAAACATAGTTATGTATATTATATAGCATTTCTGTCAATATATCCTCATAAGTACTACACACTGCACCTTAAGTACTTCAAATTTATTTTGAAACTCTAACTTTGCAGAAGAACATTGTTTTAGTTGTGCTCTTCATAACTGTGCAGATGAATATGACCCTTCACAATAGATAATGAATTCTGTCAGAGAGCTACAGAATGGCAATTTACCTGTTCAATAAAATACCATACTCACCTAGGGCTGGACGATATGGCCAACAAATCATATATCTGTATTGTTTGGTTAAATGGCGATACGGTAGGCTATATCTCTGTATTTTCTACGTTTTTCTATTTGGATAAAAAAATAAGTATTTATTTTAAAAAATATGTATAATAAATAACTTTCACATCCACATTCTATATCCAATGTTGTCCTACAAACAATGTTGATATTGATAGCTATGAAAACAAATATAGTGAATGTATTAAATGTAGGCTATGCAATATGTATATTTTAGTCAGAATTATTCCGCTCTAATTCTATTGTGCGCCGTCTGTTTGGCGCGCATGCGCGTGGCGACGCTCGGCTCGTTCATGGAGGCCTGAATTTTAGCGGAGATTCACTTGCCGAAGGCCCGTCCTCTCCTGACAGCAAAATGGACATATTTGCATGACTTTCTAACATTTACAGACGGAGAATGTACCTGTGAAACGTAAGTTATGCACTGAGGAAAGCACCACATCTCAAATGCATTAAAGAGCGCAAGTCTGTCGGTCAGCACATGTATCTATCAGAGCGTCTGCTAATTTAAACGTGTTAAAGGGATAGTTCACCCAAAAATTAAAATTCTGTCATCATTTACTCACCCTCAAGTTCTTCCAAACCTGTATGAGTTTCTTTGTTCTGCTGAACACAAAATAAGATGTTGAAGAATGTTTGTAACCAAACAGATAGAGCAACTATTGACTACGTTACCATTGTAGCAGAAAAAATATAATGGTAGTCAATGGTTGCTCTATCGGCTTATTCTTCAAAATATCTTATAACTGTAGGGTGAGCAAATTTCAAATTTAATTTTTGGGTGGACTATCCCTCATCTTACCAATTATTTTGAAGCCCTTAAAATAAATTATGCGCCATGTTTAGGACAAATTGGATTATGCACTTTGCATCCTCCTCTATTTTTGCGCTCGTATAAAACTACTGTATATCGATATAAACGGTATTGCCTCAATCCATATTGCTTCTAAAAATATATATCAATATCGTACAAACTCGATATACCGCCCAGCCCTACTCATATTGAGGCAAAAAAACGCCATCTCCGCATGGCTTTTACAACATTTCAAATCCCTTATAGTTCTCGCCATCGCCGAAAAGCCAAGATAATGTTGATTCTCGTTTTGTAACGAGCTTTGTCACATTCTCTATTTGCCAGTAGACTCTCCTCTGTTCTGCGCTTTTTTTTAACTGGGTGATTCCCTGGAGGTTGAAGATTTACCGGCTTCATGACAACCTTTCTTGCTCATTGTGACAACTAACCTATGCCACTCCCACACCACACACACGTCAAAGTAGCCGGAGAAACGTTTCTCTATTTACGGATATGATGAGACACGCATGGGCGAGTGAGGTATGTATGCAATTTCCCGCCAAAAACATCCTGTCAGGTCTAAAATAGAAACAATTAGAATTGGCTTACCGTAGTGAATCATGGTAAGACAAAAACATGTTTTGAAAGAAGGATTGATGATGTTTTGTCTCATTATGTAAATTATGTTCATTTTGAACAAAAAAAGTTACATAGTGTACCTTTTAATGGATATAAAATGTGTTGTTCCAAATGTGTCTCTTCTGAGACAGGTATCTGTTTACACAGCGTCATTATGAATCTGCTTCTTTTTCACAGAGAACTCTGCGGTCACAAGGGAGTTACGCACTCATACCTGTACACGCTTCAGTGATGCTAACATCAAAGGATGGATTGAAGTCATCAGGTCTATGTGCCATTCCATCACTAATAGAAATGAAAGATTAAGGTGAAAAAATGTGATGCTGCGATAGATAGACTCTCGCGTTTTCACAGTGTACGTTCTCTCAGTCAGTTAGTCATCTCTCTGTAGATCTGCTGCTAATTAGCAATCAGCTCATGAAAAAAAGAGAAATCTGAAAAGAAAGAAGATGCTGAGTTTCTGATGATGCTGTGTTTGTCTGTCCTTGTTCTAGCAATGACTAAGCTCTTCCATGACATGTGAAATCAATTTGACTGGCATTTATTTTGTGCAGTTACACATCAGGGACACCGTCTGTCCACAGTGATGTTTAGTAGACGACTGGTGATAGAACACTTGTACTTTGTATTAAAAGGATAGTTCATATTAGGGATAAAATATTTTCATGTACTCACCCTCATGTTGCTCCAAACCTGCAGGAATGTTTCTTCTTCCGCTGAACACAAAAGAAGATACAAGTGTCTTAGTGTTTTTTTTTTTAAACATACATTGCAAGTCAAAGAGGTCAAGTGTGGATTTGAACCATGGGTCCATACTGTATAATGCTTTGTAATATTTTCCCCTTTGTGTGTAATGTATCTGTTTGTGCATGTATAAGATCTGCAAAATTGCAGACACACTGGGTCACTCCGGGCTTTTAGGAAGGAAGGGCTTTGAAGAAATCAGCGCATTTTAGACAGACTTGGAATCGAGGTACCTACTGCAATAATGTACAGTAGCTATGTGAAAAATAACTTTTGCACATTAAAGCATGTTAACCTATTCTATTACACCCAATAAACAAACAAAGAATAACTTTTAAAATAGCATCATATGACCCCTTGATGTCAGAGTGTGACCCCCCCATCATATGACCCCTCGATGTTAGAGTGGGTAATAATAGTAATACTGCAGTGATTCTCAAACATTTATGACTCCACTGTGATAAATATTTGTCCATTTATGACTCCACAAACACTTTGACACTCCATTGTCAGACAATATTTTGACCCCCCCCCCCCTCAAGATATTCCTGATACTCCTGCTATAAATTTTGAATTTACAGAAACTAGCATTGCCAATATATATAAATTTAATTATAAATAATTAAAATAATTAAATTCCATAATCCTGATAACTGAATGTTCTTCATGCTTTACACTTTTTAATTACCAATTTTAATTTAACTTTTCTACATTTCTACCTGATAATAAAAACAAACTTTTTCATGCTTCATATTTTGAAGAATGTCGGTAACCAAATATTTAATGATCCCCATTGACTTCCATTGTATTTTTTTTCCCCAGACTATGGAAGTCAATGGGGTCCTTCAACTATTAGATTTTACCCATATTCTAAAATATGAACTAAAATAAGAAATATGATTTCAACTTACGCCTTGATTTTGAGCTGTTTTAGATTATTTTAAATGGGGGATGAATTGAGAAATCAACTTTCCCTTGAGCCTTTGATTTATAAAAGTTAATCGTGATATAAGAATATCCTGTAAGTTTCAGAGCTGAAAACATCCTTGTTAGTCAAAGAAAAGCTTTTATTGACACCAGGCCCAGAAAACGAGATATCTCAGAATATGTCGACCGCTGACGTAATAGAATGCAGAAGCACCGCCTCAAGCCCGCCCACCGTCTCGTGGAGCTAAACGGATCGCGCTACCGAGCAATAAACATGCCGGTTCCAGCTCACGTGCGTAAGACATTGCGCGTTTGTTCGCTTCATTTCACCGCAGAATCGATTGTAAAAAAGATAGAGGTTGAGATTGGATTTGCAGACATATTGAGATTAAAACACAATGCTGTGCCTTCTATATTGGATCCAACAGGAATCGTGCAACACACTTATGTGAGTAAAACATGTTTTGTTTATATGTGTTAGTATTGCATTGTTACAGATCGTTTGATATCTATTGATTACATACCTTAGCACACTGTCACAGGCTGGAGAAGGTGTTATTGGTTCATTCGTGATCAGACTCGGACTTGTAACGCCAGTGCTCACAAAGGCCAACGTCCCGGGGCTATGTGTTTTTCAGACGGGCTACCAAAACATATCACCGGCCTGCCGACGGGCTATCTTTAATAGTGAAATAACATTCCTTTCTTGCGTGCGTGTGTGTATGCGTGCATGCGCATGCGCGTGTGTACGGGTCACGGTTATTCACCGATCGGGCGGGCCAAGTAATACAAAAATAACATTCCAATCAATCGCGGGTGAATGAGAGATGATTCATTGTGTTTGTTTGATAAAGATATTTCGCGAGTCCTGTGAGCGTTTCCCCAGACGCTTTCAAAACAATCCCCACATGTACTGAGGGAGCTGAAGCTCATTAAATATGCAAATCTTATCCAATTCTAGCCGTGGGCGTTTATTCCAAGTCTTCAGTGCGGCACGCCCATCAAAACTGAGTGTTTTTCAGAGAGCCTCAAAACCATGGCAGAAAATAGCTTATTACTTATTCATTATGATGTTTTTGAATGTAAAAAACACACAAACGTCATAAGTTGACCCCAGACAACAGTATACAAAAATAAAAAAGCCAGTTCATGACACCTTTAAACCTATATTATTTAAGTAATCTTGCAGTCTGCTATGACCTTCTATGGCTCATTTCCACTGAGCGGTACGGTTCAGTACGGTACGAAATGTTTTCATTGTCAGAAGTTGTGAATGGTACCCTAATTCCTAACCATACCGTACCACTTTTTTGGCACCCTTCTGTTGGGGTACCTAGTACAGTAGTCCGGTACTAAAGGGTGGAGACAGAGAATCATCACTTGCGCATTGCTTTTTCGGCTGTGGTTCTCCTTGCAGCCTTGGCTCAAACAAAGCGTGTCTTCTTCTTGTGACAAACAGCCACATGCCGAGAAGCAAGAACAAGATCTGCTGTATGTCGTCCATTGTTGATTACTGTGTTTCTTTCTTCTTCACGTGAGAATGATGTTGATCACTACACCACGCCTATCATAAGCGTACTGTTGGTGGTGGAAATCGTACTGAATCCCGAATTGTACTGTACTGAACTGTACCGCACTGCTTGGTGGAAATGAGCCACTATAGTGAGTCCCGGCCCCTTGGTTGGGAACCTCTGATCTACAGACACATTAACTCTGAATTTATAACTGATTCCAGGATATCAGTAATTTGTGCCATGTGATGCATGTATGCATCTTGCTTATCCCTTGAAATTCCCACCAGTACACATGAGTTCAGCACATAGACCCCATTGACTCGCTTCCACCTCTGGTCCACCGCAGTTTACAGCAGCCGCTGCGAAAGTTGATTCCCATTTTGTTCGCTGCCTGCTGCTGTTTCTCTCATCCATAATTCAGCCACCCCTAGATCGACCCCTCTTTTACAGGAACACACTCTGCATGGTGTAGCGTGCTGATGTCACTGCGTGTATGCATGTGTGTGTGAGCGAGTAAGTGACAGGGGGTTAATGTATCTTCAGGGCTGCTCTCTCCAAATGTCAATATTTAACCAATGGCTTTCTCTCTCACTCCCTCAGCTTTTTACTCACTTTTTCTGGCTTTTTCTCATGTTCCGAGCACAAGCGTATAACTGAGCCATCTGAGATTAAAGTTAGCATACAGTCAGAACTGATCCCTGGTAATACAGTGTATGAATTATCAGTGCAATATGTAGTAACATCCTCTGCCTCTATAATGATTTTCCTTTACAGTTGATGTCACCAAGCCCTATTATCCAAATAGATAATGTTAGCCGATATTTTTGGATTCCTGTGCAAATTAAGGGTACGTTTACGTGACAACAATGTACTACATTTTTTTTTTAATTTTCCTTTGCATTTCTTACATACTGACGACACCATTGTCAAAATTATATGCGAAAATGACTAAAAATCCTGTATTATGCATGCCAGGCCAGTAGTTGATGATGTCACTTTGAAACACTAAAGACTGAACACGTAATACACGTAATTTCGTTTTCAGCAGCACATTCATGCTGGCGGGGGACGTGTCTGAAGCTTGGTGTTGACGCGACCGTCATAATGACAACAGCCAATCACATTACTTTTCCGGTGTTGCATGAACACAATTGGCTAGCATCTGCAGTAGGGTATTTGCATAGGTGATCTGATTGGCTGACGCCTGCGTTGGCGTTTGAAAAGTTGAAAATTGTTCAACTTCTGCAGCAAGCAACACCAGTGACGTGACGCAACAGAACCCACAATTCAGTTCAGCAACACATGACGTCAGCCATTTAAAGTAAATGAGAAGCGTTACTGCTGACGCACTGTGTGAATGCACTGTCAGATCATCTACCCAATCAGCACGAGAGGAGGCTTATATATAGAGCCGACTCTGTTGCACGACAGTTTTTCTAGCATGCCTCCTACACACAACCCAACTCCTCACAATCGATTATTCCTATCCCAGCCAGGGATTGCAGGGAGTGCTCTGGGTTCAGTACAAATTCCAAGCTCGGAGTCCTCTCCTTAGGCAACACGCCAAATATGCAGATATTATATACTATATCAGATTTTATATATCTGTCGTCTAAACGGCCCCTAATGGGATATGGTCTCAGCCTCAGAAGTGGCGCCCTTGGACCACTCACAGTAGGGTTTGACACAATTCAGAATTTAAGAACTAGCTCCCATTTAATTCATAAATGTGAATTTTAATTGAATTTGCCACACCAAGAAGCAGTTTTTTTTTTTTTTTTCAAACAAGGCTGCAAAGCCAACATGCAAAGTTTGACTTGACTAAAAAATCACTTGTTGTGGTTATATGAATCTCTGAATTGTTATATGAATTGATAGCCTAGAAATCTAGACGCACCCTAGTGGCAGAAAATATAATTTGCAGTCAATGTGTCGGTGGGCGGGCTTAATATAATGACGGCAGAGTTGCGGCGGTTCCGCTTGCTACTTGTAAACAAAGAAGCTGGCGAACCGCGGCCTTTCAAATCGGCTTTGGCCGTGACTCTGGAAGCCGAAGCTTTTCTTTCAGAAAAAAAAAAAGAACGGCACTGAAGTCATTCTTAAATGACTGGATACGGCAAAAGTTGATTAATCTATCAACTAGCTCCGCTTCACCTTCTTCATTGCTCTGGTTGGTTGTAGCGCTATCCTATTGGGTGCAGAGGGAATTTGAAAGACTACCGTTTATCCCGCCCCTCGGATTGAGCCCTGCCAATGGTGTGTTCCCAGACCCAACATCTTGATGTTGGTCTGGCTTGTCAGGCTAATGAATTGATTCCTTAACCCTGTTAAGCCTGACATATGAAATAATTTCATACAAATCTAATTTAAAAGCTTTTATGGCTCATGATATAGAATATGGAGCTCACACTAAAGGAGTACAAAACTCATTTCAGACTATTCAGAGGGTCAAATTGAGCAAAAAAATTAAGTTTGGTGCAGATGTTGTTATTTATATGGCCAAAAGTAAGATAAAATTCTGATTAAAATGCTTGTATAAAATATCAGTTGTCACACTATATCTCACAATAAAATGTCTTGTTGGTAAGATTTAAATGCTTATAGTTTTATAATCAAAGCTCTGTCATTTTTACTGTGAGCGGCAAAACATATAATGCAATGCAATATATTGATTATTATTGAGATGCAAATAAACATTCCTATATTCCATGTTTGGTGCTTCAGTCCAGTAAGTGTTTATCTTGAAATGTTACTAACAATAGAAAAGATATTCTTGTGTTTATTTTATAGAAATCAGTAAAGATTTCACAGCAAAAAGACATGTACCACAACCTGAAGGAGGACTAAAAGGTCTTTTACTTGCAAAAAAAAAAAAGTATGAACTATCAATCCGAGAGCAGAGAGGCATACAACAGGTTCATCAAAGTTTTGATCATGTTGATCATTTAGAGGCCTCAGAATTTTGTGTATCAAATATGATACGCTTTATATGGGTTGAACTAAAATTGCAACTGCATTGTACTGGATACAAATCAACATAATGAGAAATGGTACAATTGAACTTCAAGCTCTAACTAATTATTACTAAATCAGAAGTACACTTCACTTCTGCTTCTGGAAATATAGATCCTGAAGATACATCAGTTTTATCTCTCTAATGACCCATTGATTTGAGCACTGTTGGAATGGCAAGGTTTCTCAGCCAGCCTAATTTCCATGTGCATTTGCTTTTGGGGGCATTTACCATCCATCTGAAGAGCCCCTCAGAGTCTCAAAGGAGAGAGAAAGCTCCAAAGGGGGTTTATAGTCTGTAGCTCCTGGGTTTCTCTCTGTTATTCCCTCCTTGAGTTGCTGAATGTGGTATGATAAGTGGAAGATGAGTTACCTTTGATCTGTTTGGTTATGCATTATTCAGATGTTGTCGCTGGCTTGCTCTATCTGGCTCTGTGACTGAGAGGGGCAAGATTTCTCCCTGACTCGGCATGATCTCATGGATTTTCCAACCACTAATTAAGGCTACATTTTCTGAAGATCACATTAGGCATACAAAGATTAGCATTAATTGTTCTCTATCAAACATGTTGATTAAATTGTGTGGTAAATAGCATGATAATAGCACTCTTCATGTCTAATCTGGGAACTATTTCTTGTAGCTGCTTCAGAACCATGTGCAGCTTCAAATTCATGGCATCCAAAAGCCCCAGATAACTGAACGTATGTTCCATGACAAACCGTACAACTCTACGCCACATGGAATGCTGAGAATGAAAGGGATGTTAAATGCTAATGTGAAACAGCATACCATGCTGAGGTTTACACTACACTGTCATCTGATAAATATCCGCTGGAGAATTACCGGCTTTGTCTGTGCCTGCCTGCCTGCTCATGTCACACCAGTGACTGAATACCTCATATATCAGTTGTACTAGGCAGTGATTCCCAACCATCAATTTTGCTTTGTTAACTATGACTTTAAAATAAACACAGATGTAAAAAACACGTGCATGTACTGTAAATACACTAAGGAATGTTTCACATTGATATTGAATGATTTCTGAAGGATCATGTGTGTCACGGTTTGTTTCATGTTCTTATTTTGTCATGTTCACTGTCATGTGATTCCCATGCCTTCATGTGATCTTGTGTCATGTTGTCATTGGTTCAGTTAGGCTCTGTCCCAAATGGCACACTTCATGTGCACTTTCAGTCTTGTGGACTTACAATGGCCACTGCGTGCGCGTGTCCGTTGCGTTCACGAGACCGCAGGGTGTCCCATTTGTCATTTTAGGTCTCAGAAGGGTGCTTGCGAGCGCCACCTTTGAGGTCGAAATGCACCCTCGATGCACACTTCTGCCAAGCCCGCACTGGTGCGGATTACGCAGCAGACTTCTTCCCGGCAGTCAAAGTGGCATTACGTTGTGAAAGTGCGGACTCAGAGGAAGACCGTGAGGGTTTAGGGTGCCATTTGGGACTGGGCCTTAGTCTTGGTTCAGTTAGTTCATTGTCTTGATTGTTCACAGGTGTCCCTTGTCTTACTCATTAGCCCTTGTGTATTTAAGCCCTCATGTTTGCCATGTGTCCTTGTAGAGTATTGAATGTTTGTGTAACCCGCTGTTTGGTGAGTGTCAAGTCTGTTCGAGTCGAGTCTGTTCGAGTCGAGTCTGTTCGAGTCGAGTCTGTTCGAGTCGAGTCTTTGTTTAGTTTGGTTTTATGTTAGTTATTATTTAAAAAAACTGCACTTGGGTTCTGCAACTTGCCTCCAGTGGAGTGTTACAATGACACTGAAGACTGTAATAATCTTTGCTGAAAATTCAGCGTTACTGTAACATCACAGGAATAGATTATACTTTAAAAGAAATCCGTTACTTTAGTACAATATTACATTATTATTATATATATCTCATGATTTTAACACAACATTAAGTCATTAGCCTAGAAATCTAGATGCACCCTAGCGGCAGCAAATATAATTTGCAGCCAGGGCGTCTAGCAACTCTCCGTTGGCTTGAGAGCTGGAAAAACCAAACTCTAGTCAGGCCAGTCACATCGTGTATAGAGTCGGTGGGCGGGCTTAACATAATGACGGCAGAGTTGAGGGCGGTTCCGCGTGCTACTTGTAAACAAAGAAGCTGGCGAACTGCGGTCTTTCGAGACGGCTTTGGCCGTGACTCTGGAAGACGAAGCTTTTCTTTGAGTAAAAGAACAAAGAACGTCACTGAAGTCATTCTTAAAAAAGGAAGATGTGTTCTGAAATTTGCCGACCGGATATGGCAAAATGGCTCCGCTTCACCTTCTTCGTTGCTCTGGTTGGTTGTAGCCCTATCCTATTGCGTGCAGAGGGAATTTGAAAGACAACCGTTTATCCCGCCCCTCGGATTGAGCCCTGCTAATGGTGAGTTCCCAGACCCATCTTGATGTGGGTCTGGCATGTCAGGCTATTAAGTCATTGCAACCAACGCAAATATCTGTTGGAACCCCTAGCACAACTAAAGACATTATACACACACAAAAACAGTTTAGGAATATGTAATGACAGAACTTAGGCTATGTTTTGTTTTTTTTGTTTTAACTGCATCTGGAAAGTATTCAAATCGCTTAACTTTTTCCACATTTTGTTATGTTACAGCCTTAAGGCCTGTTCAGACCGGGACGATTTTCGTGCGCATTTATCGCCGACGTTTATCGCCTCGTGACTAAACAATGGGCACCAATGTGAATGTGCACACCGATGCGCAAAACGGCTGGCGTAAAAGCGTAATAAATAAAAAAAACGCCTCTGGTTCATTTTTTTTTGACGCGACGCGTTAACTGGCCGACCAATGAGATCAGCGCTTTTGTTCACGTGGCTGGAGCTGCTGAAGTGACAGTAAAACATGACTTGGTGGCGCTCAAGCACAAAATCTTGTGGTCTTGCCGAGCACACATTGATACGACGAAGAAGTAGTAAGTAGACAAAGAAGAAGATGGGCTGCTAATGCTGCTTGCCAGTTAGCAAAAAGTGTGTGAATGGTTTTGGCAAGCACGTAAATACTGTCTCTCTTCTTCTTCTGTGTGACAAGCGAGTGTCAGAAGCGTAAAGTGCCGCAGCACCACCTTGTGTACCGGGAGCGCTATCTACTGAATGTGCACGTTCACTCGGCAGTGAAACCAGTGAAAATCGCTTGGGTGTGAACACTCAAGACGCGCCAAAAAACATCACGAAAAACGCTGCCGATAAGCGTGCGCGATATTCGTCCCGGTGTGTACAGGCCTTTATTCCAAAATGGATTCAATTAATTATTTTCAGCCTTTGCCATGCCACTTAAAATTGAGCTCAGGTGCATCCTGTTTCCACCGATCATCCTTGTGATGTGTCTACAACTTGACTGGAGTCCACCTGTGGTAAATTCAGTTGATTAGACATTATTTGGAAAGGCACACGTCTGTCTATATACGGTCATACAGTTAACAGTGCATGTCACAGCACAAACCAAGCCATGAAGTCCAAGGAATTGTCTGTAGACCTACTAGACAGGATTGTATCGAGGCACAGATCTGGGGAAGGGTACAGAAACATTTCTGCAGCATTGAAGGTTCCAATGAGCACAGTGGCCTCCATCATTTGTAAATGGAAGAAGTTTGGAACCAACAGGACTCTTCCTAGAGCTGGCCGCCTGGCCAAACTGAGCGATCGGGGGAGAAGTACCCTAGTCAGGGAGGTGACCAAGAACCCGATGGTCAGAGATCCAGCGTTTCTCTGTTGAGAGAGGAGAACCTTCCAGAAGAACAACTATCTCTGCAGCAAACAGGCATGTGAGGTAGAGTGGCCAGACGGAAGCCACTCCTCAGTAAAAGGCACATGACAGACCGCCTGGAGTTTGCCAAAAGGCACCTGAAGGACTCTCAGAACACGAGAAACAAAATGATCTGGTCTGATGAAACAAAGATTGAACTCTTATGCCTGAATGTTAAGCGTCTTGTCTGGAGGAAACAAGGCACCGCTCATCACCTGGCCAATACAATCCCTACAGGGGAAGCATGGTGGTGGCAGCATCATGCTGTGGGGATGTTTTTCAGGGGCAGGAACTGGGAGATTAGTCAGGATCGAGGGAAAGATTAATGCAGCAATTTACAGAGACATCCTTGATAAAAACCTGCTCCAGAGCACTCTGGACCTCAGACTGGGAGGTGAAGCTTCATCTTCCAACAGGACAACGAACCTAAGCACACAGCCAAGATAACAAAGGAGTGGCTATGGGACAACTCTGTGAATGTCCTTGAGTGGTCCAGCCAGAGCCCAGACTTGAACCCGATTGAACATCTGAGATCTGAAAATGGCTGTACAATGACGCTTCCCATCCAACCTGATGGAGCTTGAGAGGTCCTGCAAAGGAGAAACTGCCCAAAAATAGGTGTGTCAAGCTTATAGCATCATACTCAATAAGACTTGAGGCTGTAATTGGTGGCAAAGGTGCTTCAACAAAGTATTGAGCAAAGGCTGTGAATACGTACATGTGATTTTTAAAAATAATTTTGCAAAGATTTCAAACAAATTTCTTTCACGTTATCATTATGGGGTATTGTTTGTAGAATTTTGAGGAAAATAATGATTTTAATCAATTTTTGGAAAAACGCTGTAACAAAAAAAGTGAATCGCTGTGAATACTTTCCGGATGCACTGTATGTATAAAAAGTGTTACGATTTTTTGTGTGTGTTCATCCTCAGATAAAACATGACTTCTTTCCAGTCGCGGGCATCTAGTTGCAGTCTTGTAATCTAACTTTTTTGATGAATGAATTTGTGGTTACTTTAAAGAAGCTTAATTACAACACACTGGTCCAGCTGACCAATCACAGCACATTGCACTTTTCAACAGGAGGGGCTTCATAGAGACGGTAAATAAAAAGACAAGGAAGAGAGGTGCTGCAATAATGTAAAATAAAAAAATTAAGTTTTTTGAACCTATTATAGTAGACCCCAAAAACAAAAGTACAATAATATGGTCTCTTTAAAAAAAAAAAAACCTTTTGAAACATTCTACGTATAGGCCTTTAAAAGGACCCCCCCCCCAAAAAAAACAAACAAACAAACAAACATATAAAGACATTACACAGATGATTCTGTAACAGTTCTCTTCTCCCTCACACTTCTAAACAAAAGTAGGCCTACATCCCTCTTATTTTTATTCAGTTAAAAATTCAGTTATAATAGATTCTATATTTATCGAACTGCTGGGAAACACTGCATGATAACATCTGCATGTGTAGACCACCCTATATGGCATAAATATGAACTTGAAAAATGTATTACAATCATAAACGGATGTCATAATACAGTGTCAAGATAGCTATAAACACACAACTAAATCCGCACAATAAAATATAAATTGAAAACTCTTAAGCTGTTTTTTTTTGTTGTATAATTTAAATAACAGTTGTTTATATAGGCGGACCAAGCGTTTATACTAAAGATCAGAGGAGAGAGTGTTCTGGCTGTAGATGTAAGAATATTTCTCTAGATAAATCCCTTAGCACTCTTTATTTGTTGAGTTCATTTAAGTGTAAAATAAACTTCGAGACGAGTGTGCAATAGCAAACACCCACACATGCATTTGTTCTCATGTCTAAATGCACAAGTAGAACACGTACAGAGATCATCCACACAGATGTTCTCTCCTGTCCAGCACATATTGAAACATGTATGCACAGAGGTTGGATTTAGTGATGCATTATCCACTATCACAACAAGGCAATCTCGCATTCAATAAATTATTATTACAGTGGAAACTCATAAGGAGCTCAGAGAGAGCTAGAGAGTGAGGGCTGATAAGGGAACATTTTCCCTGTCAAGTTTGTACAACAGATGAATCTAATTTAGAGAGACTTGTGTGGGCAGTTTCTGTTTGCTAAAAGCTCAAGCTGAACGTCTTCTAATATAAAGTTATTTCAACATGCAGCAGAAAAATGAGTTTCAGCCAAGTCAATCAATCACTGTTTTTATGTTATATTATTATTATGAGTAATAACTGATGTTTGCTATGCAAGCGTTGTTTGCCAAAGTATGAGAAATAGCTTTTTTTCATACTTTGGGTTAGTAAAAAAGAAAAACCCCTAATCCTAAGTATTGAACTTGGTATTAAAGTCATACTGTACCTTTTTTATTTTTATTGTTACAGACGTGTTTAATGTGTGCCGTTACTTTGGGGTCAATATCGTTTTGTCCGAAACTATTTTTTTTACATAAAACTGTCTTGAATACACCTATTCTATAATGAGACCGTTTTTACTTTACAAATTAATATTTAATGTGATGTTTTTTTGTGGAATATTTTAAAATAACAAGGTGATACAACTGATAACTTAAACAAAAAAAAGCGTCATTTAAAATAATTATATTCTTTTGGTCTCAGACGTGAAAATATTTATATATAAATAGGCCTATTTGAAAAAAGTAATGTGCATGGTGCAACTCCTCAAAAACTGATATTTATGAATGAATAGTTCATGAAAAACCTTTAAAAAAAATATTTAAAAGTGAAAAAAAAAAGTATTATGTATTCAAGGCTTAAGGCAAATATATTATGTTATAATTCAAAACCATTGGAAATGAGCATGAATACAAAGAGTACATCTCTACGAAAAAGATTTTTAAAATATTATTTCTTTGCTGGAACACTTTTATTTCTCATTGACCCACCGCTCACATTTCGCAATATATATATATTTTTTAAATGCTACAGTTAGAAAATCACTTATTTCATAGACCTTGCTTGACAATATAGCTCTTTCTGTGACCAGTAGAGGGCAGACGTCTTGCTGAAACCCATTTAGAAACAACCCTTTTCCATTTCCCATAGTCGGCACACATTTTTCCTCAGACAACCCAAACTCTATTCAACTTCAAGACAGCTCTGGCTGCGACAATAGAGCAGAAATATGGTATGGGAATCAACACGTCCTTCCATCATAGTGAATACAACTTGACAAGATGCCTACCGAGCGTGACTGTGCTTGCAGGCAGAGAGCGGACTGGCATAAAGTGCGTGGCTGATATACAGATGAACATCTGACATGCCAGGGGAAGGAGGAGTGCTGTGCATGCTGTGTTGTGGATTTGACAGGCAGATAGTCTCAGTGTTTGGGTGTGGTGCGAAAACAGGTACAGACAACTCAGTCTGTCGGTATTCAGAGAAAGTGAAATGTTAAAATGCCACTGCTACTCCATCATTTTCATACTGAATAAGGCTGCATGTTTTTTTTGGCAGGCGATGTATGATTGTGTGATCTAGCATGTGGATGTGGGTTGGAGAAGTAGTGGCTGATCATTAGGGCACTAAGTGTAAACAGCAGCAGGCCCACAGGGAAAGGCCTAAACGTGCCCTCCTCGCAGAAGATCAATAGCCCATCCACAGAGAGCGGCCTTGCCACTCACTCATGCACACATAAACATATACGCTCTTATCCTCAGTCTTTGGCCCTGTCCCAAATGGCACACTTCATATGCACTTACGGTCTTGGACTTTCATTGGCCACCGCGTGCACATGTCTGAGATTTTAAAGCCCAAAAAAGTGCATCTATCCATCATAAAAGTAATCCATTCAGCTCCAGGGGGTTAATAAAGGCCTTCTGAAGCAAAGTGATGCATTTGTGTAAGAAAAATATCCATATTTATAAACTGTAATCATTAGCTACCGGCAGTGTTGGGGGTAACGCATTACAAGTAACTTGAGTTACGTAATAATATTACTTTTTCAAGTAAATTGTAAAGTAACGCATTACTTTTCAAATTTACAACAAAATATCTGAGTTACTTTTTCAAAAAAGTAACGCGTTACTTTTTCACATTTATTTGACTGACAGCTCTCCTGCCCCCATGTTGAGAAAAATAAGTGCAGAGGCGTGTGTGTGAACATAATGGTTATTGTAGTTCTAGACTAAATTTGAGCATTTACTCATCTTACACAATAAAGATTCTGTACTCCTCAAAATGAATAAAATCAGTCACATGCAAAATCAGAGTACTCAAACCTCAAATATATATATGTTAAATAAAACACATATTTTTTATGCATTTAATCTACCTTTATTGACCAATGTCGTGCTGCTGACCTTTGATGATTCAGTTAAGCCATGAGCAAAAATTACTAGATTTTTTGTTTTTATTGGTAAAACGTTTTTCTCCTGCGTCCTATTCTTCCATTATCCAGAATGGCAGCACATTTTTACCTCAGCCTGAGGCCTATTATTTCAATTTTGGTATGAAGAGGTCTTTACATTTGCACAAAAAAGGACTTTTTTTGCTATTAAAAAACAAAACAAAAAAGCAAGCCCAGCCCAGGTGAGAAAAAGTAACGCAAAAGTAACGTAACGCATTACTTTTCTTAAAAAGTAACTAAGTAACTCAATTAGTTACTTTTTAAGGGAGTAACGCAATATTGTAATGCATTACTTTTCAAAGTAACTTTCCCCAACACTGGCTACCGGTTCATGAGAGAGCCGAGTTCCGGCGTATGATGTAGGCTCTCGCAGTTCAAACAAATAGGGCAGGACAACAAACTCAAGTTCCTCCGACATTTCTCTTTAAAAATTCTCGGTTTAGACTTCTAATTCGTGACCGGATTCGTGATTCGTTAATATATCATGTGCCGGGTCAGAGTTCACTCTTCGGACGGAACTAGACTCACGTATGAAAGCTAGTGATTCTAGTTTATGAAGTTATAAATATGGATATTTTTCTTACAAAAATGCATCGCTTTGCTTCAGAAGGCCTTTATTAACCCCTTGGAGTTGTATGGATTACTTTTATGATGGATGGATGCACTTTTTTGGGCTTCAAAATCTCATTTACTATTCACTCCCATTATAAAGCTTGGAAGAGACAGGATATTTTTTTTTATACAACTCTGATTTTGTTTGCCTGAAAGAAGACGGTATACTTCAATTTCCGCATTTGGGCGCGCCTCTCGTGATATCGTGCTTTCAAAGTATACTCAACCGCGGATGGCCGGGTTCGACACATGTGCAGTAAAAAAAATGTATACTCTACCAGACAAAGTATACTTTGGGCTTCAGGGTTCCTTTTGGGACAGGGCCTTTGAGATCCATCACCAGTATTTTACCATCAGTTTTTAATGTACTTAATGTCATTTTGTGATAATGCACCATTTTTCTAGTTCATTTCAGTGCTTCAGAGACGATTATCAGTAAATAACCACATAAGTTTCAGTCTGTTCCTCTCTCAAATTGAATTGATAAACCCAGTTCACTTTCATTATACTGAAAAGAGCATTCATCATATTCTTCAGAAAATTACCTTTTGTGTTTCACAGAAGAAAGAAAATCATATTGGTTTGTTACATATGATATGTCCGAGTTATCTGTCCCTCTCTTTTTTGATAATGAGCACTGTTGTAATTCCTAAAGATCTGATTGTCATGGCAATGTTCTCAAATGTTGTATTTATAGGTTTTGAACATGCAAAACTTCTTGACCAAATGCTGTGCGCTGAAACTCTTATATTATAAATAATAGTGTTGATATGCTGATGTATTCCAGGGTGGAGGATGGGTATGTTATAGTCTCCATAGAAACACAGGCGCAAACTCTTCTGGAAAGTCCCTTCCCAAACGCTGACCACAATGTGTCTGTGTATGTGAGTGCATGCATTTAACATTTAGTCTAATTCTATTCACCTCCATAATGGGGTTTAAATTGCAAGAGTACATTTTCAAAGAAAATATTATAGACTACCATTGTTACTTAAACAGGTATGTCTTAGCAAAATGAACAACAATCATGCATAACTCATGAAAATGGTGTTTTCTGGTTGAAACAGAATGTTCTACTCAAGCAGAACAGATAATTAGTTTAATATGGCTATTTACATGAGTATTTCCACGGGCTCGGCCATTCCAAACATAGAGTGTAAAAAAGATGGACGACACACCTTCACTCTCTTGTAGAAAAGCTGCCAATGTCCCAATATGGCTGGAGTCTGTGCAGTAGTGAGCCCTGTCCACGGTCCCGCAGACTCCATTAGTACACTTTACTGCATAACTCATTATGTCGGTGTGAAATAAACCTTTATGGAAATGTAGAAACTAAAGTTGAAGCTCCAATCTCCTAACGAAAATCCTGAAAAAAGTTGTTGGTTCCTCAGTGACTACTTCGCTCAGAGAAACTGTCTCAGTTGTCGATCATGACGTCACGTTTTTATAGCATCAAATAACTAAAACCAAACTAAAAACCTAACAAAAAATTTATTTGAAGTGTAATTTGATTGTTTCGTTTGTCTCACGTCCCATTCGATTGCATGGAGAGGGAGGGGTTTATGAGCTATACTGCATCCAGCCACCTGGGGGCGATCAAAACGTTTTGACTTCACTTTTCTGGACTTGTGTGGCACACTTGATTTCAACTTGAACGTGCAAGGCTTCCAGTGTCAGCTGCTTCCAGATATTTTTGCAGTTATTTAGTCTCTTGATGTTGTAAACTGGAATTTGTTTTAATTTATTATCGTAATCAAAACACTGGTTAGTGGCAAAATAGTGTTATCGTTTACTACACTTTAAGTATTTAGCTGCTAATGAATCGGAAGTCCTGCGCATTCACAGGAAATAGCTTACTTCTGCATTTTAAATCTATGAATCACCCTAACCTTAAAGTCACCATAAAATCAAAATGGTCAATTCTTGTTTTTTTTATTTTATGGAATATTGCAGTATTTATTTAAAATGATATTATCCATGCATTCCATTTTCTTAAATCCATGTTCCCTCGTAATCTTTAAAGGGGAGGGTGAAACACTCAGTTTCAGTCAATCTCATGTAAATCTTGAGGACCTATAGAGTAGTATTCCTTCATATCTCCGAAAAGTCTTTAGTTTTATCATATTTATAAAAGAAAGATACGCTGTACAGAGTCTTTTCCGAACAAAACAGAGCGGGAGGAGTTTATGAGGACATAAACCAGGTTTATAAGGACTTAAAGTTAGCAGTAGCAAGCGGAACAGTTTTGCACGTCGTGTTGTTTACTTGAGGTGCACTTACACGCCGATAGTTAACAACACAAAGACATTTGAAGCAGTTTTACTCACCGCCTTCTTCTAACGCACGACCGTGAACCTTAATCGCTGGGACCGCTCCATCTTTCAGCATTAGACAAGCTACAAATCCGGAGTTGAACGGGCCTTGTTTATAAAACGATAGTCGCCGAAATGCAGGGAACAAACAAAAACACTTGCACAACTCTGTTGCTGCTCCGGAAAAACAAACTCAATCCACTGTCCCATTAACGCTGGGTTCTTTGGGAAGCTGTACAGGGTTGTCTTGGCCTGACAACCAAAAACACACATCTTTGGTGACATTGTTGATTTCGTGAAGTCCTGTGACTGCAGCGCAGCCGGCTTCCCTAAAGCTGAGCAAAGCGCGTTAATGGGCGTGCATTTGCTCTCTCGCTCTGGTCGCGCGCGCGCCGTTCTGGGAGAAGAGCCCGTACAAGGACATTCCTCCCTTGTTGACGTCACGCAGACCCATACTCTTAAAAAACTTTCCGAAACTTGTGAGAAACGATCCAATCAATTCCTGATGGATAAAATCAAGTCCTACCCTACATTTTTTTTTCTTGTTCGAAAAGCCGTTTCATTCGGATATTACAATAGGGAAGAAAAGACTATCGCAACTTCCATTTACTGCCAACTTAAATGGTAATTGGCTATAGCTTCGGTAGCACGTTATGAAAGATTGCCTATTACCGTTTGTTGTGATCAGATGCATTCATGATATTTCTGAAGGCTGAACTGAATCCGTGAAGTCTGAACTTTTCTTGAAATTGGCTGCAGGTTCGGGCTGAACTGGTTTGGGGGAAAAAAATAATGCGGATAAATCAGTTATTTATATAATAATACAGGGCCACAGATAAGACTTGTATGGAAGCTTGTTTCTGCCAAGGAATAAAACAATTTAAAAGATAATTGCAACTTTTTTTTCTCACAATTGCGAGTTTAATATATGGCAATTCTGACTTTATAATTCGCAATTGTGTGAAACTAATTCAGAATTGTGAGAGAGAAATTTGCAATTGCGAGAAAAAAAGTCTGACTTGCAAATTTATCTCGCAATTTTGACTTTATAATTTGCAATTCTGACTTTATAACTCACACAATTCTGAGAAAAAAAGATAAAAAAAGTTGCAATTACCTTTTTTATTTTTTATTCTGTGGCAGAAACAAGCTTCCAAAGATGTGCTATTTGTGTTATCAAGAAATTTGAGAAAAACGTACATTTGAGACAAAAATCGTCCATTTTGTTCTAATACCTAACGCTGGCAAAGTTCCAAAAGAAGCCAAATCGTCTAGCTTTGCATAATAATGCACAGGCTAAAATCCGGTCTGGATCAATTTAATTGAGTGGAGGAGCGGAGTGACAGAGATTCATGGCTCATTCTATAATCACTCTGCTTCAGCTCCACTCCGTTTCAATTTCCCGTTCCCTGTTCTGAGCGAATTGAACATTTGGTGCAACTTTCCAGAGTTGATGTAGCCCACTAAATAGCGGAATGCAGCTCCGTCGTTTAGATTAGAGAAACTAACTCACCTGTAGCCTAATATTAAACTCTAAAAAGGTTTTTTATTCTAAAATACGATTTGTTTATGGAGCCAGAAACGTCATTATGTTTTTCTATACTTTTTAATGGAACAACCTCCCACCCCTTCTTTTTAACTGGGCCGGCCAACTGCTCCATATTTGGATTACACATTCACACACACTCTTACGCACGCCTCCACACACTCACTCCCTCCGTCAAACACACTCACTCACTCACTCACTGGAGGTGGGGGCACGGAGCGATAGAGCTATTAGCTCGGGCTGCAGCAGACATCATTGTACGAGCGGAGGGGAGACGATTCCACCAGTAGTGCGCGAGAACGCACGGAGCCCTGGCAACACGGAGAGCCTCGCGCTTCCCTGCCCGTTATACCGTACAGTAAGTCCGTGCATTTATTTAACCAGCACACAACTGTCTTTTTGGGTTTGTTTGCGATCTGGGAAAAATGGCTGGGAACTAAAAGACGCAGGAGGAACAGAGTGTGACGTTTATTTAAAAACCCTTGTAAATATTTACTGTGACATTTGCACTAATTATTGTGTCATCCTGTCTGCTTTCGACCGGGCGATATGCACAAGATGTGCTATTTGTCATCTCGATTAAAAATTATATAACTACTTTGAAGTAGCGTACGGGAAGCGGGGCGGTTACTTGCGAGCTGTAAGCCCGAGAAGGGAGCGCTCTCGCCGGGGCTGGAGTAACTGCGCAACCCCGCCTCCTTTCATCGCTCCAGATAGACTTATAAACATCAATTCACCGGCGGATTAATGTTCAGTCAGCTGTACTTTTTAAAGACACTGTCACTCGCCGTATCCGCGCGCACTTCTGCTGAGTCAACACTGTTGCTAGAAGGCTTTTGATGTGAAAACACCATCGCGGAAGTTTTAGTAAGTCTGTACTAGAGTTGCGATTTCAACCCTCGTGCACCGTTTAATCTTCAGCGACGCGGTTTATGCAAGTGTCTTTTTAGTTGATAACATCCCGTGCTGGTAGTAGGGTACAACAAATGTGTCTCCGTTTCATTGTCACTGTTTTAATACAAACCGGCGGCGTTTTAATACCCAGTGAGCGTCGTTTTTGGGCATCATACGATATGCTTCCTAGAACGCAGTGTGGTTTGTTTGGCGCGTTCTGAATGGACTCGAATAGGCTACTGCTGTCTATGTAGGCAGCCTTACTAGGTTTGGAGACGCACCCATTGAGTGTATCCCGTCGTGATGTCACTCGGTTCATCCCGGCTGGTTATATAATGAGCTGTTGCTGTGTATATTTCATGGGTTGGCAGGGCTGACGGGGCGCTCTATGCATTGTGACCGACATGCATTGCCGGGTTTTGTTGCTTTATTAAATAAACGGTGCAATTTAGCTCTGATTATGTAAACAGTTGGTTAAGACAGTAGGTAGGTCTTTCATTAGGGCCAGTGTGATGTCACATACAATACAATACTGTACTGTGTGTTCTGTTTATTAATATAGGCTACTATGCGACATGTAGCCTTGAGTTTGTGCAGTTTACAAACAGTTGCATACTACTGTACAATATTGTGCAAATAGCCTTAATTATTTTGAATGGAGTTTACTTTGCTACAGTGTATGGCACACATGACAGTTACCTTGACCTTACTGTAAACCAGGATACTATGATATGCTACACTATACTATGTAACACATTGTATTGACTTTTGAGATGAGCTGATTGTGGATAGGTTAATGGCTCATGGGACAGTTGCTAATGCTATGTATACTACTATAAGCTACTATATTTATTAATACAATTTTTAGATAATTGTGCACAGGTTTACACAGCAGTTAATGCACATACTATACTATACTATACTATACTATACTATACTATACTATACTATACTATACTATGCAAAGTATTTTAAATGGACTTCATTGTGCACAGGCTATGGCGTATTGGACAGTTGCTTGCTATGTATATATTATACTACTATACTTTATAGTATTGTTCCTTGTATGCTGAAATATAGGCTACTGGAATGCATGCCATTTTTTATTTATTTAGTTTTTAATTTATTAATTTAATTTTTAGATATTTGCACAGGTTTGCAAAGCAGTTAATGCACATACTACTATACTATACTATCATGCAACGTATTGTATAGGTTTCGCTTTTAAATTGACTTCATTGTGCTCAGGTTTATGGCTAATATGACAAATGCAGCATATTCTATTCTATACAATGTATGCTTTAGTTGTGTGTTGGCCTGTCACGATAACTACTTTTTGTTTCGCGATTTATCGTCCCAGAAATAATTGCGATAAACGATATTATTGTCATTTTAAGACTATTTTATGCCACTGAATATATATAATCCTAATATAACAGCATAATAATGCAAGTAGACCTACACACTTTCAATTGACAACCTTTTAATTCTTTAGATCATGGAAATTAAGGGTAAAAAATATATTATCCTAAATAAAAAAATTGAGTAAATAGTAAATAAACATTTTCCCTAGTGAAACGGCTTTAACACTCGTCTTTCTGCGTTGACATTTATATGTGCACTGGAACAGGGGATTGCGGGATTGAGTCCATTTGGGCTTATTCTTCCAAACTGTCAGTAGTTGTCAGGAAAACACTATAACGCCTCAAATGGCGCCTTTTTCCACCTGTCAATAACCGCTCTGTGTATGAAGGAACTGCCCGAGAAACACTTTCGCCTCATTCACGGAAAACATACAAGATGACAGCACAATCGAGTAAAATGTTGGTGACATTTATTATCATGTAAACGTAATGGGCGATATATTGCAATCACAAAAAATTATTGAGGTCATGTACATATATTGTGCGATATATTGATTATTGCGACAGGCCTAGTTGTTTGCAGATTTAGTGCTTATAGGACATTTCAGCTAATGTGAAGCAAAAAATTCCATCTGGAAACTCCCAAAGGGCTGTTTAAATAGGAAACATCTCCCTTTGATTCAGTTTTTGAAGATATTTAATTCACTTTTAGAATTTGCATGCCATAAACAGGCAATGAAAGAAGACAGCCTAGTGCGAAATGAAATTTACAGAGCGAAAAATTCTCCCGTTGAATGTTGAAAGACGAGCATGTTCAAATAAACAAGGCGGATTATTTGCATGGGTCACCATGCTGCAGTTGTTACCATGTTCTGCAGAGCATTGCCGCCACATGTTTGCTTTTCATGCTTATTAGTGTACATTTCCAAGGCTTTTGGATGAATAAGAAATCCTTGCGCTTTTAATGAAAATCCTATTGTTTCGGAGAGCGAGTGGATTAGTGTTTCCCCTTTTTTGTGTGGTTGTAATACATTTCAAACGGTATGGGCTGCCCTTTGCAACCTGGGGACTAAGCTGTCTGCTCTGATTATGCAGTGAATGCTTTTTTTTTTCAGAGGGATTTGTGCGGTGGTGAATTGCTCAGTGCTATAACTCGGTAAGCAAATCTCTGTTTGATGGCCCCAGTACCACTTACTTTTAAATGCTAATGAGCAGTAATTAAGACACCGAGGATGGCCTAATCACAAGTGCACTATGCGTCTGCTCATTTGTTCGGCATTACACACACACACCTGCCACTTATGAAGTGCCCATTCTTGCCTCTCCTTGGTAGCTGCGCTGTTCAAACTATCACAGTGAGTTGAGTTTGATGAACCCAAATGAGCTTGTGACAGATGCAGGCAAAGCTAACATGACACGCTCGAGTGCCAGTGAAATAGAGGAACACACCTCCACCTGCAGACACTGCTTACATAATTCTGCTGTGATTGACACGGACAGTATCAGCCAATGGGTGAGTAGAGCCAGATGGACAAGAAATTTACACATTGGAGGGGTGGAGCCTAAGTCAACCTAGTTTCACCCTTTGCTGGAAAATAAGTCTCAAGTTAGACCTATCCAGGCAAGCTCTTAAAGTACACTCCCTCACAGGTATGCATGAACTTACGACTTGGGCCGCATTGTACTGCAACATAATAGGCAAATGAATGTCCTTCTCTGCACTCTAACCTTCTTGCCTATAGCTGCACTTCTGTGATTTGAAATCTGAGGGAGGACAGTCCACGGTCTCGCCCCGTAAAAATCTAATACTTCATGGAGTCTGTGTTTACACCTGGTATTGAAGTATGTCTTGGTTATTTGATCACAGATTGGCCATCTGTTGTGGTTCACACCTGGTATCATGTTCCGAAAATAATTTTGAGTTTTAATCTCGGCACACACGTGATGTTTGTGTAGAATGCTTTGTGTTATTTTAAGGGAATAGTCCACCCATTCTGATTATCTTTATTCTGTAGGACACAAAAGATGATATTTAAAGAATGTTTCAGCTGTTTATACAACAGTCAATGGAGTCCAAAAGTTTCAAGCTGCAAATAGGAGTCCAGTTGTTTAATTTAGGTTTAAGGCTTTGTACATTTTCAACCTATGCATGCCTACCATACATTTTTGCAGAACTCCAGTACTCGCAGTTCACTGCAGTTTCACTGAAATAAACACCAATAACTTGTTATTCTTTCACACAAATCATGATTATTGATTAATAAAGACTTAGTTCCTTGCACAATGCTATGTTATGACATCAAAATACTCTTACCATAGTGCCTGATTTGCAAACCAATTCATTTTGATATTTGCATCACATAACTTGATCCATATCGCTTTTCTGATGTAGTAAACTTGCTCAGTATCTCGACTGGTACAGCATTGCATTTACAATGCAGATCACTCGATAACAGTCCTGTGAAACACGATAAAAGGGTTTAGTGTTGGTGGTATGCTTTTTTCAAAAATCATTGAGAATAAAACCGCGAAACATGGTAGAAGCAACAAAAAATAAATCAGCGGAAATGTTGTCACAGGCACATATTTCCAAAGAGCTTAAAATGGAAACAAATATTTTAGGAGCCATTGACTATCGAATCAAATCATTGATCAACACATGTATACAGAACCTATATTCAATTATTGTGTCACATCATTAACGTCAAACCTCAGTGGTGCTTGTCATTATGACAACTTGATGTTGTCATATGACAAGCAAGAAGCATCGTGGCATGATGTTACTGACATGTCGTCATATTGTATTTGGCAACGCTTAAAGTCATGACAAAATGTAAATTGCAACAGATCTTGTTATCCATATTGTGTGACGTACATTTGAGTGAATCATTTGTTGTTGGTTGGATGTAGGCAGATCTGAATGTGAGCTTGTGGTCGATTGCAAGAGAGGGACAGCGTTTATGCAGACGGAATGATTGGGGAAGTCCTGCATACGCCACCATAGAGAAGTCTTTAATTTCGCCCAAAGATTCATTCACATTTTGATTAAAGATTATGAGGTCAAAAATAATTAAAAAAATACAACATGCATGGAGGAATTGTTCACATGAATTTTCATTTCATGTTGAAAATCCTTGTTATATGTATGATTGACAGGTGAGTAGGCGGTCCTTCACTGCTTCCCTGACGCCTCAGAACGGATTAGAGTTTACACTAAAAAATGCGATGTAGTCACATGCGTTTTCCACTACCTCTGAATGTGATGTGAGAGATTTGATCACAAAACATTTTGGACCCCATTTACACCTGTATTTATCTCTCTCCACTTGTGATTAGATGCTAGAACCCTGTGTAAGCAGAGTCTACAGGAGTTCAACGTCCTTTCACAGTGTCAAAGTCTCACAGCAGGGAGAGAGTATGAGGTGGGGAGAAGGAGGCAAGGAATGGGAGGGGAATGGGATCGATTGAGCAATTCTGTTTCCAGACCTTTATAGCCCTTTTCTTTCATCTCTCAGCTCTATTCATTTGCTCTCCCTCCATGGGCGCAGTTCACATCCCCAACCTGCTTTTGTACTGCAGCGCTCAAGAGCTTTTTTTGATATCGAGATGAAAAACATTCCTTTCTCCAATGAGTGGATGTCAGCGTGCAGGCTGCTCGTCTTCCTCTAGACTTCCCGTGATGGCTTTATGTATAGCCTGAATTGAAGCTTTTTATTTTTCAATTGAACAATGTGATGAACGTGCTTGAAACGTTTCTTTGTTCAGTGGATATGCTGAATTATGTTTTTTTGTTTTTTTTGTATTTGTGTTCTCTTATTTTTTTTGTTAAAGTGTGGCGCTTCAGGATCATCAATAAATCTTTTCATCCATCTAGAAGCATAGTTAAAAATAAAGTACTTGCATGAATAAATCACACGCAAGCCTCCAGAATTCATATCCAGGCTCTACAGCTTGGAGAGTAACATACGTGTCTGTGGTTTCTAGACAGCCAGGAGTCATTTAAAAGTATTTTAAAGGCCCGTTTAATAGACTCATGTGGCTTTTACAAGTCAGGCATATTGTAATTTTGTGTTAAAAGCACATTAATGATCAAGTGATACCTGGGTTGTTCTACATCAAAGTTAGTGGAAGGCAATGCTGCAGTAGATTCAAGTAAGGCTGCACCTGCACAATATTGGAAAAAAAAAAGACTTTTTTTCCCCCTGCAATATATTTCCAAATGAAAAAAAAAAAAAAAGCAGAATGTTCACCTGATGATTTGAATAGCTCTTTTTGGAAATAATTAATTATTCTAGAATGATTGGGTTGATTGTGTTGCATGCCAAATAAAATTTAAAAAGCTTACTTTTAGTGGTCGAACGATTTGGGAAAAAGCTAAAAAAATGTTGATGTATACTCTTCATAAGATCCAGCTTAAACCTTTTTCAGTAACCATAAGTTGAACAGAGTTTAAAAAAAAATTGTCCAGGTTCTCACTGATTTTGACCCATTCGTTATGACTAAAAATATGAATATGAATGAATAAAAAATATAAATAAATATATAAATATATATATATATATATATATTGCACCAATACTGTTATGACATAAGATAAAAAAAATTATTTAACAAAAATAATAAAAATACATTTATTTTATAATACACTCAAACAAATATTTACATCCTAATTTCAGCATCACCACCAAACCACCAGCTTTAATTTTGGGGTTTTCTTGGCAAACAAATATATGCGCTGATGGTTTCAGAGTGAAGTGCGGCATTATGTTCACACGTGTTCAGCTCATGATACGGAGTGTCTCAGTGCGGCTCGATTCACAGTAAATGAATCAAGTCACTCTGAGACTCTCATACACCATAAATCGAAGCCTTTGTGGTTTGATAATCGCATTAAGCTACATTGCAATATTGATTTTTCAATATATCATGCAGCCCCAGATTGAAGTGAATGATTTTGCTGTTTCTAGGGCTGTATATCAATAAAATGAATGTATTTTGTATGACAAGGTTCTGGTCAACAAATATAAAGCTTATGATTCATGCCTTGTGGGTGCTTTATGTAAATTTAAATTTTTGTTGGCTTTGTTGGTCGTTCCTCGCGCTAGACTAAAGCGTAGAGGTGAGCGTGCATTTGCGGTGGCAGGGCCACGACTTTGGAATACCCTGCCTTTAGAGATTAGGCTGGCCCCTTCCTTGTCTATTTTCAAGTCCCTGCTAAAAACTTTTTTATTTTCCTTAGTGTACTGATTATGGTGATTTGTTAAACTTTTTTATAGGTGGCTTTTATATTCTTATGTGGTTTATTTATTTTTATTTTTCTGTATGTGTGATATTCTTGCTCTTCTGTAAAGCACTTTGGTCAGCCTGGGGGCTGTTGGAAATGTGCTATACAAATAAAATTGAACTTGAACTTGAACTTGAACTTTATGTAAATTTAATTCATAAAATTACCATGCATAATTAAATCAAAGGCTATGATGCAGGCGTATTCAATGTTTATCCACTTGTACAAGCTTATCAGGTCATCTACTGTTTATATGTTTGGTTTTGTCTACTTAAATTCTGTGACATTCCGCCTACCTTGGAAGTAGCAGCTTACCAGTTGCACGTGAAGGCAGCATCAGCTGATCTGAGACATTGTAGTGAAGAAGGGCTCAGAAGGAATTGATAGCTGACATTCGGAATGGCAGAGTGTGAATAGTGTAACGGCTCTGTGTCAGTGTGGGGATCGATGATCGATGATATCCGTTTGCTTGGTGCTTCCTCTGGGCATATCCAGACAGTCGAGGCACTATTGATGCCACTCGCTCACCACGAAAGCAACAAACAACAGCAAAGCTTCACGCTCATGTGCAGCTGGTTTAGAACACAATGCAAATCCTCTTTAAGCTTGTCATGGAAAAGGCCTGTTTTTGAAAGCCTTAAAGGCCCACTGAAGTGCCTTGAAACACGCAGCGTTATTCAATGTGTTGATGTCATTTCCTCTGAAACAGGAAGACGGGACATATCAAGCAGCTCCTCCCCTTTTTAAAATAGCCAATAGCGTTTCACAGCTTGGCAAAGCTGCATTTGACAGCTTATGACAGCCACAGTGTAATAGTGTAATAATAATTCCCCTTTCATATTTAATATGAAACTGTTATTAAAGCAAAACAGTGAACATAATCATGCTGAGTGTGTGGTTTGCATGGCACTGGTGTTATCTCTTTTACTCGACAGTGCTGTTTATAATGTAGAGTCTGTTTAACCATATAATTCGTTACATTTATATAGCGATAGTTGAGGATCTCCTCAACCACTACCAATGTGCAGCATCCACCTGGATGATGCTACGGCAGCCATATTGCCATATTGCGCCAGAACGCCCACCACACACCAGCTTATTGGTGGACAGGAGACAGATTGATGAAGCCAATCAGTATATGGGGATGATTAGGAGGCCATGATGAACATATGCCAATGGGTAAATTTGGCCAGGATGCCGGGGTTACACCCCTACTTTTTTTCCAAAGGACATCCTGTGATTTTTTTTTTAATGACCACAGAGCGTCAGGACCTCGGTTTAACGTCTCATCCGAAGGACGGGGCTCTCTGACAGTATTGTGTCCCCATCACTATACTGGGGTGTTAGGACCCACACAAACCACAGGGTGAGCACCCCCTGCTGGCCTCACTAACACCTCTTCCAGCAGCAACCTGGTTTTCCCAGGAGGTCTCCCATCCAGCTACTGACCAGGCTCAGCCCTGCTTAGCTTCAGTGGGAAACCAGTCTTGGGCTACAAGGTGAAATGGCTGCTGGCCGTATCTCCTCCTTATCTCCTCCATCGCTTTAAAATATAGCTTTCTATGCAGAATTCAAATTGGTAAATTTTTTTATGGTCTGCACCAACTTGCGCATATTATCCACTCTGTGCTATCATGTCTCTGGACCGGAGCAGACTGTGTGCACGCTTTGGCGGTTCCCGTGACACTAATGCGAAACCAGATATCCAATGGAAAGCATGTTTACACTGTTTGAATCATTCCCTATCCTCTATATAGTGCATTATGTGCCATTCACCAAACCATATAAAAATAGTAATTGTGTGAACAAATGACCGATTTCAGCCGCAGCTTCAGCATCAGTGTAGGGGGGCGGGACGCATTGAGTTCCTAACGGACCAAAGCAGATCTTTATTATAATCTTATAACGGAATAAAGCTGACCGTTATTGAGATCTCATAACCTGACAAAACCGACCGTCATTGAAATCTTGAAACCGAACAAAACCAACCGTCACTGAAATCTCAAAACAGAACAAAGCCGACCACCATTGAAATCTTACAATGGAACAAAACCAAACGTCACTGAAATCTCAAAACAGAACAAAGCCGACCACCATTGAAATCTTACAATGGAACAAAACCAAACGTCATTGAGATGTCGTAACTGAACAAAGCCGACCATCATTGAAATCTTATAATGGAAAACAACCAACTCTCATTAAGATCTCGTAACCGAACAAAACCGACTGTCTTTGAAATCTCATATTATAATGAAACTGACACTCATTGAAATCTTGTAACCAAACAAAACCAACCGACATTTCAATATCGTAATTGAACAAAACCGACTGCCACTGAAAACCGACCGTCATTGAAATCTTGAAAACGAATAAAACCGTCCGTCATTGAAATCTCGGAAATCTCAGATTCTAGAGAGCGTTCGATTGGACAGAAAATCTGATGAGAAGCTGAAGTGCAGCGTGATGACATCAAAATCATTGATCCGTATTGGCGGAAGTGAGAGACTGTAAGTTTTCTAAATGCAAAATTTGTCATTGTTTTGGAGCACATTAGCTTAAAGATAACCTAAAATATTCATACTAAAAGCCAAAAAACGTCAATTTTGGTTTCATGGGGACATTAAGTAGCACTCTCTTTTGGAGCTTCCTTAAAAGGATAGTCCACCAAAAATAAAAATTCGGTCCTTTATTTATCTTTTATACAGTTCAAAACTTGTATGACTTTCTTCAGTGGAACAGAAAAATAGATGTTTAGCAGAATATTGTGTGAAGATGTATCTGAAGATATTAAGATATCATAAAAGTTAACATCGTGATTTTCTATAAAGCTGCTTTGAAACAATGCGTATTGTAAAAAGCACTGTATAAATAAATTTGACTTGACAAAGAGCTGGCAAAATAAAAAAATACCAAAAAGCACCATAAAAGCATCATAAATAACTGTTCCTCTATTTTGCAAGTCATCTGAAGCTGAGTGTGGTGAACACATTGAAAATTATGGCCTTATTGACAATAAATCTTCCTCGACAGCCGTGGTCACCATTTACTTTCACTGTGTAGGGAAAAAAAGCAGCTTCAGCTTACATTTTTCAACACAAAGGTGAGTAAATGGTGACAATTAAATTTTGATGTCAATGATGAAATTTACATTTATGGGTGAACTATCTCTTTAAGGTTTCTCAGTTGTCTGTTATGCAGTTCATTAACGTGCAAGAGAATTATGTTTTTTCTTAGTGTAACAGCCCTCAGGATGTCTAAATGCTTCATTCTCTTCATATATAGCACACAAAAATATGTATCAGTCTGTTATTGAGGTTCTGCACAAAGCTAGACCTCTGTGCAGTGTTAGTACATTCATGTCTCTCAACCTTTTTATCCCAGCAGTTGGCCTTCATTCATATTTAATGGCATTCGCTATGTAGTTTGGCACTAGAATTGCCTTATTTGTAATGAGGAACTTGGTAAGGAAAAATTGCCCACCTATTTTTAGGCTCCATACCGTCAGTCTCATGTTTCATGTCACTTGTAATTCTTTTAGTATGAAAATGACTAAATAATAGAGCATTATGTGGCTGGATATCTCATCTCTGCTTCTTCCTTTCCATCTGAAATGTATTACATTTTGAAACGGCAATAAATTTGGCTTGTTTTGAACTGTTTTGCATATAGTTCATAAACAGAGGGCAGCTGGAACCATTTGACCAGCATTTTATAAGCCCTGAAGCAGAGAACACACAAATGAAGACCATTCTCATGGAGCCAAGATGCCATCCTTCCTGATGCAACTAGGCAGATAAATAGGACCACCAAGTGCTCTTCAACCGCAAAGCATACTTCTGTCTGCCCTCACATATCATTCAGTAAAGGGCGGGATTACAGATGAAACTTCATTAGAGTGACAGCTCGATCGTCAGAAGAGAAGTTAGGGATTGCATGAGGAATGTATTCACGAAAATCTTCTTAAAGGGATAGTTCACTCAAATGTATCATTTACTTGCCCTCAAGTTCCTCACTCCTTTATGAATTTCTTTGTTCTGCTGAACACAAAAGAAGATATCTTGAAGAATGTCGGTAACCAAACATTTGATGGACCCCATTGAAGTCAATGGGGTCCATCAACTGTTTAGTTCCCCATATTCTTCAAAATATCATCAAGTTTGGAAAAACTTGAGTAAACGATGACAGAATTTTCATTTTTGGGTGAACTATTCATTTAAGAAAGAAGTTAAGAAATTTCTTAAGATAAATTCTAAGAAATTTGTACAAATGTTTCTAGGTGCAGTTCTCGAAAAGTTCTCAGTATTTTCTTAAAGTCACTATGATATCAAAATAGACAATTCTTATTTTTTAATGGAATATTGCAGTATTTATCATGCATAATTTATCCGTGCCCTCGTAATTTTTAATCAATATCTTCTCCCACTTGCAACAACATCTCTTCTCTGATGATGCATTTACTAGTGCGAGGGCGGGGCAACCTGTCACTCTCATGACATCACAGCAATAGCAAACCACAACCATCCAATCAGTTCCTGACAGACACAATGTCAAATCAAGTCCAGTCCTACATTTTTCTTAGCCTGATGTTGTCATACTCAATTCTAGTCAGAATGTGAGTCTGATACTGCTCCGTTGGGCTGTGATTATGGGGCGTGTTTCAACCGAACCAGGAAAGACCTCAATTGGATAGACCTACAACAAATCAGAGCAACGGAGCGACGCATAGCGTTAGTTTTCAAATGTCAACAGAACTCAATGTTGCCAAGTCTGCGGTTTTCCCGCGGGCTGTTTTTCCATGTCCGTGGGTTGATGCGACACCAATTATGTGATATTTAGACCCAGGAATGCAAATTTTAGCAGGCAACCCTGCCAAAAAACACAAATTCCCCCCCCCCCCCAAATGCCATTTTTTCCGGAGAACCCCCCTGGGAAGCTATTAGGCTTGTTTTGGGCTAGTTTTGAGTAGCAATTGGGCGGGTTTTGTTGTGATAACTTGGCAACCCTGTCTGCACGCACGCTGGAAGAAGTAATATCTTTACGATCTTTGCCGGTGTTGTAAAGAAGAATTTAAGGATACACGATCATCATTTCTGAGAGAAATAGTGAAGGTGAATGCATATACAAACAAGTTCTCCGTTTAGGATTAGAACTAATTCAACCCAAGCGCTCTTTGGTGACGTGGATGATTACGTTACTGTTTATCATCTGTCCATCATCGTCTAAAGCCCGCCCTGACAATTTGATTGGTCCGAACAGCTTCTGTTCGGGCATAGTTGTTCCACAGCGGATCATGTCCAGACCGAACTTCCCGACGTCAAATGTTGTGGGCGGGGCTAAGTTCGGCTGGCATCCAGGCTACATTTTTCTTGTTCGAGAAGCCGTTTCACTCGGATATACATCATAATAGGGAAGAAAAGACTATCACAACTGTCACAAAGGATTGAACCACAGAGGTGGGAATATAACGGAAGATGTCTCCACCTTGCCAGGTGAGAGAGGGATGTAGTGGGACCTGCCAAGCATCATGGGTCTCACAGTGGGTATCAGGATTGAATACTTCCAGAACAAAGGAGGATATGCACCGAGAGAGGAATTCAATAACAGGAAAACTGCATGGATACAAACAATCTGTGGAATACCGAAATCCACCCTTACCACTGTTATGTTTGGCATGATAAAGTCTTTCCTTAATATGCAAGCTGTATTATTCAGGTGACGTGAAGACCCAACTGCTCACCTTTGTGAATTTTGTGGAAAGAATGCAGAGTTTTTGGGCAGGGTGCAGGGACTTCACTACACGCTTTACTTAGTGCAGTTACAGTACGTTAAAGGAATTTCCTGAAGTTAACGTTGGCCTTGAATAGACAAAGTGTGGTTTTGACAAAGGGGAGACGCACCAGAGAAAAACCAAGCTGACGCAAAGCAAAATACTGCATGCTGAGATAAATCAAGCGAACGGCCATCCCAGTTCCGTCCCATTTCCCCTCTTAAGTGATGTCATTGGAGCAGTGGATACGCGCCAACTATGGAGGGAGAGGCGCTCCCCTTTTTTTCGTGGAGTTATCCCGTAAAGTCTTTCCAGAGAGACTCTCAGAGGAGTCAGCCAGACAAGCATTCCTCCCTCTCGCATCTCTACCGTTTTTTTTTCTTCTTTTTCCATCAATCCTTCCAACAATGTGTGTCTGAGTCAGCCAGCAGTACTTAAAACATAAATTTTCAACGTGGGCACATTGAGAACAATTGAGTGTGTTCATTACCATTATACAGCTCTCCAATCATTTGGAGGAGATCACAGATCTCATAAGTCTTATTTAATGACTGTTAGCAGTATCATGAAAGTATAATCTGTCTATTTTTCATTGGCTATTGTTTTTATTAGTGATACTTTTTTATCAGTAGGCATTATTACTATTGCTCATGCTTAAAGGGTAACTAAACCCTAAACCAACTTTTTTTAGTTAATGATCTGTAATACTGGGGCTTTATTAATGCTGTTCATTGATTCGAGTAAATGTTTTGACATTTGAGTATAAAGTGTTTTAATTCTATAAAATATGGTGTAAAACCGCCAAAGTGCTGCCCTCTTAAGGTTGAACGGTGGCTACTGCAGTTGAATTTTCCTATTGGACGTTGTGGTACATCGTGACGTAGGATGGTACCTCCAACGGCTCACTATCCGCGCCCCTAGCGCGAGCTCACCATGCCCTCAGAAATGTTTCCCCCAATCACATGATGAGAACGGCTTCACTCCGGTATGAACTGTCACACTCATATTACATGAAGTAAACATTATGAATGAAACCGATCAATCCGTCACTGCGGGTCTCAGGTGCACGCCCTCCGCTCAGCCCCGCCCTCGGTTTGTCCCCTCTGTGTCCGCCGGGCTCTGCCCACTTTTCCAGCATTTTTTGAAAATTGCCAGTGGGTGGAGTTAAGCTCTGAGCAGGGGTTTAGTTACCCTTTAAGGTTAGGGACCTGAGTATTAAAGTATTACGTAAACCTCGTGTGTGACATGTTAGTGCCTCAATCTCAAATTATGTGGTTTATTCATGATTTAAATTGTATGCCTAGCAGATTATTTAGTATTGCATTGATGTTAAAATTCTATAATATTTTGTTGAAATAAATGAAAAAGTTAATATAATTGTTAAATGCTACAACTGAATTTAGACCGCGTAATAATATACTGTATGAAAAATGGATATTCTTTTGCTAAATGTTTTATTTTATGATTGTTGTAAATATTCTTTATATGCATATTAATGTATCATATTAAATTTATACATTTATATTATAATATAAATCTTAATATATAATATTAAATGTTGCATATGCTGAAATTCAAAGTTACTGAAGTTTCCATATAACTGTTTATTAATGTTTTTAAAGATTCATTTTAAGTGAGCTTAAGATGACGGCAAAAGTAATCTAAATGTAAAAGAGAGGAAATGAGCATGAAGAATTTAATATCCAATACTGGCCGATGAATATCCAATATGCATATGTATGAATTAAAAAATCTCTAATCTCAACTGCTAGGGTTCTGATATGGTACATCCCTATAAATCACTTGAACGAAGGTCACAAGCCATATCTAGAGACCAAAATATCATAGAAACGTGAGGGTGGGCTGTTTTGACAGTAAGCAACAAGTTAGCAATGCCAATAACACCTTAGCAACTTTCGCAATTTTCCATACAAAATGTACGTTTATAAGAAAATGTAAAAAATCGTGGCTTAGCAAAAGCCTGTTAATGATAAATGTGATGGTTGTTGCTAAATAGGCCGTCTCTTGCACAGAGTCAACAGCTGTCAGCGTGCTGAAGCAGCTTTGGGATGGGGAGGTTTGCAGGTTGAATGAGCAGCAGACAGTGGACTGATGAGGCCTGACACAGATGAATGAGGTTAATCTGAAGGCCACCGTGTAAAGCGGTATCCCAGGTGTCAGCACTGACTGAGAATATTTACCATAAGCTATTGCACAGGAAGTCCAGATTTCTGTTTTTGTTTACCGTACTCTACTTGTGATGGTTACCCAACTGGAACCGCCATCTCAGAAACCATATGGAAAAGGGGTCACGGTATTACACAGCATGAGGATGTTGTCGATGAGTCTTGTTCCTGAAATGTCAGCTGTCTGTGACATCTGCAGATCCACACTTGATTCTTAATGCAGGTTTAAAGAGGTCTGCTCATCCCAGAATGCATTTGAGTGCACGTCCCATTTTAAGGGCATCATGGAAATCCATATTGAGCGTAGTAAATAAAGTCAATGGGCTTAGCTGGCACTGTAAAAAAGACTTTTCCCATACCATGAAACAAAATGCATCATATCCGCAACAAAAAGAACGATTGATCAGTTCCGACGGCTTTTTGTTTGTGTCTGAAGTGTTGTTTGCCAGGGAGAGAGGTGTTGTATGCAAAATAGATACTACAGCCTTGGCACCCGTTCTGTTAAACATTTCATGTCACGTCCGGAATTGCTATTTATTTACCCTTCACAGTTGGAGGCGAGAAGGAGGCAGGCGCGAGGGAAGGGCACAGGGCGAGTTCTTCGGAGGTCTGAATGCAGCTAGAGATCTCATGAGAAAAGACCATCTAATAACAGAAAACATTTCCTAGATAACTTCATAAATCTCTCTTCTTCAGTGGTGGGTGGGACACGTTCAAAGCCTGCAAGGGTTATTAAATGTTAGCTGAAGCTAAAATCATAAAACAACTTTTATTACTTAACTGAGATAATAAAAACATCTCTCATTTTCATTTAGTTTAACTTTAAGTTAACGGAAGTAGCTACTGCTGAAACTGAAATGAAAATGAATAACAATGATATAGACATAACAAAAACGAATAAAAATGACAAGAGAAAATATTCAAATTCGAAATATTAATAAAATCTATACATCCGATTACCACTGAAATTACCGCAGATTAACACTAATACCACAGATTTCAACTGAGTTGGATTGCCAATCACAGGTACACATCCAAATGTTTTGAAATCTTATTATGTTTTCAGTTATTGTACTATTAGCTTTGTTTAAAATATCTTAAAGGGATAGTTCACCCAAAAATGAAAATTCTCTAATCACTTACCCTCTTGTCGTTCCAAACTCATAAGACCCATAAATTCATCTTTGGAACATAGATATAGATATTTTTTGTGACAGCTGAGAGATTTCTGTCCCACTATTGAATGTCCATCAAACCAAAACTTTCACTTGTTAAAAAGTACAAAAAGACAATCGCAAAAGTAATCCATATGCATTTAGCGGTTTTGTCCTTGGAAGAGACACGATCGTTTTACAGTAAATGATGAACATTAAAATGTAGGCTTTTATTGACATATAAACAATACCTTCATTTATTTTTCCAAGGTATATGTTTCGAAGAACAGTAGTCAAATGGGTTTGAAATAACATGAGGATAAGTAAATGATGACATCATATTTTATTTTGTAAAATATTTTATTAACTATATCCCTTCAAAAGGTTTAAATTAATTTCACAGAAATTCTACAGATCTTTTTTTTATTATTAGATTTAAATAAGATATTAAGCCACAATGTGCAATATAAAGTCTCAAAGTAAGAAATGTTGAAGTTTTGAGAGAAAGTCAATTTTATTTGATTTATTTTTTACTTTTTTTGTGGGGAGGGGGGTCTGGATCCCTGAATCCACAGTGACCATGATTTTGCCTTGTTTAGTAGGACATGTTTTGTTGGTCCTGCAACAACATTTCAGATCCTTTGAGCAACCAATCAGATTATAAATTTTGACTGGGCTTGAGTCTTCCACCACATTCTTATCAACTATGATTGTCAAAGCAAGTCAAGTCACCTTCATATAGCGCTTTTTACAACAAAGATTGCTTCAAAGCAGCTTTACAGTGATAAAAGGAAATTAATTTGGCTTAATAAGAAAAGCACGCAACCGCACGGCAACCTCACTTGGTGGCCAGAGAACGCAAACCATGAAATAGGTGTTGAAATAGTTTTGTAAATGTACCGTCATCATCCCCGGGCAAGCCCCAAACAAAGGCGAATCCGTGAAAACTGCGACAGCATGTACGCAAGCATTACGTGTTTAGCCTTTAGTCAAGCGCATTTGAATACGTATGTGTGCATATGTGTTTTTATCTATACAGAGGAGAAGGGAAGGAGGCCTTCACAGGGCTGGGTTGTGGTCATGTCTAGGCGCAGGTCCACCATCTGATCTGGATCCGGCAGACTACAATAAACCTCGGGATAAACAGAGAGACTAACATTAGCATAGATGCCTTTTTATGATGTAACGAGTACATTAGTTGTTATGGGAAGTGTTCCCGGTTACGGAAGACCTATTTAATGCAGCCTAACAATCAATTAACTGATTTAAATCTTAGAAATTGATAATGTTCTATGTGTATGCCATTGTAAAGAGATGTGTATTTGGTCTAGATTTAAACTAACTGAGTGTGTCTGCTTCCCGAACAATGCTAGGAAGACTGTTCCAAAGTTTAGGTGCTAAACTTTAGATGCAAAGCTTTAGATTGTAGGAGTAGATCATGTTTATGGTTAGGTTTATGGTTAGAGAGCCATTTCAGGACCAACAGAATTTGTTGATCCAAGAGCACAATCTACTTTGCAAAGCCCTGGATCCACCGAATGTAACATTACATGCCAGCACTAGTGATGCACTGAAATGATTTTTGTACCAAAATTAAAGCTTTAAGTCAGCTGAAAACCCACAATAAAATGTATTATACAGTGAATATAGTGTTCATATTTAGCAAAAATCACATAACATGTTAATGGTCATTGAATGGCTTTCCTGAGGTAAAAGTAATGTGTGACATATTGTTTACGCGCTGTTTTATTGACGTCTTTCTACAGTTGAAACACTTATTGAGCAACTACATGAGACACGATACATCAGTTGAACTGTCTCTTGCAACATACCCAGCCTTTGCATCCACACATCTGACATGTTAACCTGTTGTAGCTTTGTAGCTTGTAATTAAACGTCACTGCAGGAAAACTGAAACTTTTAGTACAACCCTTGCTAGTAGTTTAACCTTCCGCATGACCAATTGATAAACGCATTGAGATGGTCTGGTATGAATGAGTGTAGCATCAGCCATGCATGTCACGGTATGTATGTGTATATATATATATATATATGTTACTAAACCAATCCAGTCTGGCACCTTCCCACATTCATCGCAATTATGATTCAAGAAAAGGTCAGTACGTGATGCGTAATGAGCTGCCAGAGACTACAAGGATTTCTAGTTGACGTGATGTGACCTTGAGTGTCCATGAACTTGATTTGACTGGAGGTGACTCTCAGAGGTCAGTGTTTCTGGTCTATTCGCTGTGTCTGGGGTCATTGTTCGGAAGACAGCCATCTCGCTGAGCGTGCTTGTGTTGTTCTGGAGATTACATCAGGAAAGGCATACCAGCAAGGGGCTGGGGGCTTCTTCTTTTTCCTGTTGGGAAATGATTTGATTCATGGTGCCTGTGTTCTCAGCAACATATTCATACTAGTTACCTCAGCATTCGAGCACAAGCTGAGCTCTGCCGTTTTCTCTCAGCCGGTGACAGAGAGACAGCAGGGTAAAATATGGGGTGTGCTGTGGAACACAGAATTGCACTGTATTTTTTGGGCTTTGAACAACTTCAGAGAGGAGGCAGTGTTTTTTTGAGCATTCTCTGACAGGAACCCACCCTTGGAGAAACATTATATGGTAGACTCGCAATTTCAAGGCTAGTCTACTTTGAGCACAAAGACATTCTTTCCCATTCTCCGGCGAGCCTTCAGACTTTCAAGTCCAAAGACAAGGGAACGTAACAGTTTCCAAATAGTTTCCTCTGTGAAAAACGTTGGCAGACGATGTGCCGTATACCTCACTCTAACTGCTGAGAAGTTGCTAGATTAGCAGGTTTCGTTGAATTCTCACAGTCTGTTTGCCAAGCGTAGCTCGTGATCGTTCCATCAATAGTAATATTTCTCAATCCTGCCTGTTCTAGCTTAGAAAGCAGCAGTGTACTTGTTGTTGTTGTCGGTGGGGATGTTTAATCTCTTAAGCCTGAGGGCAGATTTTGTAATACATTGTAGAGGAATTACACATTGTTACACCAACTTCCCATAGTTACTCCAATTTCCCAAATCTCAGAGGATAAATCAGCCCTCAGTAAGCATTCTGTATTCATTTTTTTTTTGGACAAAGTAGAAAACTGTCATCAATCTCGATAGTTTACTTAAGTCTGTTTACTTTTCATAGCCATTCATTCTCATATGAGCAATGTGGAGCATTTGAAACCGTTTTTTAACCTTTAAACAATTAGTGTTTTGGGCTATGTCTGACTGTTAAGACATTTGGAAGAGTTTTGACTGCATAAATATAATTGCAAAAAAAATCAACAACATCAGGAATCAAAACAACTGCATAAATATGGGATAAAAAAATATTATTATTCATTATACATGGTATGTTAAAAAATATACATGGTATGCTTTTTTGTTTTCTAATAATTGTGTTATTATTGTGTCAAAGTTAAAAAACAGTAATTAATAAATAATCGTAAAAAAGGCTAAATAATTATTATTCATAGTATGTCCCCTTTTTTATTTTGTTTTATAATAATTGTATTATTGTCAAAAAGCTGAAAAAAACCCGAATAATTAATAATCAATTATGTATGTTTATCACACGCAAACATAATTTGCATTGTATTAAAGTCAACTAATTGTTGTGTTTCCATAGATGACAGCTCTCCACTCAGTTTTCTCACAGCTGTTTAATCATGTTAACTAATCACTAAGGGTCAGATGGTTGTATTTCTGGTTTTGATAAGAAGTTTTTCCATTATATAGGTCATTTGAAAAGACATGAAGCACTGTAGTTTAATCTGGGAATTCTTCTTAAGGGCTTCTCGGTAACTGCTACTTAAAATTGTGCAGCTTTTCTCTTATGTTTAATTAAAAGACCCCAGATCTTTCCTTCAATTACTTATCAATTATCCCGGTGCTTCTCTGTGGTTCTGCAGGGCTGACTAGCCCGTTCCCCCTGGTGATGCGGATTTGAATGGGACGGTATAATGAAGTGGAGCTGTGTTGGTGTATTTATGCGTATGGTGGGAGGAGGGGGGGGGGGTCTCTTCATTTCTACCACTGCAGTCGTTTTCATTTTTTTTCTTGTCATCATCTGCCCCACTTTCAGTCTTTCATCTTCAGAATGGACTGTCAAGGAGATGTATGTTTGTGTGGGAGTGTGTCACCTTGTGTTTCTGTGTGTGCGTGTGGATAAGATGCCTTTACATGCTTTTATGTTACGTGGTGTGTGAAATGGGTGTGTACTCTGCGGTTTGTGGAGGGTGAGTGTACGCAGGGAAGAGCTATTTCGGGCCTCTTGTGTTCTTGTATTTGAATCTGTAAGCGTTTTGTGTGGGCCGGAGACTGAACGTTATGAGCTGCAACCAATATGGTGTGTGGAAACTGGGGTCATTGGTGAAACTTCAGATGGGGGATCCCCTGATCCCTGGTACCTCTCAGGAGTCTTATATCTGTTTACCATGAGGTTAAAGGTCATTGCGTTATGTACAGGGTCCAAAATTAACTTTTTGCCCCAGCCCATGGTGATTTGTATTGACAAAACATATATATTTTTAACCGCTTAAACTCTGCGGACCCTGTATACTTTCAAATTAAATGTCTGTCGAGGAGCTCTGACCTCATATGTGGTACCATTTGAAAGCTTAGAGTCTCTACTTTCTGGAGACATGCATCACTTTGGCATTTGTTTAACACAAAGTAACTTATTTACACTAAATTATTCGTTTGGCCCACACAAAATGAAAAGCTTCCTATACCCACATACAATGGTCTAAATACAAAATTTTCATGTCATTTTACAGGAAACCCTTTGAAGTTACATAAAACACTGCTAAAAGTGATACACATGTAAGTATATGTTGTCTGAGCTGTAATAACCCCCCCCAAAAAGAGGCGCTTTTTGATTTTTTTGGTTATAAATTCATTGTTGAAAGTGTGTAACTCAGGCCCTGTGTGCTCTAGCACCCTCTAGACCGTTTTAGCTGTTTCCACTAGATTCCAGAAAATACCAAATCCAGACGGAAATCCCAAAAATGGTCCCATTAAGGGCCATGAAACATTATTTATGGAAAAATATGTACAGTCATGTGAAAAAATTAGGACACCTCATGAAATATTTAGTTCTTAAAAAAAAAAAAGGACATATCTACATTTGATCATCTTTCAAACAATATCTATAGATAAAGGTGATGTAATTGAACCAAAAAACTGTGAAATTTTAACCATGATATCATTTATTGAACAAAAAATGCACAAAGATGCCAATTCCTACTGAGGAAAAACATAGCTGGAATTGCCCCCTTGGGCTGAAGTAATCACAGTGACGTTTCCTATAACTGTCTACAAGTCTCTGACATCGACTGGGAGAAAGTTTTACCCACTTCTCCATACAGAATCTTTTCAGCTGTGTGATGTTTGAGGGGGTTCTTGCATGCACAGCCCTTTTTAAATCACCCCACACAGCATCTCAATAGGATTAAGATCCAGGCTTTGACTTGGCCATTCCAGAACTTCATTTCTTTCTTTTGAGCCATTCCTTGGTGGATTTACTAGAATGTTTTGGTCATTGTCATGTTGCATAGTCCACATCCGCTTCAATTTTCGGACAGATGGGCTTACATTTTCCCCTACACAAGTACCCTCTGATACAATGAAGAATTCATTGTGGATTCTATGATAGTGAGTTGGCCAGCCCCTGCTGCAGCAAATCAGCCCCAAACCATGACATTTCATCCCCCCATGCTTCACATTTGGTATGAGGTTCTTGTGCTTAAATGCTGGTTTGCACCACACACGTCTTCTGCTACTGGGCCCAAACAATTCAACTTTGGATTCATCTGTCCAAAGCACATTGTTCCCGAAGTCCTGGTCTTTGTCTTGGTGTTCTCTGGCAAACTTTAGTCTTGCCCTGATGTTTTTTTTTGTTCCATCCTTGCACACCTCGCATGCATATCAAACTTGTGCAGTCTCTTTCTTATAGTAGACGCATTTACTTTGACATCAACTGTGGTAAGAGATACCTGTAGGTCCCGAGATGACATTTTAGGATTATTGGAGACTTCTTTAAGCATCTTGCGGTCTGCTCTTGGGCTGAACTTGCTAGGACGGCCTGACTTGAGCATGTTAGCGGTTGTTTTTCACTTGTAAGTTATTTTCCAGACAGTGGGATGGCTTCCACTACAACCTTCTTTTCTGAAGGCCTCAGAGAGCTCTTTTGATCTCACCATGGTGATTTCACTCACTTCAATAATCAAGAACAAACCAAACTAAATGTCTGAGGTTTAAATAAGACAGGCTCCTCCACAATCCTCTCTTAATATGTTCTAATCTTTTGCACATGATGTGGCACACCTGATTCTAATTTTATGCATTTTAAGTAGTAAATACATGTAGAGGTGTCCTATCGTTTTCCTCACCAAATATTGGATATTCTATTAAGTACATTTTACATTTCTTCAGTTGTATTAGTTTTTAGTATTAATATTTATATGACCTCCATCTCTCAATATTTGTTAAAACGAAGAGCCAATGTCCATATGTTGAACAAGACAAAGGTTTTCATGGGGTGTCCTATGTTTTTCACATGACATTATTTTCTCCCAATAAAATGTCAGAGTGAATTTATTCTTCATGTTCATTTATAATTCTGTGGCTACACTGCCTTGCTGTTTGGATTTAAAAAGAGAGATGCTTCAGAGTCTATGATTGGATCATTATTGCTGTGATTATTATTATTATGTTATATGTTTGGCAACAGTTCTTCTAACCCTAATTGATGGAGTGTCTAGCTTTTCCTTTCTTAACAACCATGTAGGAAGACACATTATGGCAATATTCCAGGATGACAATGTCAAGATTCATCAGGCTCAAATTGTTAAAAAAATGTCGGGAGGAAGCATGAAGAATCATTTTCACACGTGATCTTAAATTCATTGAAAGTCTTTGGGATGTGCTGGAGGAGACTTTACAGAGTGCTTGACTCTTGCATTGTCAATACAAGACCTTGACCAAAAATGTATGCACCTCTTGATGGTGATAACATCACAACATTTATTTTCATCAAGAGATGGATACATTTTTGGTCAAGATCTTGTATTGACAACGCAAGAGTCGCGATCATGTGACACTGAAGAGTAATGATGCTGAAAATTCAGCTTTGCCATCACAGGAATAAATTACATTTTTAAAATGTATATTGAAACAGAAAGTGTTTTTTTATTGTAAATAATATTTCACAATTTTACGTTTTTTACTGATCAAATAAATGCAGCCTTGGTGACCATGAGAGATTTCTTTCAAAAATATAAAAAAATTGTACTGGCCCCAAAATTTTTAATAGCAGTATTTATTTAGTAAAGAGAATATTGTTTCAACCATGTATTATTATGGTGCATGTCATTCCTGGAAATGTCATTCCTTTTTTTTTTATTTTTTTTTTTACACATTTTATGCACATTTCTGATATTCGAAAATAATATATTATAACTAATATGATAACACAAACCCTTGCGATCAGTATTTGTATTATTACACTGTTCTTTCTTCAGGATGCCATTGCTTTTGCACAGACACTCACTCACATACATACATGCAGCTCTCTGGGCTTTCAACAGTGGCTGTTGTTGATCACAGAGTTTTCAGGCCCTGGCGTGCTGGCCAGGCACCAGAAGGCTTCAAATCTCAGCAGATATCCTTAGACCAAGAGTGTGTTAAGTAACAGCAGCAAGAAGCTCTCTAGAGTAAGTGTGTGTGTATCTGCATCCTTTATTACATAAGCAGGGTCATCTCAAACAGAAACCTGCAGAGACAAGAAATGAGGGACCCTGATGTGTGTGCTGTACACATACACACAAGCACTTTTTGTCTCTAGTTTTACAGAATAGTGATCATATAGCAGGGTCATGCAGATCATGTCTTAAATTCTGTTTTATCAAAGTTAAGGCTATAAAAAGTCTGAAGTATCTTAAATGTTGTAAGAGAAGTCTTATCATTTCAAGAAGTCTTAAATTTGGGGACTGTAAAACAGGGATCGCGATATAGTGTAATGTGATTGATTAATAAACATTATTTATTAAATGAAAAGGCTATGATTTACTTAAAGGGGAGTGCTTGAATTAAAAGAGAGTGCTGCAACAACAACAACAACAACATTTCTTCCTCGCTTACTTTTCTCCAAGCCATCTCCTTTTTTGTCAGGTCTCTTGATGAACAACAAGTTGTGTCATAAATGTTGTGGTTCCCGCAGATGGCTACACAATAATGCTCTCCTCCATTTTTGGATACAACCGGACATGTCAATAAGCTCTTCGCTGATTGGCTTGCACGACAACGCGTTATGCGAATTTTCCGCTCAAGTTGAAATTTTTGGGTGGGATATATTAGGAAGTGAACATTTTGTCCTCAAAGTTGATGTGTTAGAAGCAGGAAAAATGGGCAAGCTTAAGGATTTGAGTGAATTTGACTAGGGCCAAATTGTTATGGCTAGACGACTGGGTCAGAGCATCTCCAAAACTGCAGCTCTTGTGGGGTGTTCCCGGTCTGCAGTGGTCAGTATCTATCAAAAGTGGTCCAAGGAAGGAACCGTGGTGAACCGGCGACAGGGTCATGGGTCTAAGGCCCATTGATGTTTGGGTCTAAGACGCATGGGTCTAAGACACAGGGTCTAAGGCCCATTGATGTTTGGGTCTAAGACGCATGGGTCTAAGACACAGGGTCTAAGGCACATTGATGTTTGATCGGGCCACATGGGCAATTATCTTTGAACCATTTAAGCAATCATAAGGATATATATATATATATATAAAACCATTATTAACACACTACGCCATCATAAATGAAATTCCTGCAGCGCACGCAAGGTCCCCCTGCTCAAGCCAGCGCATGTGCAGGCACGTCTGAAGTCTGCCAATGACCATCTGGATGAGAGGAGGAATGGGAGAAGGTCATGTGGTCTGATGAGACAAAAATACAGCTTTTTGGTCTAAACTCCACTTGCTGTGTTTGGAGGAAGAAGAAGGAGGAGTACAATCCCAAGAACACCATCCCAACAGTGAAGCATGGAGGTGGAAACATCATTCTTCGGGGATGCTTTTCTGCAAAGGGGACAGGACGACTGCACCGTATTGAGGGGAGGATGGATGGGACCATGTATCGCGAGATCTTGGCCAACAACCTCCTTCCCTCAGTAAGAGCATTGAAGATGGGTGGTGGCTGGGTCTTCAAGCATGACAATGACCCGAAATACACAGCCAGGGCAACTAAGGAGTGGCTCCGTAAGAAGCATCTCAAGGTCCTGGAGTGGCCTAGCCAGTCTCCAGACCTGAACCCAATAGAAAAACTTTGGAGGGAGCTGAAAGTCCGTATTGCCCAGCAACAGCTCCAGGATCTGGAGAAGGTCTGTATGGAGGAGTGGGCCAAAATCCCTGCTGAAGTGTGTGCAAACCTGGTCACGAACTACAGGAAACGTATGATCTCTGTAATTGCAAACAAAGGTTTCTGTACCAAATATTAAGTTCTGCTTTTCTGATGTATCAAATACTAATGTCATGCAATAAAATACAAAATAATATCTTAAAAATCATACAATGTGAATTTCTGGATTTTTGTTTTAGATTCCGCCACTCACAGTTGAAGTGTACCTATGATTAAAATGACAGACTTCTACATGCTTTGTAAGTGGGCAAACCTGCAAAAACGGCAGTGTATCAAATACTTGTTCTCCCTACTGTATATAATTTTAACACTATTTCCCTAATTTGTTCAAAGATAATAAAAATCCTTACATTTGATTTTAAAACCCCTGCACATACCCTGCTATAGACAAATAAAAATAACTTGCAACAAACAGAGCGTTTTCACCCCAGGCGTGCAGGTCTCAAATACTCTTCCTGATAGAAATCACAAGGTGGGTCACATGATGGGCATGCTCAGGTCACTGGGTAGCTCTTTTGAAAAACAGCTCTGCTTTGTAAAACAGGTTTTGTCTACAGAATCAGCCGTATCATGTGTTGTACATCACACTGTCAACAAGATGATTTTGAGGGTGGGTTCAGTAGTTCAGCGTTCGTTTCCTGCGGTTTCAGTGAGTGGCTACTAACTTCTGTGGTGCTGTTATGTAAGAGTCTTCATTGAAAGTGACAGAAAAAGGTTTTCCGAAAGGTTTTGCGACCTTTTATCCGGCCATTCCAAGGCTGTAATGTTAACAAACTGTTTGTAGGGGAGCATGGGAAGGCTAAAAGGTTTTGCTGTCAGAGTCGCAAAATCTTGTGTTGGTTTGGATTGAATCGGCAGGTCCCCGCTGACTGTCTGCCAGGCCTAGCGCATGTGCGCACATACACACGCACAGGCGGGGGTGTCGCGTGATTGACTGTCGTTGCTGGATCAGTGGGCTTGTGGTGCTCATTCTCACTCCAGCTCCGTTTGGTTTGTGCTGCTTTCACGGATCTCTGAGAGGAGGCCCCCACTTTCGTAAAGCACATGCTTGTGTTCATCCTTTATGTTCTGCGAACGAGGGCAGAGAATAAAGATGTTGAGGTGAAGGCAGTGGGAGAGACAGCTTGCACTTACAAAAAAGTATGATGTATCATGATTCCATAATATACAGTATGTAGACCTTTTTTGGGCATTTTCCATATTATTAGCTATATGCATTAAAATACATAATTATGTCCTATAATTATTTACATGTTATGGTGCTATACTATTTTGTCTAAATGGATTCAAATGAATTATTTTTGAATGTACTGGTATTGCTTTTTTTTTTGATGGGAACTGTGGTATTACCTTGTTTCTTACATGTACTATGGTCATTGTTTTATTAAGATACAGTATGTACCATGCTATTAGCTTGTTTTTTAGACATGAATTGTGGTATTACCTTGTATTTTTTCATATGCACCATGATATTGCCTTTTTTTACATGTATCATTCTATTAGCTTGTTTTTGGACATGCACTATGTTATTGCTAGGTTTTTTGTCATGTACAATGGTATTACCTTGTTTTTTATATGTGTACCATTGTATTACCTTGTTTTTTTACATGCACTATGATATTACCTAATTTTATTTACATGTATTATTGTATTATCTTGTTTTTTTATATAAGTGCCATGGTAGTACCTTGTATTTTAACATATGTAACATATTGCCTTGATTTTTATTTTATTTTACGTGCACCATGACATTGCCTTGTTTGTTTTTTTAGAGATGAACATGGCATTTCCTTATTTTTGAGATATGAGATATGATTTGGTTTGGACATGGCACTACCATGGTTATATTTCAACCATCTTTACTGGACATCATGGCATGATTTTATTGGAAGCACCTTTCATTTAAATACTATAGTATGAATATGGTAATCTTTCAATGTCATGGAATATATTTAAATATTACCAACCATCTGGTAACACCAAAGTAGGTTTTTCTTAGGGCAGGATGTGTGATGAGAGAGAGAGAGAGAGAGAGAGAGAGAGAGAGAGAGTGAGTGAAAGCAGGTGAATAGAGAAGCGTTTGAAGTGTGCGTTTTGGATTGTAATGCCTTGCAGCTCTAATCCCTGCATTATATCCTCTGTGGATTTGCCCATGGAATTACTCTGTAGTAAAGCACTCAGTGTGTTTGACTGGGCCATGCGTGGGCTGACAGTGGCCAGACGTTGATAAGTAATGCTGATGGAGGGGAGGGTCTCTACTGTGTGTCGTTCTCACTGAGTGGCAGGAAGCCAGGACAGAGAGAGAATCTCATTGGATGTGACAGTGTTGTGAAACAAACCAGCAGCAACATAGCAAGAGAATTACAGAAGCGGAGGCCTGGTGTGTATGAGCATGCGGTCTTGTGTGTATGTGGGAAGGGTTGATGTTGGCACAGTGTTTTTTTGTTGTTGTTTTGTTTAGATTTTTCTCAGTGTGTACGCTCATGAAGGATTAAGTGTTTTTTTCCTTAATTTTTATTTCTCCACTGCAGCAATTTTAACTGCAATATTAATCGCTTTAAAAAGCAACAGCTGTATGCTGCTTACCCCATCTACACTTCAAGTGAGTGTCACCGCTCAACAACTTCTGAGCGTTTGCTAAAGCACAGAACTTGGTGTGTGTGCAAAGAAAGAGTGTATTTTTCTTTCTCTCGTCAGTATTGTTGTTAATATTTCATAGCTACCTATTGATTGTATCAGTGTTGTTATTGTTAACTAAAACTAATAATATAAAGTTTTTTGTAAATTGAAATAAAGCTGAAATGAAAAATAAATATTAGATTAAAAAATGTAGAAAGGTTGCCTTCACAACTAACTGAAAAATGTTCAAGCTTAAGTACTAAAAATAAAAATAAATTAAAGCTAAATAGGTATTTAAATAATAATAATCAAATGATAAAATTTTACAAAATGACAAACTAAAATTAAAATGTAAGTATTAAAATAAAAATATATTAATAAATACTAATAATAGTATATAAATAGTACTAAAATAACATTAGGTTTATATGTATATAATCTGTGTATGTAATGTCAATTCTACAATGAATGAAATTCCACATGCTTCCTTTTGTTTAACCCCCATATCAATTATTAAGACTGGTTTGATACATTTTGAACTACAGAAAATGTGTGCAAAATGGTAAATAATTAGACAATTATGATTCATGAAGTTAGCCTACAGTTTTTTCAAATATCCCAAATGTTGTGGGCAAATGTAAAGGTTTATAGAAACATGTTCAGTGCATTAACTGTAACACTGTAAATGTTTAAAATGGACAAATTATACATTTACAGTAGAAAGGATTAATAAATGTGTTTTTGAAAAGAAAATAGACTAGTCTATCCCTAGTGAAAATATGTATTTTAAATATATAATGCTTTATATGATGACAGTGGGGATGGTTTAGCCAATCATAATCCCTTTGTCACATAATGCATTTGGATCTGCAGTCTTGGCCTCATCGCCGATGCCTCTGTAACCTGTTGTTCCCATCAAAACATGTGGATTGGTTTAAAAAGCTTGAGATTCTCTATCCATTTTAGTTGAGTGCAAAACCATCTTCAACAAACGAATAACCAAGTCCACGTTCTCTTGAATAAAACGTTTACCTGGCGTTTACCGATGCCCTGCGTGACTGAAAACCTTCATGGACACATTACGTAAGTTCAGAACAGCAAATACTAAACACTGCCAGATTATCAATGTTCATGTCATAAAGCGACTAGAGGCTAAGTCTCATGTCTGGGCTTAAAGGTACAGTATAGTTCACTCAACAACAAAAAAAATTCACACACTAATTGTAATTTTATGGAATAGAACAGCTAGCATATTCTTCTAAATATCTTATTTTTTTGTTCCATTTGAGAAAGAAAGTCATACAAGGTGAATAATTGAGGACAGAACTTTAATTCTGGCTGAATGGTCCCTTTAAGGATTAGATTGTAGGTACTCCCTTAGGGCCACAGTGTTATTACTATGAAGCAAGAGTCCATTGGCAGTTCACTAGTAAGTCAATGTCATGAAGCTTGTTCTGGGTGGAGTGTCTGTGTGTGTTTTCATTATCCATGTCAGCAGTGTGCTGCGTGACTGTCTGCTGTGCGCTGACAGGTCAGAGGTCAGCCATCTGCAGTGAGCTGGAGAACTTTGAGCTGACCGATAGGGGTGTGTGTTCACGGTTATGTAACTGCCACTGAGCCCCAGCGTGTGTGTGCCAGGAGCTTCATTCAGTAGCTTCCAAAGGGCCGTTCACATTGACAGCGATTCGTAGCGACAGAGCAACCTGAAGTGTTTCATTTTCAATGAGAGTTGGTGATTTCCGACGAGTGCTTGCCATGACATAGATAACATTTATGGAAATGAGCAGCGATGTGTGTGACAAACAGTTTTGTTCTGATATGGTCGCGGACAGCCGAGACCATAAACTAACCATATAATTATGGTTAAAATTATTTTTAAATGGGAGAAACAAATGCTTCCCATATATGTGCTGTTGATGTTGAAGACTATGACTAATTGGTAATACTAATACTAGAAGAAATAAAGGCCGGTTCACACCAAAAACGATAACTATAACAATAACTATATTAGCATCCAATGTACAATATTGTTCTGCACGCTGCAGTTGTATCATCTGCTTCTTTAAATGTTTGAGTTCTTTAAATCGGGATGGATTTTAATTCTGTTTTTATCATTCAATAGCTGGAATAAAATAATTCTGAAAGTGATTCCAACTATGTCGTTCCTCTGTGCTGTTATCGTTGTAGTTATACGTTGTGTTATAGAAAATGTAGTTGAGCATATAGGACTTGATAGTACAATCCCTTTGAATAATCGGCACTTTCTTAACACCTTGAGTGGGTAGGGGTAATCACTTCATAGGGGTCATCAGGTGGGCACCCTCCTTCTTTGGTGTTTCATTGATAGGCCCACGACACCTCCAAAGGGCTCAACAGCAACACCTTGTGTTCCCAGGTGTGCTCCCCTCTGCTTTTACCCATCTTGGTCATTTTGAAGCCCATTTAGGATCCTTCCTTTTTAGCCACAGCCAGTTGCTGCTTTGCTCAGCAGCCTCTGACTGCAACCTAACAGTGTGTTGGAAGGCCTGTCCTCTGACTCCTAACCCTTCAATAGCCTAGTTGTTGTTGTGGCTACAAAACCTCTGCAACCATTCTCTACTGGGATCAACTGGGTTCGCCAGCCCTGTTGTACTACTTCGGCTGCTTGGTTTGAGTAGTTCAAGCTTTTACGTGCCTTCGCTTCACCAATTGTAGCCTCCCATGGCACAGTTAGTTCCACAATGAATAGGGACTTTTGTGAGGTTGACCACATGATCAGGTCCGGCCTGGTTATTTGTAATTATCTCAGGAGGAAAGCTGAGCTTCCGGTCTACAACCCCAAATCAGAAAAAGTTGGGACAGTATGGAAAACGCAAAAAAAAAAAAAAGAAGTGATTTCTAAATTTACTTTGACTTGTATTTCATTGCAGACAATATGAACACAAAATATTTCATGTTTTGTCTGGTCAACTTCATGTCATTTGTAAATATGCATCCTTTCCTGTCATTCAGACCTGCAACACATTTCAAAAAAAGTTGGGACAGTAAAGCATTTACCACTTTGTAATGTTGCCATTCCTTTTCACAACACTTAAAAGACGTTTAGGGACTGAAGACACCAAGTGATGAAGTGTTTCAGGTGTAATTTTGTCCCATTCTTCCTGCAAACAAGTCTTAAGGTGGGCAACAGTGTATTCTTCGATGTGTATTCTGTTGTTGTAAGGCAGAATTGCAAATCTTTTAAATAGTTTCTGACCAGGTGTGCAATGGTTGTTGGCACATGGAAGAACTCAAAGGCTGTCTAGAGGAGAGAATGGGGGACAGATCCAAAAGCATTGGCCAAGTCCAGGAATAAGATATGCAGATCTCTTCCGTCCCTAATTTTAAAATGATATAATTTATCATATCATCTTTATCATTTAAATTATAGTTATCACCCTTGGTGTGAACGGGCCTTAAACGCTTGTTGATCATTTTTATAATTGAATTGGATTAAGGATTA